>NC_134241.1:89325518-89626823 GCF_965152275.1 Natator depressus | reverse complement strand
TGAACTATGAGATACCAGCTCCCTGCTGAGTGCATACTTGTGTCAATATTTCTGTTAATTGTTGCATTACAAATTGTTAGAGATCCCAGTGGTGGGAGTTCACATTTATTCCTGCAGTGGAGTTGCCGACACCTACACACAATCCTATGAGGTTTCAATATACTGTGGGATTTGCCTTTTGAAAACGTTATCACAGTTTATCAGTCCAATGTCATTCCACTTAGCACTAATAGAACAGAATCCAGAATTATGCAATGATGCAAGGGATTCCCCCACTCTCCTCAAGCACTGTGTAAACACTTTGTGGTTAGACTATCAGCATGAAATAGCTAAAACAAATTAAGTGAATGAAGTTAGTGCTCTTCTACTTTGTGGCATTAGTACACTACTTTGATCATATTAACGAGCATCCTGTTTATACTGTAAATGCAATTTGATAATGGTGGCATACCTGTTATAAAGATGGAGGAAAAGGTCAGATTTATTAAAAGAGATATTCTGTTTGAGTTTCAAGAGTTTATTGGATAGAACCCAAAAGTCTCATTGACTTCAATGGGAGGAGGGTTAGCCCATGGTGATCATTGTGAAATAGCGTGACCAGATGTCCTGATTTTATAGGGACAGTCCCAATATTTGGGGCTTTGCCCCTATTACCCCCGACCCCTGTCCCGAATTTTCACACTTGCTGTCTGGTCACCCTATTATGAAATGTCTACATATGAGTGCCTGCAAACAAATCAGAAGGTTATCGAGGGAAAAGCCTTATGGGTAAATTCCCCTGGCCAATGCAAGGTTGTTCACTAAAGTTTACATTCTAGTGCTTTGTAGCTAATGGCCACACACCGATGAAGTGAGCTGTAGCTCACGAAAGCTTATGCTCAAATAAACTGGTTGGTCTCTAAGGTGCCACAAGTACTCCTTTTCTTTTTACTGTGTAGTATGTGGATGATAGCATGGTTCTATATTTAGACATTGGGTAACTATTACTACAGCAATATCGAGAGTAACTATTTTAAAATTTGAATTGAGATGAACATCACTTGTTAGAGCTCATTAGGGCAAAGAATAATCGCTCCCAGTCATGGTGATGACAAATCTGGCTCACAGGCAAACTTGCTGTCCCCAAACTGTGCTGACAATGAATTTTCAAACGGGGGGGTTGGGGGGGGGGGTGAGATGAAGGAGGGATTGTTACCTCCCGTTAAAAAAAATCCTGAGTGGGAGCCATGAGCATGACGCTGAATTTTCCGTGACTTCATTTACCAGCGAGGTGAGGTTTTCTGCTCCCAACCTCTGTGCACCCTGGAGATCAGTTTCGGGCTCCAGGGATCTGCTGGAGCTACAAGGCCATCTGAGGGAAAGCCCAGTTCCACCACTTTGCCATCAAGCCCCCTTGACTCCACTCCAGTTCCCTTGCACTGTGGCTTTGCAGGGAGGGGTTCATTGCTTCTGAAAACCCTCATAAATGAAGATTCCACAGCAACAAGGGGATTGTGCAAAGGGCTAATTACAGCCTGGGGCTGCATTAACCTTTTGTGTGATTCCCCACTGGGATCTGTGTGTGTGTGTGTAAAACACCCATCCCCCATCCTTGCTTTGTCCTTTCTCTCCCCACAGGCAGATTTTAGAAACATGGAGGGCCTTCTTCAGAGTCCCAGGCTGGGTGGGTGTGAAATGGTGCCACAGAGACATCTAAGTGCCCCACCGTACATCAGGAACAGTTGTGAACTGTGCAGGGGTCCCTTCCATGGTCAGAAGCTGCAGGGCAAATTCCTCCGAAAGATTGAGAGTTGGGTTGCTTATTGCAGAGGGCAAATGCATGAGGAGGGGGTCTGGAGTAGAAAGGAGTTAAATGCTTTGTCAGAAGTGCAACAGAAATCAGGAGGAGCAGCAGTAAATAATATAATAATATAATATAATTAATAATATAATGCGCACTTACATGGGATTTTTCATCTGATTATTCAAAAGTGTCATTAAAAAGTAGGTGGCTATCATTAGCCATATTTCAAAAATGGAGCACAGAGAAGTAAAGGGACTTGCTCAAGGTCATAAAGTGAGTCAGTGGCAGAACTGGGACCAGAAACAGTCGTACTTTAGAGTAGTATTTGCCAGTCCACAGTCAAGAAGGCATGCTTAGTAATGGAACTCAGAATTACTCCCACAGGCTTGCTGCTACAGTGGCTACGCAGGCCAAATGCACACAAAAGTAAATAATGATTTTTGCCTGAGTTTGACCTGAAGGCTTGGGCCCTATGGGATTCAACTAACAAATCCCCGACCCCCATCCATTCACAGGGAGTAAGGCCCCGGTGGAATCATTAAAATGATACTTATTTAATTCAGGGGAAATCATGTTTTCTAGCTCTTCCACATGGAACTTTGCACTGTGATAGGCAGTCAGGCTGCCCTGAGCAGTTTGCATTGCATTGCCTTCTGTCACACACAGAGTCACAGAACTGCCACATCCCAGCCCGAGATCTGGCAACATTACATATCACATCTGAAAAGTATCTGGGTATTATAGTGACAATAGTCACATCAGAACAGCCACACTGGGTCAGACCAAAGGTCCACCTAGCCCAGTTTTCCGACAGTGGCCAATGCCAGCTCCTTCACAGGGACACCACCAAAGCAGCCCCTTCTATAGCAACACCTTCCATAATAACACCCTGATATTTACTAACTCTCTCCAGGGTAAGGTGGCCCTTTAATAGGGACTTCTTTCCCAGCCTTCTTTTCCGGGCCTGGTCCTTTAAATTTGGCAGAACCAAGCAGATGCAGCCCTAAAGTTGCCATTTTGTTACTGGCAGTTGCTTGGCTGTACCTTTGCTTCTTTCAGGTGAGTGAATGTCTGTTATATAGCACCTTCTTACTCTGAGAAAGGAGAGATTGGAGAACAAAATAATTGCTGGAAGTAAGGCAGCAGGAGACTTGGAGTCTGGAGCTCTGTCTTTTCTTCCCAGCTCTGCCACACACTTGCGGTGTCACCTTAGCCTAGTCTCTTAACTTTTCTGCATGGAGTTTCCCTGTCTGTAATATGGGGATGATAATATTTACCCACTCTGGGAAATGCTTTGAGATGCTTTCATGAAAGCTGTTACATGCTATTGTTATTCTTCTTAAATACACAAGTATCCCTATTATCCATAGTAGACCACTACTATAGAACAATGTATGCTTTTTCTTTTCAAGGAGGGAAATAAGTAATGATAATCCAGTTTAAAACGATAAGATCCTTGGAGAGTGATGGGATTCACTTGGAAAAAGCAGGTAGCATAGAAGTAATGTGCAAATGCATTAGTATTATACTAGAGGGTCATTTACTACTAGGAAGTGTGGATGCTCTTATGGTTAAAATATGGATCTGGGAATTGGGACACCTGGGTTCTATTTCTTCAGTACTGCAGATGTCCTGTGGGGCTTTGGGCAAGCCTGTGTGCTTCAATTTTTCCTCTCTGTGAAATGGACACAATAATTACCTACCCCACCTGGGTGTTGGAAGGTTTAATTCACGGAAGACTGATCCTGTAAGACTTGATTTCAGTGAGGGCTGGGCCACACAGAACTACTTCAGATCAGCCCTGGGCTGTAATGGGCTTCGAGATCCTCTGAGGGAAGCCGCTATACAAATATGATGTATAATAGAAGCTGATTCCTTCAGGTCAGTTTAGAGGCATGCTGAAGGGAAAACACGGCGTGTGCTCCCACTATAGCTCTTTTTTGGAAATGAAGAGAACATCTGAAGCAAATTCCTCAGCTTTAAGAAATAGTGATCTAAAGACTCAGACATTTTCTATTAAAGTTTTAAAAACATAGCTTTAAGTCATATATTACACAGAACACTTTCATATCTCATCTGATTCAGTAGGTTTTAAACCCCACAGAGGTCACATTTTGAAACACTACTCACTTTTTACAGCATCTCCAAACATTAAATAAAAATAAAAATTATCAGGAGGAATAGAGTCATCCACAGAGGCTAATAATGTGTCACTTTGATATTATTAACAATACTATTATTTCTGGTTCATATTAAGCAGCTCACAATTGCTAATAGCTATACACTAGAAAAAGTAGCCTTTAATTTTGATCCATCTATGTTACAACTATATTGGAGTCAGGGGACCCAGTTACAAGCCAATTGTCCCTGGACCCAGTTACAACACCCATAACATGAATAGTGTCCCAGCATCTAAACTAAGGTCTGGAACTGTCCAGCTCAGTTATGTGACCTGATTACAGTATGGTTAAGATGCAGCCCCACTTAAGTGTTTTGTAACCAGTTCAGATCAACCTTGTTGCGATCAGGATCCTTGATCGGATAGTTTAGATGTAATGTAAATTGGGCCTATGTTCTTATTATGGTTGGTGATGGGCAGGAAACAAACCCCCATCACTTATCTTTATAAATGGCTGAAATAACAGATTGGATCTGAACACCACCCACACTTGGGAGTGCCCCAAATCAGAATGCCCGTGTTTGTTCTGACTTGAGTCCAATTCTCATTCTGTTTCATTTAAAAGAAAAACTCTAATTCTACGAATTACAAAGACAAACCTTGTTGAGTTACAAATGCACTGGGATCTTCTGTCAAATACAAATTCAGGCAAGTAATATGCAGGCTGCTCATTTTGAAATATTAAAATGTAGTTAATTAATTAAACCAGCAAGCTGTTGAACTGGTCAGGGTTTCTAATCTCTAATGCTGAGTAACTGTAGGCAGCTCTGACTTTTTTCTCCATTGCAGTTTCAGGTCATATTTAGTGTTGATGATTTGTAATTTATCCAACAGGTATAGGCACATTTACCTCAGGTAACATTTGTAAACAGAAAATAAAGCTGGTGGTTTATTGTTTGCCTCAGAAACTCTGAAAACTCTGTGTCATAGAGTAGGTAGTGATGTGTAACCATGACCAGTCATAAAAAGAAACCACAATTGGTTTTTTTGTAAGGTACAGCTCTAAAAGCATACTATGTGGATTTCCATGGTGTAGCAGCTGGGCCAGAAATGGCTTTTTCCCCCTGCTAAGAACTAGTTATCTGATTCTCTTTTGTCCCTTAATCCAATCTTCAGTTGCATTTTAGTGTTCAGAGCTATAAGGATGCATTGAAACTTATGAAGCCTGTCATTTTAACTATCTCATCTTAGCTTGATTCATCTCAATTTACTTTCTTCAGAAATGTAGTCTAGAAGAATGTGAACCATCGCTTTGGGCTCGCTAGAAGGCTGCATTACAGGAAGACAATGCCAGCCAACTTGTAAGAAAGGTTACTTGTCATGGGGCCGATTCTGCAAAGTAATTAGTGCTTCCTGGGAGTTGCCGAGTAGCCTCAACTCTGGTAGAGGTCTATGGGACGGTCATCAGACCCGAGCTCCTCCTTATTGTGCTTCTAGTTAGATAATAAACACTAGCAAAAGAACGCATAACAAGTTAGTAGTGTCAAATGTTCAGTAATGTGAAGATTAAAAGAACCTCAGGTAAATGTGGTGGGTTTGTAAGAGCCAGTAAGATCATTAGCCCAGGATCACACTAGCTTCTGTTCAGAAAACAGATGATTTTTGCACTATGGCCTCCAACCCACAAGCACGCAAGGGCAGATCCTCTGACTTCAGTTTATTACGTGTTCCCTGACTTTAAATAGAGCTATGACAATTTATGCCAGCTGAAGATCTTTCCCTTTGTGCACAGCTCCTGTGATAGCCCAAGGGAGTATCACACACTGACCCCTGGCAGACTGGACCCTTTATGATGTGTTAGTCATGAAGCAAAATGCTCTAGCTGTAGCAATCTGAACTAAGGCACAATAAATTGTTACAGGAACACATTTTACTGTTTTGACTTGATTTCAATAGAATTCAGATTCACCTGAACTTTAACAGCTGGGTAATGAACACAAACTTTAAATATAATTCACCATGGGTCCTTCTGCCATATTAGCATAATGAAGAGTCAAAACACAAGCAAATACCATTAAAGTGTTCCATTATATGAATGGGAAGCTATTAATGTGTTCAGAAGACATAGAACTTTCTCCTTCAAGAGTTCAGTGACACTTAGTCTGTCCTGTTCTCCCTCTGCACTTATAGTCACTGATACAGTGAAACAATAATATATCACAAGACCTGACCCTTTGGCCTTTATGAATTATCTGTTTTAGAAAGATGTGAAAACTACCTTTTATATCCAACATAATAGATATTTAGACATTGTGGATCAATAGTGAACAAGTTTGCTGGTTATAGTTAATGGGTGCCAAAGGGGCATTCTGACATTGACCTCTGACACCCTTCTTGACAAGAAATCTATAGAGGAAAAAAATAGGAAAGACTGCCAGTTTTTAAAGTTATGAACATAGATCTACAGCAAATAATGGTAATTTTCATGGAGCAGAAATTTTTCACACTTTCTGTTTCGGATGAATTTCTCCAAAATCCTTAATTCTGACCAATGTAAAATTAATAACTGGCCCTTGGTGAACGTCTGAAAACAACTGCTTTGCTATATGACACATTTTCCCATTTGTCACCCATATGATATTGTTCCTGCTGTCAAAGAAGACTTTTCCCTTTATAAAATGGGTTGTCATTTATAATTCCAAACGGGCACCGTTTTTTAAACAGCCAGATCATAATGGATCTGTATCAGAAGAAATACAAGCTCATGGCCCTTGAAAAGAAACTCATCTAAACAGATTTTTAAAAGAAATTAAGCTTCTAAAAATCGAATGTTTAGGATTTTCTACAGAACTTGTTGTTAAGACTATAGCTTGCCAGTGAAGTATTCAACTAAATATTTTATCTAGTCTATTGAATACACTAGTCAGCTTCTCATGTATTTAATTGATGTACTGTACTGAAAGACTATTAATAAAGATGGCAAAAATGGCTGCTGATATAAAAGTATACTGCTGTATCATATACTTCATGGTACATGGTAAAGAAGGTTAGATTCACCAGTCACTGTTTAACTGAATCAAATACATAGCGCTAATTTCTAACAATCTGTCCTAGATGGTAGCACAATTCAGTATTCATCCTGGTAATGAAATTAGCTTTGTCATGTCGAGCCAAAATGAAATCTCTGTGAAAGGGTGGGTGAAATTTCTTTCAAAGAATATACCCAACAATGTACATACTGTATTATTATGTCACACTTCAGTAGCACTGAACTGAAGTCTTAGTGGTCTTCCTGCTGCTAAGCACCATTGAAAACACATTTGTCCTGACAGTTCTTTTCTTTTAACCCCCCTCTCATCTTGTGCAAGATGAATCACTGCTGGATCCAGACTGACTCTGAGGGCAACGCCAGGTCTTGAGGAGGTAACCTGCCTCCTATGGCTTAAACATTTTAATTAATTTTAACACTAATGCACAAATGAGAGTTAATCACTCTGCTGCCCGTGCTTTCTAATTTACCAAGTTTATTCATTAAAACTTTCCTCACTGAACTCTGATTGAATGTCATGCTTTCTTAGAAGGCCTCTCAAACAGCCCTAAGGCTTTTTAAACTGATATCTCAGGCAACTGCTAAACGTCTCTTTAGAATTTGCTTTGCAGGCAAGAATGTGAATGTTTGGTAGGTGAGGAATACTGAGAAAAAACAAACCAAAAACCAACCTTCTTGAAAGCAGTAAGGCAATACAGGCCCCTAAAAAACACTACAGTAAAAGTAGAAGCTACTAAAACTTTCTGATAGAGGAAATTACTTCACTTTTACAAATTCTTGACCAAAACAAATTTAGAAGCAGTACATTTGATATATATAAATACACACTCATATGATCACGCTTTTTTAGTTAGTACCCTGCTTATTTTAGTTAGTACAGCAACATAAAATGTAATAAATACTACTAATAATTTTATTAGGGTATTTTAATACTATAAATGCTATATTGTTATATTATATTGCTGTTCTATCTAATTAAAAAGCAAGGTGATAATACTATTTGTATTAGGTAATATATTCACAGTGTGTTTGCTAATCTAATTATTTTAGCATCAATATAATAAAACCTTAGGTACACAGTTTGGTCTATTAATTGCCATAACAAAAATCAGAAATGTATTGTTTAATGTATGGGTTTTTTTATTTCAAATTAACTCAACCAAAATGTAATCTTTACCTTTTAATTAACTATATTCAATATTAGCTCACAAAATACCTCATATTTCAGTTTCTTAATGAAGGCTGCAGTCAGAAAGGCTGACATTCATTCATACATTTAATTGGCTGGTTTTTTTAGTCATTTATATTACCTGGATCTACCAGTATACTCAAGCTAAGAAATAAAAGGGTCCATGCACACAGTTTTGGGGAAAATTGACTAAATTATTACATCCATAATGGAGATGGACAAATACTTCCAACAGTTGTATAAAGGTAAAACTTTATACCTGGCACTTCTGTATGGCTAAATGTTATACACATTTATTCCTTTCCTCCACTTCTCCATAGGCACTCCAGGCTCTAATCACTGTGTGGGCTGCATTGGATGATTCTCCATGACCCTTTTTGTATGGCAATATAGAATTTACTCTGTCCACACTACGAGTTTGCACTCAACTGTGCCAGTACCCAACCAAGCCTATAGCTGCTGGCATCTGCTGAAATGGCTACAGATTTCACAGAGCCGATATTGAGGAACCGGTCAATAGAGCCCCAAACCAGGCTCCTGTGCTTTATCCCAGATTGAAAAAGATCATAAAAATCTTAGTCTTTTAAAATAGATTAGATTAGGTTGGAATTACCGCAAGAATTTTGTCATACAGAAATTGCATCAGTTCCAATGCATTGTTAGATGCTGGCATTTCAGCTCTAGCTTTGACTCTTCTGGATCTGCCCTACATTCACGTACCCTGAGAAGTGAGGCTGACTTTGTCATAACACACATTTATATTTCGTTGAGTCCAGCAGCCCTATTTCCTTTCAGAACTTGTTTTAACTGTACATTATGTTCTTTCTCTGACCTCCCATAAATTAGAACGTCATCCATAAAAACTTCCATTCCTGCCAAGAATTGCGCCATCTGCTTCATATTCCTTTGAAAAAAGAATTGGGATGCTTGTGATACCAAATGGAAGGCAATATCTTCCGATTAGCATTGGAAACATTGTCAGCTTGGCTTCATCAGGATGGACTGGAACTTGCTACCAACCGCTAGCTGCATCTATTGACGAGGATATTGTTGCACCAGTTAACTTGGAGATTATATCTTCCATATTGGAGAGGCTATCCCTTTTCCTCCTTACAGATGTGTCCTTTCCCCCCCATAATAGGCATTATGGTGTGTACAACTCTGTCCATCCACTAATATGTTCTATTACACTTTTCCTCTCCACTCTTCCCTTATTTTGGGAAGCAGCTGGATTGGAACTTCTGGGCTCAGCTACATTGGGTGTGTAGGATATGGTCCCTTCTTTCATTACAATCTGAGCTGTTTCTCCTTTAAGCAGACCATTTTCACTGAACGCTGTCCCAACTTCCTCTCTGCATTCTATAAGACCCATATTAATGGCTGTGGGTAAGTCAAGGAAGCTATTTATGATGGCTTCATTAATGACAAAGGTGACACAAGTGATACTCCTTGCCTTTGTAGCTAGTACGGGCTTTGGAATTACTCAGGTAATGAAAGTGTCTAAACTAAAGCAATGGTTAAACCCCTTAAAATTCTCATTACAAATCAGCAACCTCTGTCCTGGAATCAGTTTTAAATTGAGCAACATTGCAAATCTTAAGCTTGATAGTCCAACCTTATTCATGAAATCTGGCTTTAAGATACAAATCCCAGGAAATAGGCATCACTCATATTTGACCAGTGTTGTCTCATTGCTTCCAAGTATTCCCTCATCTGTCTGTAACCATCTGTTGTCTTTTGTCTTATATTTAGGTTGCAAGCTCTTTTTGTTCTGTGTTTCTACAGCACCTAGCATATTGACGTCTTGGTCCATGACTAGGACTCATCGGCGAGATGGTAATAAATAATAATAATACTAAACCTCCCAATTCCTTTGCTTCAGCAGACATGTTTCCAAATACCACATTCTTAAATTCCTTGCACAACTTCCACTGACTGACCAGACTTTGTTCTGTGTTCCTCCCTGCCACACCTACATTTCTGCCCAATGAATTCAGTGCTCTTAAGCATCACTTTTCATGGAGTTTCTCTTGCACATATGAATTTTTTTCTTTGATACTTCTTGAAGTCTCACTAGCCCAGAATGCCTTGCCAGTTGCACTGCCTGTTCCAGAGTTACCTCAGACATTAACTGTGATTTTACTGGAAGTTCCTTGTTTAAAATTCTAACTGCTAAATGATCTCTTGTGTCCTTCCTTAATGACACTGAAGTCATACTGCTCTGCTTATTCATATGGTGCCCTTTTCAAAGCTTTCTGGGCCTCTGCTCCCTTTTGTAAAAGCACATTTATCTATACTTTCCTTTTGGAATGAAATGTCCATCAAACATTTTAAGAAGGATCACATAGTGAGTCTAATCACCTTTGTGGGAATTTTTTTTATCAATATTTTCAGCTTCGCTCCCCATGGTGTAGATTAATGGGTTGACCCACATGTCACTGTGTTGCATTTTGAATTCTGGTGAAGAGATGGTCCGGCTCAGGACCAGTCCAGTCTTGCGGAGGGCTGAATTTTTACATATTATTTTTCCTCTTAGGTTTGGTGTGTCCAGATGAGTCAACTTCTGGCTCCATGACACAGGACAATGGTAAGAATCATCTAAAGAGTTGCTTTCTTCTAACACTGAACAAGGAACTTAATTAGAATAAGGAATACAATGGTATCCCTTGAGCTACCCTGTCTCTCTCAGCTTCTCTGTTAGCTTCTACCTACACCCTTTCCCGGAGTCTCTCACATTGCCTTCCTGTTACAGATTTAAAGAAGTACATAGAGCCTCACAGTAACTAGTAATGAATAGTTAAAGGTATAGTCAAAGTGAATAGTTAGTGGATTACTTTTAGGCTCAAATATGTCTTCATGGACTGTCCCTGAATTCATTTGAAATGTCAAACATTTGTAAAAAATCAGTCTGTTGTCAGAGAATTCCCCAAAAAAGCCCATAAGGATTCCATTCTTCAAATACATTATTAGTTATGAATAGCTCTAGTCATTACCTAGCGATGAAAAATTGACACTAGTTATTAGGATAACACACTTAATTTAATTAATAAAAATATTAAGATTCACCATTAACCTGCATTTGCTCAGCATGCCAGAGGGGTGATTAGTCAGAATAGCACAAAAGGTTTTACAGTACTTGCTGCTCCTATAAGAACTACCTTTAACCAGTTAGGATTTTCCAGAATATCAGGAATTAAGGCAATCTTTAATAAATACATATACCCGAGCAGTGGTTCTTAAACTGTGGTCTATGGGGCACTTCCAGTTGGTCAGACAGGTGAAACATTTGTCACTCTTCAAGCAGAGATGATTTCTGCTCCTTGTAGCGACTGTGCAGATCTCTTTTAGGGATGTTCAGAGATAATTTTGACCAGCTCTGGCTGCTTCACATCTTTCTCTGTCAGGGATTGCTTTCTTGTAAATTCAACCATGATCAAATGTGCAAATGGCAACAAAATCATAGAGGTAGAAAATACCCAGGAGGACAGAAACAAACTGCAAACTGCCCTCCAGAGGCTAGAGCAGTGAGAGGATATTCATTATTAACTTATGTAAAATCCTGCACACAGGGGAAGGAAATAAACAGCACAGATACCAAAATCTGTTGATGTACTAAACAGTCCTCCCCAGTGTACTAAAGTGAATTTATTTCAGTTTTGTTGCTGTAATATTGTCCTGTTCCACATAATTGAGAACTCCAGTTGCCACAGTGGAATTGGAATTGGGAAGTTAGGATAGGAAGTCTTACAAAGTGGTCCACAGACTCAACCAGTGTGAGAACTATTGTAGCAACAAACCAAAAGGATGCATTTAGATTTGGGAATGAATAAATATTTCATTTTAATTGTAGAAAATGTCTTGACATTTCCAAATCATATTTTTTCACAACTTTCTATCACACTAAAGGGTTTGTTGGTTTTTTTGCCCTGATTCAGTATGGAAATAAATATCAAAATATCAGAATTTCCCATGGGATGAAAATTCCATTTTTGATCAACTCTACCTAAGAGTCTAGGTCTAGCGGTCTGAGCACAGACCTGGGTCCCAGGAACTTCTGAATTCTATTCCTGGCTCTAATATTGACGTAGTGGCACTGGACAAGACAGCTCTATGCCTTGCTCTCTGGCTTCCTGTTGTTGAAGTTTCTGTGAAGACAAATTAACATGTTTGTAAAGCAATCTATAAGGGATAAGTGTTATATAAATACTAATGTGGAATGAAACAGATTACTTGGGGCCAAATTCAATGATATATCTGACTTCAACAACCTAGATGCCCCAACAAAAGCTTATATTGTATTGCTTCGTTGCTGCAGAAGTTGCCTGTATTTTTTCCCCCCTGAGGCAAACCTCGAGGTATGAGAACCAAAGTGACAATATACCATCAACACATGAAATGATGTTGAATTGTTTCTTTGTCAGCTTTTTGCTAATATTTAATTAGAAGGGGATGGATCTGAACCGAAACTCTAGATTCTAATTTTTAATCCCCTTCTTTCAAAACCCAACCCCAGATCTGGATCTAAATATTACAGCTTGAGCCCACCTCTAGAAACTAGTGCTAAAAGATGATGAAATGAATGGAAGCCTGTTTGGATCCCCATCTCACTCTCATGCTCCCCCCCCCCCCCCACAACACCACATACATTCCACACACTCCTGAAGGGCTGAGAAATTGACAAGAAAGCAACCTGAGAACAAACAAAAAATGACTTTTTTCCTTAAGGATAAACTGCACACAGGAGCCTATATTGCAGTAAGGTATAGTGCTGATTTTCTTCCATAAAGTAATGTGTGGTTTCTCCTCTGCTGACTTTGTTTTTTGGATTGCCATTCTTTAGAATAAGAGTCATATATACGCAGAGGAAAAACAATTAAAGGCTACACACATACACTTTCTCTCTCTCTCTCTCACCAAGAGAAATGCAGTTTCTCTGCACACATGTACCAGCAGAGGCTGCTACACACCTCATTGAAAATATATACCAACTAATAATTTAATTGACTGGGAGAAGTCAAAGGGGAAGCTAAATTCTGGGCATTCCCGAGAGGCGAGGAATCTGCCAGTTGATGTAGGCTACAGCATGTTTTTAAACTCACTTCTACCACAAGCCCCTTTCTAGAGAACACTGTAAACCCAACAGGGTTGGAAGAGCTGGACAAGGCAGCAGTCCCCTCTCACAGTTCAGTCATGTCTTCTCTGCAAGGTGGAGCTATTTTTTAATTGCAGTGGAAACCTATTGGTTTTGTAAGCAGATGGTTGATTGTGTAGTGTAGATTGGAGCCCATCCAAAGCTTTGCAAATCTTTCAAGAAAACCTGCGCCCAGTTCCAAGCCTACTTTCAAGTATCCTGTGATAGGGTGTCACCCTGCTCCCATCTCTTTTCTAGCCACAAACTGCACAGCCACCTTCTTCTGGTCAAACATCTTGTGCAATTTATTTACAGTGACCTGTCCCACCACCTTTACAAACTTGTGTAGCCCTGCATTTACAATAGCAATGTAATTGGCGATTCAATGATCAGACTGTTGGCCACACTGTCGCGTGTCCCTAGGTGAATTAGCAGGTTGAAACGCAGTGGCTTAGACAGAGTTTCGCTCTGAGCTATTTTTAGATTCATTCAAAAAAAAATAAAAATTCAGGGATCCAAACCCATCCGAATGGAAACACAACTAGAACTGCCAAAGTTTATAGAACTCAAAGGAAGAGGGAAACATCCCATCTAGAGAGACACCCAAGTTCCAACATTTGGATCAACATCTTGATTTTGCCACCTGCAATTGGGGGTGTTTGAATCAGGATTATGGTTTGGACCTATCTCTACTCCATACACAAGGAACAGGGAGGATATGGTCCTACTCGTCTCCTTGAATGTACCTTGTGAGGATTTCACTGTTTACAAGCAGCTTTGTTTCCAAAAATTCTTCCTTTTTCACTGTTGTTTATCAGAAACCATGTCTTTTCATTTGGTCATGTCTCAAGGCTGACACATCAGGTTGTGATGAGAGACACCTGCTTATATAATTTGTGTTTCACTTGACCAATCAACATGTCACCAAGTGGCTGCAGCAAATGGGCAAAAAATGTTATGGCTAGACACATTCAGCTAGGAAAAAAGGGAAGAGATGCAGCTAGTTCACTCATAACTGGACAGGATGGAAGGAAAGGCCTGATTTTACTTTTTCTCTTAAAACACACTTGGACAGAAAGAAAGGTTGCCTAAGGGACTTAAAAGCTGAAACCTGTGTCTTCAATAGGAAAAAAGGTGTGTTCTTAACTCGAGTTAGCTAACTTGAGATAACTAACTCGAGGTTAAAGTCTGCTGAGATCAAAGAAGTTTGTAATTTTCAAACAAGTTAAGATGGCAAGCTAAAGACTATACTCCCCAATAGTCTTTAAATCGACCTAATTTGAGTGAAAACTACAAACTGCCCTGTTTTCACTAGGATTTTACCTCAGGTTAGCTAACTTGAGTTAAGAACACATATTTTTTCCCCTACTGAAGGCATGGGCAGAGAGAAAGAGAGATGTTGCATAGTGGTATGAATACAGGACTGGAAAGCAGGAAGCCCTAATCTCCTAACACTAATCCTGCATCTGACACAGAATCCCTCTGTTGCCCTTGGGACAAACATTTCCAACATGGGTGCTCAACACCTCTGAAAATCAAGCCACTGGTATCAGTGACTAAATATGGACGGTGAGATTTTTCAAGAGTCCAAAGGATTAAAAATTAATGCATTAAAATGCATAGGATATATGTGTTTAAATCTTACAGATTGCTTTGAAAAATCTCTACCGAAGGGCCACTCTGTAGGCTTCTAAATTTGAAAGAGCTGGCCTTAACCTCAGTTTTGCCATCTGTGAAATGGAGATAACACTTTCCTCAGAGGGAAACTGCAAACAGTGGTGCTGGAACTAGGGGTGCTGCTGCACGCCCTGGCTTGAAATAGTAATAATAAACACCAAATACATGGCTTCCGCCATCAGCATTCCCACTATAAAAATTGTTCCAGAACCCCTGACTGCTAACATTATTTAAGATTTAATGTTTGCATAGCACCTTGAAGATGAAAAGTGCTAAGTATATTATTAACTTTACAAATACTTTAAAACTTTGTTTCATTTTTTTAAAAATTGACAGATCATGAAAAATTTAAAAAAGAATGTTAATTCCCCCAAATGTCTTGGGTAATTGATTAGAATTTCCAGCAAGTGCCAGGTATTTAGGATAAAAAAATGTCTCCTGACTTCAGCATTATCATCCAAAAATTCTCATTAGTTTCTCCAATTTATTCAAATATAATTTCCACCCCGAAGTTTTTAGGTGATGAGAGAGATTAAAAATGAAACCATAACAGTCTGCACAGTATTTTACATTCACTGACCTTTTGTGTAATTTGATATGTTCCTTTGGATGTCTATTCTGAGTGTGTTGGGGGAGAGTTTGATTTATAAACAGTGTATGCACACAGGATTTTTATGTACTTTGTTCACACCATCAGTTTTTTTCTTTAGACACTTATAGGCTATTTGCAATTCATTAAAGTACTTTTCTTTGTCATGTAAATTGCCATTTATTTTTTTAACTTTCCAAACTGAGGCAGATTTCTTAAAATGGAAGATTCCCAAAATGTTGGGTTTATTTTCTCTGTTATTGGGTTCTTTACTTGTGCATCATATTATGGAACCTATTGCTCTACCATCAGAGGGGTAGATTTGGGAGGGAGGGATTTTCAAAAGCACTCAGCATTGGCCTAATTCTGTTCCCACTGATGATTGAAAAACTGAACTTGAACCTTCTGTAGTACCTTTCAGCTGAGGATTTTAAAGGATGTTATAAATGGTAATTAAATAAGCATCACAATACACCTTTAGGGAGCTAGATAAATATTGTTTTATTACAGGGGCAAACTAAAGCACAGATCAGTTATGTGACTTGCCAGAGGTTATACACTGAATCAGTGGCAGAACTTTTATTAACTCCCAGCTCACCGCTGTCTCCCCATTGTCTCCAGAGTTGAGTTGACTGCTTCCTCAGAACCTCCTGTCCCAGCTGGAAGGGGTACTGTTGGGGTACTATTCAATTTTTAACTCTCCTCATGATAAAAGGGAGTTTCTTGTTTGAGAAGAGAGCAAGCCTGAGATACTGGGCAGAGTATAGGACTCAGAATTATTTGGGAGACCTGGGATTCAGCGGGGATTCTGCCGCTGAGTGGCTGTATGGCCCCCGGCAAGTACATTTTCAGAAGTGTCCAGTAATACTGGGTGCCTTCATGTTTGGATGCCCAGCTTGTGACAGCTCTATCTCAAATAGGGCAGCCCAACGTTAACCGGCACATTCAAAAATATAGGCTGAAGAGGTCGAATTTTTGTTTCTCTCTTCCGTTCCCGAGATAGTATCTCCAGCGGCAAACACCGCACCTGGGCTCTGGCTCAGTGCTCACTGAGACCAAAGAGTGCCAGCTTCTGACTCACTCGCACTACTTCCGGGGGCATTTTGAAGTTTGGTGTTCAAAAGAACAGTTAGTAGTTTACACTCAAAACTATAAGCTGGAACCTCCTTCCCCTCTCCCTGTCCCAGAATCCACACCCACGCAATAGACCCCAGGGTACCCTCTTTTCTGTTGGTGGCCTTTAAACTTCTCTCCCTACCTGCCATTTAGGGTGTACCCAGCTAACTCCCTTCCTCTGTCTTCAGGAGAAGGCTGGCTTGTCCCCTGCCATAGATGGTCTGCAGTGGTCAAGCAATGGATGCACACTTCCCACTCCCCCATCCGTAGAAAGCTTTTTCAAAAGAACAGGCTACTTGTCCATCCCTACCCCCCACCCCCACATGTCTGGCAGCAACAGGACCCTGGACCTAAGAGAGACTCTCAAATGCATTGTCCCCGAGCAGTGCATCCTTCTCTGGCCAGGTACAGTGGATCAGACTCAAGGCACAATCTGTGCTGTGGAAACATTTCATTGGTTTAGTTTTGTATCCCAGCCCCTAACAGGAGCACCTGCAACTTGAGTAGGGCCCTATCAAATTCTCGGCCATGTCACAGACCATGAAATCTGGTCTCCCATTGTGAAATCTGGTCTTGTGTGTGCTTTTACCCTATACTATATAGATTTCATGGGGGAGACCAGGGTTTCTCAAACTGGGGGTCCTGACCCAAAAGGCAGTTCGGGGGGGTGGGTCTCAAGGTTATTTTTTGGGGGGGGGGCAGTATTGTAACCCTTACTTCTGCGCTGCCTTCAGAGCTGGATGGCCGGAGAGTGGCAGCTGTTGTCCGGGCACCCAGCTCTGAAAGAAGCGCCCTGCCACCAGCAGTGCAGAAGTAAGAGTGGCCATACCCTACCATGCCACCCTTACTTCTGCGCTGCTGCTGGCACCGGCTCTGCCTTCAGAGCTGGGCTCCCGGCCAGCAGCCGCCATTCTCTAGCTGCCCAGCTCTGAAGGCAGCGCCACCATCAGCAGCAGTGCAGAAGTAAGTACCACAACCCCACCTACAATAACCTTGTGACCTCCCCACACTCACACACACAACTCCTTTTTGGGTCAGGACCCCTACAATTACAATACTGTGAAATTTCAGATTTAAGTAGCTGAAATCATGAAATTTACGATTTTTAAAATCCCATGACTGTGAAATTGACGAAATGGACCATGAATTTGGTAGGGTCCCTAAACATGGGGATGAGAAGCTACTGAGCTCCCTCAATGGTTTTCCTCCAAGAATGGTTTCATTTGCCCCTTCCCCTCACCCTGAGCATTTTGCCCTGGGGAAAGGGGACTTTCAGGGAATGCTTTGTACTGGGGCAGAGAATTTTACTCATGACTGTGCAATGCCTCTCATAGGGGTAAGGCTACGGTGCACTTCAGTCAGGAGGAGGCTGCCCTAGTGGGAAAAGATGTGCTGCTGTTTCCTTGTCAGCCTTGCACAAAAGCTGTCTCCTGCCAAACAACTGCAGCTGGAAAGGTGAGAAATCTCCCCCCCCCACCCCCGCCCTCGGTCCCATTTACACCAATATGGTGTGAACTTTGAAATCGATCTTGGACCGTTCAAATGCTACTGTTATTAAAACTTAAAAAACAAGGATATTAAAACCAAAATGCTATATTAATGCAAAAAAGTTTGCACAGTTAGAGTTACATTAGAGAGGGCATGGACAAATCCTGGTCCGAACAGCAACAGTGACTCAACTGCGTTGCAAATACATAGTGTTTTCTAGTCCTGTTTTTTTATTGTAGCCGCGTAATGGAGAAGGTGGGTGCAGGCGTTTCAACCATCGTATCCTCTGTGGAGGGGCCAACAACAGTTCCACTCCCAGAAGCATTACCCACCTGTTGGAGCTCTTACTGGGGTGGGGATTTAGAGAGGCACACAAGTGAGCTCTAAATGAATAGCTGAGTCTTATATGTGTAGCTTCGCCTATTGCTTCTCAGGCTGGAAAATGTATGCCATAGAACATACAGGGCGTGCGAAGGGGTGGCGCTTCAGGGGTCAGGAAGTGCTAAGTAATCTGTGACTTGCCTACTTGAAAGTCTGCTCCTCTCCCCAGGCCATACCACCACAGCTGCGGACAAGGGAGGTGTGTGAGCTGGAGCCCCCTTTTCCATATAAAACAGAGAGGCTACTGGCAGGAAGTTGTCCAGGAGGCCTGCACCCCTCTTGAGTCTCAAATCGCCCAAATTTGTTGATCTTCAGGGCACACTGCAAACCCGACCTATGTACCCAGGCTTTTGGGTAGAGCCGTTGTTTCTGTGAAGGAGGGGCATAATGTCGGACTTCATTTTTACAGTGGTTCCGTTAGTTTCGGCTTGTGAGTACAGAGTAACTGCTGGCCTCACTTTTAATTTGATTGCGTTATTAATTTTGGCAAAGGTGCCTAGAATGGAGGATTTTCCTGTATACTGTCTGTTATAAATCTAACATGGCTGTTGGAATTTGCATTACCTACTTTTGGTGGTGTGGATAGTTTCTTACTTTGAATCCACATAAAAAAATCTAATTCCCTTTCTTTGTCAATGACAAATAACTTTGATCTCCATAGCTATTTGAGCTCTGTCACAAAGAGAAAGAAAGTAAGTTAATAAACAGAAGCCGTACAGGCAATTCTTCCTCCTCTAGCACATGTCCCTAGTTCAGCACCAGTCTCCAGAATATCTTCGTATGATTTATGAGAATTCTAGGAACATTTTGGCCTCGTCCAAATTATAAACTGGAAACTTTGTCCTTTTCAGGATCGCCCTCAACTATGAGGAGCAAAGAACAGCAGTGTTTTGTCCTTTGTACCATATTGACATGGCTATCTTCTTTCCCGGCTGACTTGTCTTTGTCCACATTTGGTGTGATAACAGAACATTTAGTCCCTGACACTCAGTACCGCAGCTTGTCTAGTTATCCCTGTGCTGCATATGTCCAGATCATTCGGCAATCTGCAGTATGCTATTGCATCCATGGTGGTTAAAATACAAACTAAAAAGATATGGCAGTTTTAAGCATTCATATTTTTAATAGTCTTTTAAAAAAAGACACATCTTTATCGGTACCCCTCACATTTGGAACAAAGAAAATCTCTTGTCTTTTAAGCGACATATTTCCATTTTTTATTCTAGCCGCATCCAAGGCATTTCCCTCTATCTTCACAGATTTTAAATATATCCCTTCTCCCATGTGTGCCTAATTACATTTGGTGAGGAAGGTGATAGTACAGAAGACTTGCTCAGACCTGCTACAGGTGTACAGGATGGAGTAATAAAGTAGGCCTGGTCACTAACAGCCAGGGACCTGGGGTATGTCTCCACTGCAGATAACCTGGGTGATTGGCACCTGTGCCTGAACACCTGGGTTAGCCAAGCCCAGGTGCAAGCATCCCCATAGCATAGCCCTATCTGCATTATGGTATCCTCACTTCTACACTTGCCTGAGTATGTCCAGGTGATATCTCATGGTTCCTTGTGCTGAGACACTGTAGGATTCTTTCCCAGTCAAGTGTGTCAATTGCAGGAGAACTTGTCTGTCTTTCAGGGGGAATTGTGGACAGGGCATTGGAGGACTATCAGCACTTGAGTGATTTTGCCTGCATCCTCGCTGCCAGGTGGCCAGATTCTAGCCTGATTTTAAGCGGCACTCGGGTTCTAACTTCCCCCTTCCCACAGCTGAGTAAGTTAGCCTGAGCTTTAGGGCACCTCCAAACCTGGGTCAGAGATTTTTCTGTGTGGATGATAGGCAGTATTCGGATGAAAGCCTGAGGCCAGGCCTACACTACAGAATTTTGTTGACATAACTGTGTAGGTCAGGGGTGTGAAAAAACCCACACTCTCTAGCTGACATTGCTATGCCCGCAAAACCCACAACGTAGACGCAGCTATGTCAAAGACAAGTGCTTGTGTTGACATCGCTAATATCATTTGGGGAGGTGGTGTTGCTATGCTGACAGAAAAACTCCTTCTGTCGGCATAGGCTGGGTCCACGTTAGGGAGCTCTGCTGATATACCTATACCAGAATTGCTATGCTGGCAAAACACCTGTAGCCTCAGGCTTGGTCCACACTACTAAGTTAGGTTGCCACTAAGTTGCCTTGTGTCAACTTGTATGGGTCTACACTCAAATTTGTGTCCTGCTGATGTAAACACCCCATTACAGCGACGCAGTAACCCCCCTCCCCAAACAGTGTTGAGCCATGGCTGACGTCCTGTTGTCGATGCAGTGTGAGTGCAGACACTGCATGATGTATGCCAACCCTAAAAGTCCTCTAGCAGCTGTCTCTCAAGGCCTGACAGTGACTCACTCTGGAGACAATTATGAACTTCTCTGCCCAGGGTCCCAGAGACCAGAAGTGACCTCCTCCCTTTAAAAAGCTCAACTGTTTTTTGAAATCCCTTTTCCTGATTGCCCAGCTTGACGAGCACACCTAGTAGCTCTGCCTTCTAGTACACAACTGTCCAACCAGCCATGCTGGCTACATGTGCTAGACACTTTCCTGCCTGAAGTAGACAGGAAGTATTGGATCTCTTGGGCTTGTGGAGAGAAGATGCTATAGATCAGGCAAAGGGGATGCAGGGAAAGGGATCAGCAGCAATGCCCGTGGAAGTGAAGGAACTGCTGCAGGCATATCAGAAGGCCAGGGAGCCCAACAGTCAATCTGATGCCAAGCTGCAGACCTGATGCTTTTACAACAAGCTGCATGCCATACTTGGTGGAGACCCCACCAGCACCATGCAAACCACCCTGGATACCTCAGTGTAGTTTGAGACAGGGACCCTTGCCATAAACGTTGAAGAGGAGAAAGAGGAGAAGGAAGGACACTCGCCTGAGGGGGGCAGAGTTTCCAGTTATGCTGTGAACCAGGCTCTGTTCAAGACTCCACCGCAGTCTAGCCAATCCCGCCAGCCAAACCCAGGTGAGTCAGATCCAGTAGAAGGAACCATGTGTGCATGTGCATGCATCCTTCCTTAAAATGTTTAAATGTGAAGATGGGACCCAGTCCAACTCCAAAGTAGGAGGACACAGGTATCTACTTTTCATTGCTTTACTCACATGAGAAGAGGTAGCATTTCAATAAACAGAGGAAGAGTTGTTCTCTGCTTTTCAATCCCCTGTAGGGTTAGGCAGGGGAACCATTTGTTCATGTACACAGGGATGTCCCGTATATCCTCATGAGAGAGCTCAATGAAACTTCCATGGAGGTACTCTGCAAGCCTCTCTCGAAGGTTTCTAGGGATGGCTGCCTTATTTCTTCCTTCATGGTAGGATGTTTTCCCCACGCCACTCTGCGACGATTTCATCAGGCACCATTGCAGTACGCAGGCTAGCAGCATGTGGGCTGGGTGGCTTCGGGCACCAGCAGCAGCTGTGCTCTCTGTGCCTTTGTGACCCACAGGAGTGAGATGTCAGCTAAAATCACCACCCCCTGTGAAAAAATAGCGCATTACTCAGTGCCATTGCCTTGCCTCATACCCATAGAAACCAGCAGGGGGCGGGTGGGTGGGGGGCGCGGAACTGTATTACTTTATGCAACTCAACACTTCCCTCCTCATTGCGCCACACCTCCTTGCCTCTGGCAGACCATAGTGCCTATGGCTGTGGCTGGAAGGCTGTGCTATGCTGAAGCACTCCAAAGCTGAAGTATCGAAAAGCATGGCTGATTTAAAACTCTTATGGGAATAAGGAGAGGGCATTCTGAAACTTATCTTTCCCTGTCCAGTGTGACTGTAAATACAATGATACATCTGTCTATCTATAGCTGCTGCCATTGCAGCCTTGAGGGGTGCCCCTTCCACACCTGCTGAATGCCTGACCCTGCTGAGGAGGAGAAAGAAGAGGGCCTGAGAGGACACGTTCACTGAGATCTTGCAAGCCAGTGATTCATGGAGCAGGGACAGAGTGAATATAGCAGCAAGATGGAGAAGGAAAGGGTGGACAGGAGAAAGTCCCAGCAGGAAAAGGAGGGAGAGATGTACCAGAACATAATGGGGTTTCTCTGGCAGCAAACACAAATGCTGCAGACTGTTGTTGACCTACAAGCCTAATAGTCATGGGCTTGCCTCCCCTAGCAGTCAATGGAGAACTCCATGGCAACAGCTCCCTACAGACCCCAACATTTCATGTGGCTTCATGGGCCACATCCCTACCATTACCATTCCATGCTGGGGACAGGAAAGAGAATCACAGCTTCACATACGCAGACCTGTGAGAACCATGGCGGGTGTACCTTTGAAAGAAATGGACTGAAATGGACCAGATGGTTTCTACTGTTCTAATTTTAAAGTTCTGTTCCATTATGAATATGATATGACTCATAAATATGAGTCAATAGTGTAATGCTGTTGCAGAGAAAGCGAACATCATTCTGGGATGTATTAGCAGGAGTGTTGTAAGCAAGACACAAGAAGTAATTCTTCCGCTCTACTCCACGCTAATTAGGCCTCAAATAGAGTATTGTGTCCCGTTCTGGGCACCACATTTCAGGAAGAATATGGACAAATTGGAGAGAATCCAGAAAAGAGCGACAAAAATGACCTAGAAAACATGACCTATGAGGGAATATTGAAAAAATTGGGTTTTTTTAGTCTGAAAAAGAGAAGACTGAGGGGGGACATGATTATATTTTTCAAGTATGTAAAAGGTTTTTACAAGGAAGAGGGAGAAAAATTGTACCCGTTGGCTGCACTGTCGCAAGCAGCCAAGTATGCACATGAGTGATATATTAACTGCAGCATCTTTACACCAATGTAACTTGACCAAAGTTTGTAGTCTAGACATGGCTTGAGTGAAAGCCTGGGTTAATTGTGCAGTAAAGACATACTCCCAGAGGAAAGTCAGCAAATGCCACTTTGTTAGTGTTCTAGGGATCCAAGGGGAAAAAAGCCGTCGAAGAGACAGAGCACTACGGTGGGCTGGGTAGTATTCTGTACTTCTGCTTACATTTCTGTTTCTATAAAACCCATTTGTTTCATTGCTTATAAACTGTGCACCTTAGACCTTGAGAGGAAAGCCTCATGTGGAAAAGTTTGCTGTCTGGAAGACTTTTTTGTTGGTGGTGGGCCAGCTGCTCCTCTCCACCAGTTTACAAGGAGAGAAAGGATTTACTTATCTTCTTTGGTGTATTAGCTAATGCAGAACCTTTAGTTGGTCTCTGAAAGGCATTTTCTCTCCCTGCAAGGGGGATTATTTCTGTTCCCCAATGTAGCAGTTAATAAAGTCTCAATAGTCTTTCCAGCATTTCCCTCAGCAGCTGTTAGCAATCCTAAAATTCTGCTATTGCTGTCACTCTCCAGCCTCTCCAATCTTCTCTTCCAAATGATGTTTTCCTTAGTAAGTGCTTCCATTGTAGCCCCAATTGTCTCAGTTTTATTGAGGGATTCCTCCTCGGTGGATTTTTCTATATTGCTTTAACCACACCAGCAGCCACGTTCTTTTCAAGCAAAATTATCTACAGCTTCCCAAGATTTAATGGCAGTAAAGTTTTTAATGCTACCTTACTGGAGTCGCTGGAGCCTGCAAGAGGTTCCTTCTTTTAAAATCCCATTAAGTCTGACATGCTCTTGCCAGCCATGGAGAGAGATTGCATCTTGCACTCGCAGATTCCAGACTATCACGTCCCACCTGTTCTAAAATACATCCTCTTCTTTCCTGGAGGGCATTTTACACACACACACACACACAGTATTTATAAATATGTTTTAATATTAGGTTTTATTGTTTTCCGTTCTTAATATTTATAAAAGTGATAAGCAAATGAGTTAGTTTTTGGTAGAGTGTATAAGTGTTCTCACTTATGTATGACTTAATGCACAATGCATTTTGATTGTGCACTAATTCTTCAAAAGAGCTAATGGATACTCAATATTTTCTACTCTCATTGTAATGGTACTTTACACCTCTCTGTCTCCTTCCATCCAAGGATCTCAATAAGATTTATAAACGTAGGCCCTGATTCTGCAAACTCATGTGCATGAGCAGATTCATGGGCCTGCACTGAGACTCACTGAAGTCTACAATGCTCACCATGGCTTCTGGGGCCACCTGCATGTATGCGGTGACAGGATCACGATTTAACACCTCTTGTAGTTAAAACACTTCACTAGGGCCACGTCTACACTACCCGCCGGATCGGCGGGTAGTGATCGATCTACTGGGGATCAATTTATCGCGTCTAGTGTAGACACGATAAATCGATCCCTGATCGCTCTGCTGTCGACTCCGGAACTCCACCAGGGCGAGAGGCGGAAGTGGAGTTGACGGGGGAGCGGCGGCCGTCGATCCCACGCCGTGAGGATGCGAAGTAAGTGATTTGAAGTCAATCTAAGATACGTCAACTTCAGCTACGCTATTCTCATAGCTGAAGTTGCGTATCTTAGATCGATCCTTCCCCCCGTCCCCCAGTGTAGACCAGGCGTAGGACTCAGATGATCTGACTTCAAA
Organism: Natator depressus; assembly: GCF_965152275.1. Taxonomy (NCBI): domain Eukaryota; kingdom Metazoa; phylum Chordata; order Testudines; family Cheloniidae; genus Natator; species Natator depressus. Next base: position 89,601,764 of record NC_134241.1, on the reverse strand, counting down.
TCCGAGCTGTGCCACAGGCAAACATGGGTTAAGCCTCGTAATGCTCCTCCAGATGTAGGGTGGGAAAACAAATTAGTGTTTACACCAGTGTAAATCCAGAGTAATTCAGGGCTTGTCTTCACTGGCAATTAGGTTGTATACAGGAGCCATGGTAAGTTACATGATTGATTTAGCACTCAATGTAGACAGGGACTGTCATGTTTAACATTGTGTCAGCTGGTTGTAGTTAACCCTAGGGATAAATATTACAGGAATTTTGTGATGATTAATAATTAATACTTATGAAGCCCTTTGAGGTCTTCAGCCAAAAAGTGGTATGGAAGGGAAGGACTAAACTAGTATTATGTCATCTTCATTAGCCAATAAATGAATATGCTGTTTTTCTTAAATTTCTGCAGAATCAGCAACACAAAGTTATAATCTGCACATCTGGCACATCTTCTCCACGATCCTGGCATTTTGTCATCTTTTAAGTTTGATATTTTTCAAACCAAAGATTCTGGATGTGTTGCTGCCCTGTAAGAAATCGTCGTCTGCAAGGATTCCATTAAACCCAATTAAGAGTTTTGAAGGCTAAGAATCAAATGCTCCATCTCACAGCTGGGCCTGATGATTAGCGTCTCTTCACCTGTATCATTAATAATTATCTTTAGAAACTTAGCACTTACAACACTTGAACAGTAACAAAAGGTATAAATCACCCACAGGACTCTTAATTACTCCTATTAACAGTTGTTTTGTTATCCTGTATGCGAAGCAGTAATGCCACATTGTGAGTTCAATGGCACAGGTTTGGTTTTAGGCCAACTGTTGCGTTGGTTATGTTAAATGAGTCTGAGGATTGCTCCCCTGGACGCCCAGATTTTGGGGATACAAGGCTAAAACTAGCAGCCCTAACACTTGCCTATTATTGCTTTTTCACCTCCTGCTTCTAACATTTTATTTTCAATCTTCTATTTGATATTATTCTTGTCCTAATGCCATTATCTTTAGTCTGGTCCACACTTAAAAATTAGATTGACCTAGCTACATTGCTCAGGGTTATGGAAAATGTTGTGCCCTGTGTGACTTAGGTCAACTGAGCCCCCCGTGTAGACAAGGCTGGGCTGATGGAATAATTATTCTGTCGACCTAACTACCACCTTTCAGAGAGGTGGGTTAACTACATTGATGGAAAAAAACCCTTGCCTTCCTGTAGGAAGTGTCTACACTACAGAGCTGCAGCTGTGCGGCTGTAATGGCTGGAGTGTAGACATCTCTCTCTCACTTCCACATTATGACCCATGTATTACTTCTCACATCTTAGTCATGTTCCAGTATTCTGTTCTTTTTGTATGGTTGGGGGTATGCAGTATTGGTATTTCTCCAGTGGCCCCCCTCAGTTTCTGCACAAGTTAAGCTCTCGGTTAAAAAAAATAAATAAATCTAGCCTATATGGTTGTGAGTGTAACCTTTCTCAATGAGACCCTTGGTAGTGCTGTGTTATTGAACCTGCCATGAGAGAAATGAAATAAATATTTCCAAGAGAGGCATGAGCTGTCCACCACCCCCAAGACTCTGAAGCCTAACAAGGACAATGTAAATGTCACCAGCTATTAAGTGCTGATTGTTTTAGCAAAACTATCCAGCTATTCTGGGATTGTAGATTGAGCCTGAATAACAAATTAGTGCTTTCCAACCTCCAGTTGGACCTGGTCTGATTTCTAGGACTTTATTTACACAAGAAAGGTGGGCTTTTTGGCATAGTCTTAAGTATGAATTTGAACTGACATGGTTATATTAGTGTAGCCCCTCTGTAGACACTTTTCAGAGTAGCAGCCATGTTAGTCCGTATTCGCAAAAAGAAAAGGAGGACTCTAAGGTGCCACAAGTACTCCTTTTCTTTCTGTAGACGCTGTTATTCTCAGACTGGAAATAAGGCAAACATTTTTAACAGTGAAACACTGGAACAATTTACCAAGGGACATGGTGGATTCTCTATCACTGACCATTTTAAAATCAAGATTGGATGTTTTTCTAAAAGATCTGCTCCAGGAATTATTTTGGAGAAGTTCTATGGCCTGTGTTAAGATGATTCTTCAACCAACCACTGAGTAATACCCATTTTATGTACTTTATTTATCACATTTTCTGACTATTATGTTAATAGTTATAGTAATATTATTATTATGTCTGCCATGTCCTCTAAAGTCTTGTTATGTGTATTTACTTTTTTAACCTCAAAAGAAAATTAGCTGAACTTAAAATAAATTAAAATGGGGTGCATAAAACCTAGCTGGGCGCTGTCCTGGGACTCACAGAAAACATACTGGATTATGCTACCAGGCACTGTTATACAGCCATTGCATATCTTCCTTTGGCTGTGTCTACCCTAGCTCTTTTCACCACCAAATTTCCCTCCGTTGTTGCGGCCAATTTAGTTCCACCAGAGACAGCATCTCTTCTGTCACATTGCCTCTGTGTCATCTTTAAACAGGATTAGGTGAAAAACCTTCTCAGCCAATGATTTGGCTAAATTTGTTCTCCCACCATTGGAAATACATCGGCATCAGCAATGGAGGGAAATTTGGTAGGGAAAAGGGATGGTGTAAACAAAGCCACTGAGTTTAATGGGAGTTCCATGCACGGGGTTGCTGAAGCATCCAAACTCTTACACTTTATCTTGGAACACTTAAGGCATCTAAAAAACCCCCCTGACCTACTGTGTTGTGAGGAAAAAGATGAGTCTGTGGAATCAGTGTGAAAGCAGATTCACCAAGAAGTGAAGCATCTTTCTATACAATGTTAAGAGTGCTTTAAATTGTCGTTGTACCACGCCTATGTCTGCTAAGGAGGACTGCTGACTGTATGGATTTAGAGTAACTATCTAGTGCAATTTGTATGCAAATGAAATGCTAATATGGCATACAAAAGTTAAATTCAGTAAACTAAGTCTGCAGTGAGTAGTGACGTCACTGAAATCTGGCCAGTCTCCTCCTCACTGCATTTTTGCTGAATCGGGTTTTCACATCTCTGACAAATAATCTCCCATGCAGTTTATTTATGTCATGTGACTTAGGAAATAAAACTAAACAGCATCTTTACTACTAATGATGTGAGACACTGGTTTTTATTTGTGCCTGCTGCTATTTAATGACCTAAATATCTTCAGCACTTTTGATAGCTTGGGTAAAGGCATATTGATTTCCCTTTAGTTTCTGATGCTTGAATTGCAAGGAACTCCTCTTACTAAAACACAGTGATGCAGCTAAATCTGAACAAACTGGAGTTGTTAACATGTCTTGGATGGGATGCTGTGGTAAAGAAACTACCAGAGTAAGAAATTCTGGATTAGTGCCTTTTGTAAACAATATGGGTGGGATTCCGGATAACAGCTCTGATACTCTCCTGGTAAAAAGAAAAGAAGTACTAGTGGCACCTTAGAGACTAACCAATTTATTTGAGTATAAGCTTTCGTGAGCTACAGCTCACTTCATCGGATGCATTCAGTGGAAAAAAATTCACCATTGTGCAAAGAGCTAGCACCAGACGTACTTCACTCCCAGTCCTGGGAAAGTGGGAGTTCTTCAGTTCTGTGGGAGATCAGATTTAAGAGAAGAATTTTGCTTCTCAAGTAAAAAGGTAGGTTAACTTTGAAAATGTCCCTTAGAGTATTTTACTACTTATAATAATATTTTGTAACCACATAGCACCTTCCATCTGAAGATACCAAATCACTTCCCAAACATTAATGAATTAAACACTCTGTATGTAGGCACATTATTAACCTCATTTTATGGAGGAAGACTCTGAAACAGAAAGATTTAGGCCAAAAATTTCAAACTTCAGTGACTAAAGTTAGACACCCATGTATGGATTTAGGTCTCCTATCTTCCAGTCCTATGACTTCACCACAAGACCAACTTTCTTCCCTGGATAGTTTTACCCGAGATAATATTACATTTATATTTTCCCCATTCTGGGAATAATTTTAAAGCCTAACATGCTAGATAAATAATTAAATAAAGATTTAATGTAGCCTTGAAGCAACAGCAAAAGAACATGTCTGAAGAAAAACAACAGCTTTTGCAGTAACTCTGGAGTAGGTCTAAGTTCTAAAAGGTTAAACATATCCCTGAAGCATGGAGCAAGTCTTAGCTATTCTTTGTCTGGAAAAATATATGCCCGCTAAGGAAGATCACTGAAATGTTGGGTACCAAATAAAACTCCCCCTTGTTACAAGATTTATTTAAACCAGAACAAATAAAAACAATCATTTGGTTCCTCTGAGCCAGTCATTTTATAAATACTATTACTTATCATTTCTATGGATTACTCAAAAAGTAAAGGACTTTATAGGCCCAAGACATGTGGCCAAAGTCATCTCTGGTGTAATGATGCTGAATTTGGCCTGTTTTACTGTTTTTTTTTTTGACAGAACAATTCAACTGTGTTAAATATTTTTTCTTTTGATTTGCCAAATGGCAAAAGCCATATTTGTCACTTATTGAATATATCTGGAGAGCTGCAAACCCATTCTGGCAAAAATGCAAGGCTCATGCGTGAAAGAAGCTTGATATCCAACGGTCGGTTATGCAAGGAATGTAGAAGGATCATGTCTAGTTTAGGACATATTCCTTGGACCTTTTTTCAGATACCTTTTGCAAATACCTTTTACCTAATACTATTGTCTTGTAACTGTCTCTCATACATACACACCCCATTTGTCCTCTGCCTCCCAGAATATCTAACCCTCTCTCTCAGACAATCTCCCCCGTAGTCTTTTTTCCGTCATATACACCACACTCACTTAATCATCACTAACATCATTATTATTTAATATTTATAGCACAATAGCACCTATAGGCCAATCAAGCTGGGGACCCGTTGTGCGAGGTGCTGTACAAACATACTGAAAATGACAGTCCCTGCACGGAAGAGTTTACCATCTAACTTCCTTTTCTACGTGAATGTTTTATGTAGCATAATCCTCCTTCACTTGCATCATACATGAACCAAGATTTACATCACCTTTGGCCCACATTTTTGGTCAAGCTCACCATCACCACCTCCTGGTTTTACATCATATGCACCGTAATACTTTCGTTACATCATGCACGACAGCACACCGCCTATTCCAGCATATTTTACATCTTTCTCCTTTTGAATCACAGTGTTTAATCATTGAGGTGACATTAAATGTTGTGCTGGGCTGCTTCTCTTGCATTTCCAAAGGAAACATGTACTGCCAACCTTTTTATCTCAGATCAAACCTGGCATAACTATTCTTTCTCTAATCTTGTGCATTTGCTGAGAAAATTTCCTGGACATTTGTAAGCCCTTAGCCTTTTACCCAATCCACTCTAAAATATATAGTGTATAGATCGTACAATAGTAATACATCTACTTGTATAAAAATGATGGGTGTGTGACTATGGCAGAAAAGACACTATCAAATTAATCTCCCTAAATTAGCTAAATTAACAGAGGAAAATGTAACAGTTACTAGCAAGTTATGTTATTGTAACTGCATAATGCTCTTTGTTCTGTTTTAAAGCAACTGGGTGAAACAGAAGAGTCAATGTTTAGAGAAACTGGCCTTCTTCGGGATTTATGTAGAGAGTGAACATTTATTGTACCAATAAACTTAAAAAACCTGACGTACTCTATCCAGTCAGCATTCTTGATCTTTGAGGCTTTTCCTTTGGAGCAGCAGTGACTTTTCCGTAGCACTGAAGTGCTCAAAATCTTAGGGCTGTATCTGCAGCCCTGGCTTCTGTTGTGGCTTGTTCACGTTTCCTATGTGCGGCTGATTGTGGCTGCACAAATGTGCTGTGGTAGGGCGATCATTCAGAACCCTTTTGGGTTTAGTACTTGAAGGGATTTGTGAACCAAACCTTGAATTTTGGTTTCCAGGGTTTGGAATTATAATTATTAATTTGTTTGATGGTAGCATTTAGGACCCTCAATCAAGGATCAGGCCCCCCCCCCCCCCCCGGTGCTAGGTTCTGCAAAGACACATAGAAACAATCCATGCCCCAGAGAATTTACATTCTAGATGTCTGACTGGATGCACCAGGTGGAAAGGACAGACAAACAGGGTGGGTGAAAGGATTTGGTAACAAAATGAAAAGAGTTCATCAGGAAAATGGAAGTCTGAACGCTCCATTTGGTCAACTAGTGTGAAATGGTAGTGACTTGTAGGCAGCAGAGCTAAGTTTTAAGGAGAGGTTTAAAGGAGGATTAAGTGATGGCTTTTCAGAATATAATTAACTCTTGAAAATTCATTTGTATGTTTATATTCAACAAATTCAAGGCTCTAAGGAAAATCTTCTTTACCTCCAATGACCTATTACATTTTGCAATTACTTGACATCTATGCTAAGATATAATAATAATGACAGTGGTTTCCCTATCAGCATAAATATTTATAGTTACATTTTTGGTACTAATAACAGTGCCATTTTCAGAATATGAAATAATCCAGGAAACCGGTTGTTCTGGTACTGTAGTGATTTCTAGGTCGGAAGAATTTTGTTATATTCCGGGAGAAATAAATTGCAGCTACCTTTATTCCAACGTATCTGTGCTTCCAAATGTTTTATTGCTTTTAATCATCCCATAAGGCAAAAGATTTCTTCCCACCCTCTTATCATGAATGGGACATTTGAGGGTTCTCCCTCTATTTGTGTTAGTGGTTATTGTTTTGTCTTACTTCTTTTACTAATGACAGGGACAAAGGTGATTCATTCCTTTTGGCTGGAGGGAGGAATTAAGTGGCTTCCTTACAAAAAAACTCTTCAATTATTTAGCACCCAAAGTGTGCTAGGTGCTTTATAGACATGAAGGAAGACATGATCCCTGAGCTTATTTATGTAATAGCTGCCATATTGGTTGACACACCAGGGGTTGAACTGCAGACCTCCAGAGCTAAAAGCATGAGCTGCTTGAGCTAACGAATCACACGCAGCTGGTTGTGCTTACACAAATGTATTAAACAAAGGATGGGCTAAAGTGAAGTAACATGAAAGCAAAGTAGTCAAAGCGATGTTGGGTATATGCCCTTTTAGTTTCACTTTTTATTTAATTATTTAAAGCACTTCTCATTCTTCTCACTCTTGCCAACTGTTCCTGAACCCACTTATTCCACAATACTTATTCCTTACCCAGAAAGAGAGAGAGAGAGAGAGAGAGGATAAATACACATTTTTCAAAGAGAATTCTACTTGTCAGGGATTGGATAGGTCTGAATCTCCATCCACCAAACTTTTTAACCATCTTATTGCTGAGATGCTACTCAGTGTGAATGAGGTTGGTGCTGTCAGAGCAGCATGACTGCCACACACTCGCCTCTCTGAGACCAAGTATGTCATCTATGTGACACAGCTAGCATCTACCTGGGGAATTAGCGCCCTGAGGTTGCATCTAAGACAGAGACTCATGCATTGGAGTAGGATGTGATGTCTGACCCACGAAACTGGCCTTCATCCAAGAATGAATACAATGGCTGTGATTCAGCACCTAAACCATGTGAACTGTTTTCTCACACTTTATGATGTAAGATGAACCCCGAGACTGAATTATAGCCTCGCATTCAGTCAGGGATCATTCATTATTCCCTATGCTATCCATCATTGCTATTCCATGGCTCACAAGCAAGAGTTACAATGAGATACATAATGCTCAAAAATCTGGGGTGCTTAAAGCCTATCAATAACAGTACTGTTGCACAGAAGAATTTTCCTCTGTAGGGAAAAAAGAGAAGTTATGACAATGAATATCAGAGATCTAATAATTGTTTTCAACCTAATGCACAGAATAATCAGTCACACTTTAACTACTGTGTCATAAGGATTTCAGTTAGACCTAGTGCAGCAATCATTGTATATTAAATCCCAATTGATAGTTAACCATTATTTCCTAGTAAAAATGTCATTAATCAATGTATGCTAAATTACCATACAATAAGCGTTAGAGCTTAGGTGTGCCCATATGTATACCACACGTTTAATGCAAGAATTACTATACTGCATGTACTTAAAAGCATTATTTGGGATTTTATGTCTCACCACTGGATATTTATTGGTGAATGTTTCTTATACGTTTGAAATATCTCAATAAATACTATCTTAATAATTCATTAGTAATTCATATGAAATCTTTATAATAATAAGACTTAATGTGCTGAATTTTGCACTGTGGTGCAACTGTTTAGCTACACGCTGCTGGCTCAAAGCAGCCCTGACACTAGCATACCTGTCTACAGAGCCTCACTCCAGTATAGGGAGGTTCTCTGGTGGCACACAGCTGACATAGTGGCTCCCATCCCCACTCCTGACCGTCAGCATATAGGACATATTCCTCCAGCATATAGGGGACATAACTGGGGAATATGAGGCCTGACAAAAGCTTCCCTGCACCTTAGCAAGCCCCCGATGACTGTCAGCATATAGGGGACATAACTGGGGAATATGAAGCCTAACAAAAGCTTCCCTGCACCTTGGCAAGCCCCATCTGTCACTGGAGCCATTGGTAGCTGGCATAAATTAGAGTAGCCTTGAGGCTCTAATTTACTTGAGGGCATTGACAAGGCACAGAGCCAGGCCAGGATTTAGGGAGTGATAATCTGGCTTAAAGCCACTTTTGCACAACCACTTTGCTGAATTGTGCCGTGTACTCCTTGGCCCCCACTATAAATCCGGGCCAATGATTTTTAGCCCTTGTATAGCACTTTAGCTCTTCAAAGCAGGGTAGAAACCAAATTACGGCCCTGAGAGCATCTGCAGGGCTGCGATGTAGAGGACGCGCTCCTTGTGCTCCAGGAATGGTGGAGGGCAGCATTTTGTCGGGGACAATAAGCAGCATTAGCCACACACTTGAGAGCTGCTCCTGGGTAAGTGTGCTGGAGAGAAGGGACTTTCTTGATGCCTCTTGTGCATCTAGGCATTAGTTGGCTTGAGCTGATAAATCTGACTACATCTCTGTACATATACATGAATGAAATGGGCTAGTAAACATTTTTAGAATACTTAACCCCAATCCTGCAAGCCTTAATTCAGGCAGAATTCCCATTGAAGTAGGTACTGCAGGATAGGGGTTGTATGCCATGATCCAAAGCCCAGTGAAATCCATGGAAAGGCTCCCATTGACTTATTTGGGCTTTGGATCTGGCCCTTAGTGAAAATTCAGTACAAATATTAGGTTTGTAATATTTCATATATACAAACTGGATCAGCACAATTGGTCTGATGAATTAAGCACAGGTCTAGGAATTGGAGACCTAGTTCTAACTTTAACTCTGACTTGCACTGTGAATTTGGGCAAGTCCCTTAACTTGTCTATTCCTTACTCCATCTTTAAGAACAAGAAATGATGATTCTTACTCACTATTAGACAGTGCTTTGAGATCTTTGGATACAAATACTATATTTATCTATGCGTATAGATCTTTAAATAAAAGTACTATATACATTTTCCTTTGTATGTAAATGGCAGTGTAATTCTATATTGTTTGTGAAGTATAATAATTATCTGATATTATTAGTGATGAGACTGCACTTACAAAATCAAATCAGAAAAAAACCCTCACTGTGTTTAAAATGCCTGGATCTCAGTGTTAGTGAGAAAGAAACTTTCACTTTGGCTGGAAAATAGCCCTAAATATGAACTGGTTCTTCTTCCGTTCTCTTATTGTCTCACTAGACCCTCATTGTGAATTTCTTTAGCAAACAGATCAATTGGATGGGCAAATATTTGCCCAGCTTCCCAAGGATGTTTGGTGTGAATTTTTTAGCTGGTGTTTGCTCAGTCGTTTCCTTTCTTTTTTTATTTAAATAGAATTCTTTCTGTATTTTTCACTGACATCTCTGAAACCCAGTCCATTTTTATATGGACCAATAAAGATATAATGGGCCAAATTAATTCCTGATATAATTATTTCAATGGTGTTACGCCAGGATTAATTAGACCCATTGTTTAGGGCAATAATTTAACGATGTTCTGGGGGATTCGGCTAATTTATTGTCAAAAGTTCTATCTGTCTATGTCTCTGGGTATATATATGTTTGTGTATGTGTAGATCTAGATCTATAGGCCTGTAGTTTTTCTTTAAAAAATAAAATCTAGCTAAAATGCTCACTGAGGGCCAAGCCTAGTCAGCCCTGGCTAAGTATCTCCAAACCCACTTACCCTGGGAACCTGAACCTTTCCCTCTGGGAGCCCTCACCCTCTCTTTTCCAGATTCCCATTCATGCAGCACGCATCCTTCAAACACGTGGATGGCGCAGGACCTCTTGTGAGGCTGAGGTAACACTGAGTGAGTGCCTGGAGGTTCTTATACAGTAAGTGGCCACCGCCCTCTTTCCTGCACTTGAATCCAGTCACTTCCATGAACTACACCAGCCTGGACAGCGTAACACCCAAAGCCACCTCTGAGCCCCACCACTGCAGTACCCACTGCAGCTACCATTCCTCCAGCCACTTATTCATTTAATGTTAATGCCTTGTTATCTCAACATTCATAATGTATTGAGCCACACGAGTAATTAAAGTTAATTTCTGCTAGGGCTCAGGCATGCTGACTGTAAATTCTTATTCATATTTCTTTCTTGTTTTGTGATTCTCAATTGGAGTTTTCTAACAACAGATCATTTCTTTTTGTCTAACTTTAATCTGGCCCTGCTTGACAAGCACCATCCTTTTCATTGAAGGGTAAGACCACTTAAAGAAAGGCCAATAAGCCCTTGCACTGCTCAGCTGACTAGGGTGATTTGTCACCCTGTGCAGTGGTGGTCACACCAATGGATTTATCTCAAGGTAAATGGAGATGCTGAGACCTGGGACCTGGAGCTTTGATTAAGGCCCCCTTTTTGTAGTGTTGATAGATGTTGCTTGTGTTTATCTATTTGAAATGCCACTAAATCTGTGAATACAATGGAAAAAGAGAGTAGTTTGCAGCTGAAAACATATTAGTGATTTATGTTTCACTAAGAAGCACAATAAAGAGACAGAGGCTATTAAGAGGAGCTATTTTCATGAGAAATAGTTCTGCTTTAAAACATTATCAACCACACCTTAATAAAGACCTACATGCATGCATAATCGTATTTACTTATCCCTTTAGTTTAGCACAATATACATTTGCAATGCATAGCCCCAAATTATTAAGCTGGTAAGCAGAATCTTTAACACACAAATACGCAGTAACAGACTACTTTGCATGTTAATTGTCTTCTGGAGTAAAGGGGGACACATAATACACTGACCCAGGACTTTAGATGGACTCCACATCCCTTAAAACAGTTTCAAATCCTACTGACCATTATTGCAGGCATGTATTCACAACATTTTAGTAGAAATAACCAGTGGGGTGACACAAAAAGATTATAATGCATTGATATAACTTATAACATGAATCAATGTCAACAAGACGCACCCATTTAAATGAATAGGGTCAGATGAGAGTGCTGTATCACCCTGACTTGTGTGACAGTTACAAATGCATAACCTAGTATGCATAATAGGAGTGTACAAACCAGTAGAGATTTGTAAACTTGGTTCATTTCAAGCAGAACTGACCCACAGGAATGGAAAAGGGAAAAGGCAACTGAGCTGTCCAAAAATAAGTGATTCTGTAGTTTGCTGTTTAACGAAAAGCATAACGAGGTTTCATTTTCTCAAGCTTGAATAGAGAACATGGACCCAAAATGCTATTAAGTAGCCAAGCTGCTGCTTCTCTGCAACATTCAATTAAAAGAAAAAGATAACACGTTCGGTTCCAAATGCATTGCTGTTTACAAATGCAAAATAATGCTTCAACAGTCTGCCCTGTGTATGCAAATACTGCAATTACATGTTTGGAATTAACTGTGCTGTGTTATGATTTATTTAAGTGTTCCAAGGATTGCTCTTCAGCACTAATGAACAATGGTGGGGGGTGTGGGAAGGGGGAGAAGAAAGGCTGTGTAATGTGTGTGCACCTGGAGCCTGAAAACTAGTGCAGTAAGTTATGTATCAGTAGGGTGATCCTCTGGCTATGGCTTGGCACTGCAGTGTACTGACAGTCTAGCAAAGCTCTTAAATCTGGACAACACCTGCACCTCATTTGCTTTACAGAAGCGCCATGACCCGACTGCTGATGGTGAGCCTTCCCTTTCATCCTTAGGATTATGACAAGTTATTAATTGCCACCATTAGCTGCAGCAGCCTGCCTGAGATCTCTGCTGCTCTCTGGAGGTGAGAAACTATGTGCATGTGAATGCAGAGAGAAAGGCTGTGAAGCATTGGGGCAAACCGAGCAACAATCTGCCCAAAAGGGATTGTGAGATTGTGAATAATTTATTAGAAAACATTTTTCTTTGTCCTTCCCACAGACCCACAAATCCTCCCCAAGCGCTCTTTACCAGCCTTGCAGATAATGTACTTACACATCTCAGAGCTTGCTAAATAGACTGAGCAGACCACAGAGCTCACCCTTAACGCCGCTGCTTCAGAATGCCTTGCACCGACAAAACACTTTCATTCTTTCCTGGAAGCATTTCCTATGGAATGGAATTAGGTAAGAATCTGAATGCAAAATGACAGCTGAGTGCCAGGGTAGTAATTTTTTTTTTGTGTGCAACTGTGTATTGAGTTGGCCTGTTCTGAGGTCTGTTGGGCCAAATCCTCAGCACTGATTTACACCTCATTCCAGCCTCACCCAATGCATGTGCTGACCCTGTCTCATTTCCTTTTTCGGTCACTAAAAGTGATGTCTCGTAAGCTAATAAAACGGCAGTTAAATCTGGGAAAGCAAGTTCATTTGAAAACATAAAAGAAATTGCCTGCCTTGTTGCATAAACTTTTCAGAGCCTGGCCTGTATATTCCTATGTGTGGACAGCACCTAGCACGCTGTGGGCCTTAGTGTAGTAATCATTGTCATAGGGAGAACCAGGAAAGGATGAAAAGGGTGGGCCAGATGCTGAGTTGGTGTAAATCAGCATAGTTCTAGTGACTTTGATGGAGCTATGCTAATTTACACCATCTGAGGATGTGGTCCCATGTGTGCTATTATTAGCTGGCTCAGTGACCTAAGCTCAGGAGTGGACTTGAGTTACTTGATATACAGGCCAGGGGAGCCTATTGCATAGTTAGTCTTCAAGGGAAGGAAAAGTAATATTGAAGGGAAAAGAGATTCTGGAGGTCTTATGTGTCGACTGGCCTTCTGGAAGGCCTCCCGAAGCTTAGGAGACCATACAACGTTATGACCTGTGTCCAAAACAATGGTAGGGCCAGATTCTTCTGTGTCACACTGATATCAACCTGGAATAACTTCATTGCTATTCACCTTATTTACATTGGTGAGCGCTTTCTATTCTATTCTATATAGATTCTTATACTAGACAATTAGCCCAACTGGTGAAGATACGGTTATTTCTGAAACCTGAACTAAAGGCCACATCCCCATGTCTTAAACAACCGCTTTAAATTATTCCCAGTAGATGAACACAATTTTATTTGATCTACTGTGGAGTTAAAAATTTAAAACCGCCTTTTTCTACTTGATCAATTTTTGCAGGGCCTTTGGGTGGGTACCTAAAACAAGATTTTTCCAGTGACTGTGTGTGTGTGTTTAGATACATTAGATAAGGAACTTACAAACTTTAACAAACTTGTTTGGGGCAGGCTTAAAAAAAATGTGCACGTTTCCTTTGTAGGATGGGGGTAGACAGAATCAATTTACAACAGGGATCAAAGATGATAAATTCCAGGGAGTCTGGCAGAATGCTCCCAAAATCCTACATAATGCTCCTTCATTCATATATTTTTGGATAAACTTCAGTGCACCGATAGAGTATGTAGTCACACTGTTTTTAAAGTGAGCTGTAGCTCACGAAAGCTCATGCTCAAATAAATTGGTTAGTCTCTAAGGTGCCACAAGTACTCCTTTTCTTTTTGTTTTTAAAGTGTAACACAAGATTCTGAAATGAAGCACAATGGGCAGGATAAGTAGAACTTGCATAGATTTTAACTAATAGTGTATGTGAAAACATATTTCAGGCCTTGGTTTGCAGCAAGGTCTATTCATGGCTTAGTTTATACTTCTATAACTCTCAAGTGTTTGATTGGAATGGATGTGCCATGTGACTGTACTATGAAATGCTGGTCTCCACTAAAGGAAATCTGCAAGGAGTCTTCAAGCAGCCATAACTAAATTCATTATGGATCAGACACTAGAAAGCATTGCACTTCCAGGTTGTAAGTCAAATTTCTCCTTTGCTGAACAAGAAATCTTCCACCTAATGCCTAAGGCTGCAAATTGGCTGTGGTGCGGGAGATTCAGAACAGAGCTCAACTGTCGTTCCTGAAACAATGCTGAATATAGTTTGGTCCTGGCTATGCTTGCAGTTAACTCATTTTCAGCGCCAGTTCAGCTGCATCCATTGCAGACACCCACTGTCAGCAGCAGGTACATATCTTCATATAAATAAGGCTCTCAAAGACACTAGTGATGGGCGGAAAGGACCTTGGTTTGAAGTCTCATTACAGTGGGAACTGGTCTGCTATTTAGGATGTTTTGGCCCCGTTAGTTGGGTTAGACGAGAGATTGAGATGGAAATCACATTGGATTTTTAGTAGTTTTGCCATCAAATTAGAGTACATAAAAAAGAATCTAGGGGCTTCCGTTACATATTGGTGTGTAGCAGAGACAAAGATGTGAATGGATGTGGGAATTGGTATGGCCAGTATGTGTAAACAACACATAAATTAAGACAGATAAACAGAATATGAGCTGTAACAATTTAGTACAATATTTAGGCTTCCCCCTTTGCTTGGCTGTTAAGTAAAAGAATTTACAGAATTATTTGCCTTTCCATCTTTAACCACTGCCTAATAAAGGAGGAAGACAAAACATCTGGTTCTCCTCCCATTAGTGTATAACTGTACTGATTTCAGCGCCGTTACCCTGATTTGCACTGGTATGAATGAGAGGAGAATCGGATCCTGTATGTTAGTGAGTTTGGTAAGTTTAATTGGCACAGATTCTCAGTATTAGCAACAGTGGCGAGTTGTGAGTTTAAAGACTGATCTGATGAAGAACTGTTTGACGGGGGTGCCGTTTAGCGGCTACATTTGTACCATGCATCCACAGGGAGAGTTACTTGTTTATGTGAGATGTGCTGGGGTACCTGTTCAGATCTTTGTGCTTAAGCGCACACGCGCAAAAACTATCCCTGGACTCCTGATTCAACTCCCTCTAAAATTAATGGAAAGACCCTCATTGGCTTTAGTGAGAGTTGAACTGGGCCATTGGATCCCACAAGGGTCTCTATGTGACTATGTGCAGTGTTCTGCCCTTTTGATATGCAGACTGCCTGGGTATGCAGTGCACTGGCCCCTCAGCAAGAGTTTTCTTCTTGCCATTTATTTCAGAGACAGTCATTGGGGAGCACCTACTTTTCACCTAGTATGGTCCAGGAGTAAATCCAACTCCATACATTCGTTGTATCTCTGAAGGACCCAATGAATATGCAGAGGAAACAGGAAAGGCTTCTCAGGATGCTGTACTCAGGGAAAGGAGCCCCTGCTGAGGCTGTCTCACATACTTAGGATGCTGCTGCAGAGAATGATGTGACTCGCCTGCCTAGACTCACTTCTCTTGTACATGTCCTAATCCATTGCATAACACCATTTAGTTTTGCCTTGCTATGTGCAAGAAATGCCAGATGTTTTTCATGTTCTTTACATTTATTCCTAATACTGTGTGGCTTTCTCTGGAGATGCAAAAATGTTTCATAGCAATGCAGGAATTGTTTTTGTAATGAAAAATAGTCCTAGTTTTTATTGGCCTGTAGTTATACTGTAATTTTTTTAAAGAAAAATTCATTTCATCTGGAAGATTTCTGTAAATGTTTTGTAATCCTTTGTATGCTTATTGAAGAAAAATGAAGAGAGATTAAAGTAATGATTAGATCCTAAAACTACAAACCCCTTGGTCAGAGACTTTCCTCCCTGAGTATTTGGAAAGCACCTAACGCATAGTGGGTGTGACCATAAATAAATGAAATGTAATAATGAGACAGAGAGGACTGTAAACCATGTAACATTATTATAATTGAGTAAAAAAAATCCTTTATTTAATTAGGGTATTGACACAAGAAGTTATCTGCTGATTGTATGTATGTAGGGTCGGATTTGCAAAGGCCCTTAAGGAATTTGGGCATCTAACTCCTTTAGACCCCATTGAAAATCCCAGAATAAATTTAATTAATTGATTAACAGTTATAAACAACTAAAAGAGCATTCATCCAACTAGGAAACCTCTGAGCTTTGTTATATGTCCAAAGAATAGCAGACCTTCATGCAGCAATCCCACCTAGTGGTGTGATCTTGTTAGATTCTCATGAACCATGAATAATATTTGGCCAATACAAGAGGTGAAAGAAGATGCTGAAGGTAGTGATAAAGATGACTCTCAGAGTCATCACTAAAGTGGTGCTGGAGTTTCCTCTGTGTAACCAGTGGAAGGATACCACTGTGTGGAAGTAGGCTGCACAGTGGTACTAGAAGGGCTATGTGATGTGGTGTATGAACCCCCTAGTGGTTAACCATGGGTTAACATGAACCTGAGCCCAATTAGACCACTGGGTGGCACCTGGAGGGGTGCATAATTGATGAACAAACCCAGCTGAGGTGGAGGTGAGTCTTTATAAGGGAAGGAACTCTTGGCAGTGGAGTGGAGGCCAGGACTTGGGGTAAAGGCTGAGAAGCCTGGAAGGCTTGGAACTAGACTAAGAGGGGCCTGAGCCAGAAAGAACCCTAGGAGGCTGTGCTCTGAAATAAGAACAAGAAAGAACTTTGTAGGCATTAGGCTGGGCCCCCGCAAGAAGCCCAGAGGCAGGCAGGTGTGGGACCTGGAAAGGAAACCCAGAAAGCTGAGGATGTCAGAGAATGGCCACTAGAGGCACAGAAATCCTGGGTATGAACAGTTAAAACGTGACGGCTCCAGGAGATGGTGGTTCTCACTGCAGCGAGCCCAAAAGAGGGTTCAATATGGAACCAAGAGTCAAGAAGTACTGAGATGGCAGGAGATGAGGGGTTCTCACCGTGGCAAGGCCAAGACCAGTTTCAGTAAATTGTTGGAAGTTAAGTGGGACTAGAAATATTTGAGTTGTATTTTCTTTGAGTGGTCTAATTGAAGATCCCGGCTGAGGATGCATGGGTCTTTGAAACCCAGAGCAAGAAGGGCTGAAAAGACTGAACCCTAGATATCGTTTTATATGGACCTGGGATTGTAGTACCCCAAAAGGGGTGTGGAACTAAACCGCCACCTGGCTAGAGGGCTGAGTCAAAAGAAGACACGGACCATACAGAACTGCAGTGACCATTGTCAGGAGGCACAAGAGAAGGCAGAGCTGCTACACCTCACCCAACCATGAGGGGTGTGCACATCCATTGTGAGTCCACTTTTCCACAGGCTGCTTTAGTTTTGGCTGAGATATATAATAGAAGTTCTGACCTCACATGATCATTAAATATCCCATAGCACAAGATAGAGAACAACAAACCAATTGATATCAAAAGGTGGAGGGAAATTGCAAAGTTAACAGAGAATGGAGGGCTTCAATTAATCCAGTTGAAGGTTATTTTCAGGGTCCACTGGACACCCAGCTGAATATGTAAAGCTGGGATCAGAGGTAATGACACTTGTTTGTGACACATTGGGAAGGAAGGAACTTAACACATCTCCCCGGACTGTGCCTAGTAGTTCAAGTATTTTGGGAAAAGGTTAATGCCAGGCTTAATATGATACTATGCAGTGATGGCCTAAGGAACACATGGAGTTTTGTATTACATGACCGGGATAGTTTCACCACTAAATGTGCTACAAAAACAATTCTTGATGAGAGTATCTCACATAGCAGAGTACACTGGACTGAGAAGATGGAAGTCTGCATCCTCCTAAAACACTGTTTAGAGGTGTGGAATGATGAAATGAGTGCATTGGTGAATTTGGAGAGTATCGTATACTACTTGAGAGAGAAGACTATTTTTCATTGAATTTAACCTTTTTCCTGGTTTTATGAGATCAGTGTAATAAATGTATTATCTAAGTTATAACAGTTGGTGGTAGGAGTTACAAATAAGTTTTACATATTGGGCCTGATCCAAATTCATTTAGAGTCAGTGGAAAGAGTCCCATTAAAAACATATGCCCTGCCCTACATGTATTATTCCTAGCTTTTGAGCACTTGACTTTGCAACCTATATAATTTTCTTTTAACATAGTTTTAAAAATGTAATATGTACAAATTGCCTTTTCGTTGTCTTTCCTCCTCCCTTAAGAGAAACATTAACCTATTTGAAATAGAAAAAATAAAATCACATCACCTTTTACAAGAGAGGGGACCAACATAGTTAATTACATTTTACCTACTGAAATTCTGCTAATATAAACTGGATGAGGAGTTCATTTTAGTCTTCACCCCTGTTCAGTAGTGCTGCTGGTGTTCAGCCTGTTTCTAGGGATTGTGGCAGGTTTACTGTATGTCCACACATATGCTGAAATGGTGCGGCTGGTTTATTGCATCCTCTTCCATGTCATTTTGCAGCGCTGAGCCTGGGGTTTGCTCAATTTGAATTTTACTTCTGCTAATAAGAGTGGCAGGGTGAGAAAAAGGGGAAAGGCCACCCAAAGAGTCGAAGGGAAGGAGGGTGAACTTGGGAAGTGTAAAATCCTCCATCTTCCACTAGGCTCTGAATCCAGCTCCCAAATCCAAACCAGGACTGTGCTTCATGACCGCTGTTTTGCAAAACCAAACCAAAGATGACAAAAAGCCAGCAGCAAAGTGGTTAAATCTGTGGGGCAAGCTGTGTACATATGCAGGTATGTTTGTTTCTATAGGAATGAATAGAGTCACTGTGAGGAGCAGAGTGTTATTTTAACACCTATTCTCTCTTTGACTCTGTGGCCAGTTCACATGCAACTGAGTGTTTCCGTGGAGGAGCAAATCCATCTGTGTTTTCTCACCTGCAGGTGTTGGGTTTTAATTAAAAACTCCAGCTAATATGTTGCTATTTTGTGAAGGGATGTGAATTATCTCAATGACAAATTATGAATGATAATGAGAGGCAACATGAGCATCCAGTTTAGAATCATTCTCTCTTTTCTTGGCAACAAAGAAAAATATAATTTAACGAAATAACCAATGATGAGCATTAATTTACTCATTTGCCCTCTTTGTATATGCAAACAAGACAAGTATATTTTAATCTTACAAAGGAGGCAGCATCCATTTAATGCCAATGCTTAGTTTTTCAATGACTATTTACTTCTACGAATACAAAACCAAGCCCCAGTGTGTCAAGTGGAGAGGATGCTTCTTACAAAGGGTACAACCAACCCCAGCTTCCAAAATACAGGTGCAAATTTCAGCATATGGTAGCCTGTAAATACAGCTACTGCATTTGTTCATGCATGGAGGTTCTATAAGATACTGGGACCTGTCTTGCTCTTCGTAGTCTGTCACAACTTGAGCCCATTCTGCTGTGTACTATTGTATTCCAGTTTTATACAGATATTAGAGCTACGTACAGAGGTTAGTATTTATACTTGTTTTAGATTAGGAGGGCTTTCTGAAGACCTATAATATGAATATTCTCTGCCAGCAGATCTTTACCCCACTCACCATGCCAATGATGTAACTGGCACATGGAAGGACCCACCTCCCTACCTCAAAATTGCCATGGTGGATACTGTTCAAAAGCTTTCAAAAGTTTCCACAAGGACCTTGGAGCAACTATAAGGAGACCTCATAACATCCGGCCCCTGTCCCTGCCTTGTATCACATCTGCTCCTTCAGTCTTTGGCATCTTTCAGGGATTTTAGTAAATGCCCAGGCAACCAGAGAGAGAGAGGCTTAAAGCTCAACATTGGTTAACTAAATTCACTCCAGTAGTTACTGGGACCTGGGCTGATGGACTGTGAAGGACTAGATAGACATAGAATACGTGAGATAGAGAGCTGCAACAAAATTCCAGAAAGGCATATGTCTCTGTCTCTTTAACACATACAATCAGAGCCAGCGCTAGGCATAAGCAGACTAAGCAATTGCTTAGGGCCAAAGCAGCTCAAGGGGACCCTATTTGCATTTTTAGTATGTCTTGTGTAGGGGGGCCCAAAAATCCTGCTTATGGCCCCCAGTGTGCTAGCACCAGTAAAAGAACAGCAGATGCAAGAGAGAGATGGAGAAAGTCTATCCTGCCAAAGAAGGTGCCTGTTATCAGTCATAGAGAAGAGATGCTGCCATAGGTAGATTGCTTTTCTTGTCTGTTCTATACAGGTTCTTATACTGCACTCATCACTGTAGCATCTGAGCAGCAGAGCCATCCTGTCCATAGGATGCTCTGGGTCAACCGCCCCGGGACCCATGCTTTGGGGGGCCCCACGTTTTGGGGGACCCAGGGCGGCCTGAGGGGGCAGCGGGGGGCCTGGCACCAGCAGCAGCAAGCAACCTGGCCCCTGCCCTGTCCTGCCGGCTCCCTGCTGAGCGGCTTCCAGTAGTGCATCAAGCAACGTGATAACATCTGCCATGAGCTGTTTGTTCTTTCATCTTCTCCCAGAAATGTGTGCGGTGGAGTGGCTTGTTTTGATAGAGTGTTTTTCTGAATATACATGTATTTATATTAGAGAAGGCAAGATCAAAATGTGCCTTGCATTTGCACAAATGCACCTTTCCAGCAGCAGGGAGTGCAGAAATGAGAGAGAAGAGTCAAATAGCATACGGTGGAGGAAAGGGTTTCAAATCTTTGGCCATTTCAAATGCTTTTGGTTGCATCAGCTTCTTAAGTCATTCCTGTTGAGAGCTCCTGGATCCCGCCACGCTTCAGAATTAAGCTTTGAACGCCTGTCATCCCTTCTTCTTCTTCTTCTGCTCCCTGCTCCTTTCATTTCATTCAGAATGGACAGCAGCGCTCCCTTCTGTGCACATGGCCAGAGCTCTGCTTCTGGGCTCCACTGGGACTTTATATAGAGTCCAGACCCCCAACTCCTTGACTCCCATTACAACGGGCAACTTTGACCCTGGTACTCCAAAAAATGACACCACAGCGTAATGCATATGAGAAAGCAGGATTGTTGCTAGTACTATTACTAACATTACTAGCTAGCTACCCATGGAGTGCTCAGCACTGTGAAAGACCCAGAAGAAGACCGATCCCTATGCCAAAGAGCTTACACTCTAAATAAACTTAATTTAACTAAATCCTCAGATCCATGCCTGCAGCCTGCAATGGGATCCACTAGTTGGACCTTGTATGCCCCATGGGTTCCCAGTGGCACTCTACAGGACAGCTTTAGTATCCCATTGTAGGACTGCATCCAATATAGGGCCTGATCCTGTTTCCTTTGTTAATCAGAGGCTTGCTATTGACTTAAATAGAGGCAAGATTGGGCCCTTTCTTCTGGTTTGTCACAATTTATATTCAGATGCAACTTACATAAGCTTTGCCACTTGCGAGTCTAAAGGCAGTGCTACCAAATGTATAAATCTGCTTCTGCAGATAAAGCAAGTGATCAGAACGCTCTAGGAATGCAATGGTGAATGCCAGCTCCAGAGACAGCATGGATCTACTAGGCACTGTGGCCATTTAAGCAATGGGAGAGTGTAGTGACAGGCATCATTTTCAATGTATACATCTTTTTAAGTAACATATATCACCGATAATAATGAATGGATAGTGATTGTAAGGCTAAATTTCCATCAAGGGGTTGATGAGTCATTAAACCCCTCAAGCTTTGTTCTCGCAGTTTATTGCCTCATTATCATCACCACCCCTTCATGGAATTATAGCCTTTTAATTAGCACTAGCCCATTCATTACCATCTATATTATTACAGAGAGGGAAATGAGGAAACAGCTAAAATAAAAGTTTTTTGGTTACCTCTCTATGCCTTGGAAAAAAAGATGTTAACAGCAAATAATTTAAAACTAGATGACTTTTATAACAATGCAAACTGGAAGTTCTCCTAAGCACAATGAGCTAGATCCTCAGCCCTAGGTAAGTCATCTTTACATGGCTCCAGCTATGTAAATGAGATTTAAAGCCACCCTAAAAGGCCAGCTAGAGATTCCCTTGACATAGGAGAATTCCCAGGGGCTTAAATCACCCACCCTCAGCTTTCCCACCCCCCGAAACAGTGTTTGGGGATAAAGGACAATGGGAGCCAGAGCATGCCGCATTCTGGTGATCCTGGGCGAGCAGAATGGCCTCCAGGAGACTATTCCAGTTGGTGTGCTCACAACAGCCTTGTGACAGCTCTGAATTATGCAGGTGGCCAGTCTGGCACCTAGCCAGCACCAGGCTGAGCTGAGGTGGAAAGGTGGCTTAGCATCATCTGTGCTTCCTTCTCAGTGCCACAGCTGGATCTGGTCCAATGTTTCTGTCTGCAAAGCTCAGATCTTTTTATGCTTCCCAAGAAGTTTGTAAATATGGCTACAGCTAGCTCCAATATACAAATACCTAGGAGTGGAAATGTGGAAGAGCTTCAGATAAGATCATATTCATCCCTGGAGTAACATCATTGGCCAATAGTTTTCAGCTGGAGCAATTAAAGCCTAATTGTGATATAATCAGCATTCAAAGATTCTGAAACTACCATGCTTCTCTCTTCATTTAAGAGACCTAGTCAACTTGAAATCCAATCAATTTCAGAAAATGAGTTAAAAGTAGCTTCAGATATTATACCTTCCTTACATTTTCGTGCCTTTTCTGGGTGCATACGTGTGTGATTTTTACAACCTAAAGTTTCTGTATTTTTTAAAATAAATCTCTCTCCTGTTGCTGTTTGAAAGTTCCTCCTGATCAGAGGAAACTGACTCTTGTGAAACAGAGGGTACAAAAAGGGATGGCAAATGCACAAAGTAAACAGGCTGAAAAAGATACTTTTCTCAACAATGTCTTTGGCTTATAGCAATCTCATGTGTTTCATGTAACAATGACAGTTCAAAATTTTTCAGATAGAAGTGTGATTTGTAAATATATATCAACCCTTTCATTGGAATTCAGAATGAGGCTCTTTAGGTATTTGCAGGGATTCTTTGTCTCTGTTGGAAGATGTTGATTGGAATTTGTAAAATAGTCCCACTTCCAATTGTCTCCTATTTACAGCATGATTTTATATGCTTCATAACACTGGTATTTGTAGTTCTACTAGGTATCTGAATAGAATAAGAGAGAGCAAGCACATATATTATTTGAGAACTGCATTATTGATTCTGTATTATACAATGCGCAAGAAAATTAGTTAAGCATACAGTTCATTGATTTAAAGATGGCAGTAAAGTTTAAAGGCATTCTGTTGTGAAGTTAAATATAACAGCCATGAAACAAATAGAACAATCACATAGGGATTTCCCCGGCAGCTAAGGAATTCATGGGCCAGATTCTGTCCTCAGCTACGCTGCTGTAAATCCAGAGCTACTCCATTGTAGTCAGTGGAGTTACTCCATATTTACACCAGTGTAACTAAAAGAGGAATTTTCTCCCATGTGTTTTAAGGCTTATGTAATAAGAGGGGAATTTATAATGGTCCCCAGTGGAGTTGGAAGACAGAGTAAAGAGCAGTGCTTGCATCATGCTCTGCCTCCCCAAGTTTGTTTATATGAAGGGTTTGTTTCTGAAAAGTGACCACAGAGCAGCATAGACAAAACACCTAATGAAAGCAGATACTCCGGTGGCGTTTTAGCATACTGCACAATTCTGCATTTTCAGTCCATTCAAATTGCATTTCAATTTTTAGATTGTCTCATCTCATCTAACTGGGGGGTCTGGCTGATTTGGGAGCAGGGCTGGAATGCCAGGAGCTAGAAGCCTATTGTGGTTGTATGCAGATGATAAGAGAAGGAACTGCATAGGGAGTTGAGTTTAGTTTAATGATTTGGCACCAAAACTGAAATCCAGAAGTCTTGGGGTCTATTCTCAGCTCTCCAGATGACTCACCAAGCGACTTGGAGCATATTGCTACTTCTCCTCTTTGTGATCTGTAAAATGGGGACAATACTTATCTCACAGGGGTGATGCAAGACTAATTATCCAATAGCTGTAAAGTGTTTTGACTTCCTGATAGAAGATACTACAAAAGTGCAAAGTAATATTATTACAAATAATGGCTTAAACTGCTCAACTCTTTGGGTGTTGTCTTAGCTCTGGACCACCCTACTAGTTAGAAATGGGTTGACGGAAGCAGAAAAAACAAGGGAATGCAAAAATATTGGGGGCGATGTTGGAAAGAAAGAAATAATTCTGCATTTAATTCCCCCCCACCATTTCATACAAATGCAATCTACTTTAATTTCAAAGAAATCTCTGTCCTGAAATCTTCGAAAAGGTTAAAATGCAATTTTCTGAAAGTATGTAATTAGATAGAAGAATATTAACCTTTGAGCCCCATAGACTTTTTACTCTTTTTTAGCTCCTTTTCACTTTTGTTTGTGGGTCTATTCATTTTTTTGTGATCTCCAACATGTTGCTAGGTAACAGGCACTTAGTGAGGAGGCATGTTAGTTTATCTGTCTCTTGGCTTAGTCTGTCTGGCCCAGGCTACCTACTTCCCTAGCGCTTGCTGCCGGCAATGCAGTCTCTTACAAAAAGCATTTATCACGGCACAGCACAGTAATGGCCACTCAGTGGAGGGGAAATTGAGCTGACCCAAAGGCCAAAGCTGTTAGGGAGACTGGTGGGAAGGGTAAAAGGGTCACACTACCCTTTTCCCACCCACTTAGTGGGCAGTAAGTTATAGAACAGCCGTGCCACTATTTTCACTAACATATCCTGAGGCTTTGCACCTGAAATAAGTGTTTGTTTGACATTAACCGTAAAAAAATAAAAATCTAGCTTCACCGCAGAAACTGGGTAAGCTATTTAAACTTTAGCAAGCCAGGAGGTGGCGGGGTGTGGGAGGGGAAATGCTTAAGATTTGATTTGTTGTGCACGTCAGACAATATCATTATTTCCTTTTTAGAGCCGTAACTCCTGTACTCCCCATCTTCTTTGATTTAGAGAAGGCAGGAATAGAGAAACCAAAACAATAAGTCTTTTGTTTCTTTTGGGTCAAAATCGCCACTTACAATGAGGACCTAAAAGAAACCAGAGTTCTTTTGACAAATTAAAAAAGAAAAAGAAAAGAAAAAGCTAAGTACATGCACAGTCAGATTTATATTCTGTGATTTATGCTTTTGAATGGTTATTATACATGGGCTTTGTTACCCCACCGATCAACTACATTCTTTTGGGCAAAGTTAAAAGTGTTTTAAAAATGCAAACAAACTGTTTAAAAAATATACAGTTGTGACCCATCCCTTGTTTTCCATTTGTAACCCAAGCTCCAAATGACTTCAGTGGCAGATCTGGATGCACATGAAATGCAAAATTGGAATCATAAATGTAAACTCTTTGAGGCAGAGAACTTCCCTTTCTGAATGTTTGTTTTTTAAAGAGCCATGTATATTTATTATGCCAAGTGAAATATATAGATGGGCCCCAACCCAAATGTAGCTACTCACATAAGTGAGGACTTCTATTGTAACAGTTATCACGGATAGGCCTGTATTTAGAAGCCTTAATTGGTGACAGCAATGAATAGTACTTGGTATCTATTTATAAATTAATAAAACACCATCAGTTCATATTGCTTTGTCTTATATAGACACACAACTGTGTTAGAACTGAAATAAGAGATCTATTTCTTCTGCTGTATTCAGTGCTTTCAAACAACAATATTTAACCAACAAAAGAAGAGAGCGAGTCAATCTCAGTTTTAGTGATTCCCTGGAAAGTCATCAAATAAAAATGTGAACTTTAAAATTGATCAGGATTAATTTCACTGACACTGTATCATAACATATATCTCTTTAGAGACTCATTTGTTGGGCTGCAGATGCAAAGAAAGTAAGGAAAGAAATAAATCAGAATACAATAAAGCAATTAGATTTTTGCCATTGATAGAATACTAAAAATGTCTGATTTATCAAAGCATTAACAAACAGAAGTGAACACAAAATGTATATATTTTTTTACAAAATACCTGGCAAGGAAAAATAAAATAATAACCAGGACTATGGTTTATCAATCAGTCAATCAATTTAATTTCCCAATATTGTACCTCTCACCCTAGATGCTATTTCATCTGCTAATTTCAAGAGCCCAGTAGCATAAAATGAAAAATCTTTGTAAAATTCCCCTGAGTAGAGTGGAGAACTCTGTTGATTATACACAATATTAAAAAAGAGAGATTTACATACACCTACCTGTACACCAATCTAACCCCACAAACATTACATTGAATCTCAGAGATTAGGATGATAATAAACAAGATTCTTTTGAAACTCAATGCTTTGAAGCTCTGAAAAAAAACCTATTCCAGGATTTACTAGAGATCTACAGTTGTATTGCTCTTTGTAATGTTACTAAAGGCATGAAACTCACATCATTCATAGTTTTTCTGTTATAATAATGCAAGGAACACAGTCACTTTGCCTGTTGTGGTTCCTAGTCCTGGTTATAGTGAGGTAAAATCTAAATGATCTGACGTACGGCTGGCACAGGCCTCATATTTAGCTTCTTTACTGTTCTTGAACACCTGCAAAGATGTCAAAGGATGTGTAGTTCAGACAGTGCTTTTGTAGCATCTGAACAGAGTTAGGTCTTAATCTGGAAACTAAATGGGGTGCGAGCTTTCATGAATTTTAAAAGTATCTAATATCAGTGGGAACATTTCATCTCTGAGGTGGAGAAGATGGTATATTCATCACAAGAGATCCTTACCAGGGAATTTTCATAGCGCTATCTACCAATCAACATGGTATCCACAAACCTCCATGGTATCTGCACATCTTCATCACTGGAGAATGTATCAAAATGCCTGAAGATTCCTTCGCCAAAATGTTTGTCTCTAGGATCAGGCCTTTAGGGTGAAAGCCTTTCAGAACGAGGAGCAAACAAATGAAATGAATTATTTTAGGGAGACAATTAAATAATATAGATGCAAAGCAGAGCTGGTCAAAAATAGGATGAGATTTTCATCAATACTTGACCTTTATTTTGCTCAAAATTAAAAATTTAAATGAATGTTTTGGTTATAATTTTGAATTTTTAAAATAAGAAATTAAAAAAACAGAATGACAAAGATAAAGCAATGCAGACGACAAAGGGAAATTCAACACATGTGGAACATAGTACCCCTTCAAATCACCAAGACACATTTTCCAGACAGCCTCCTAAATTTTACATATAAATTTTCCCTTTACAATTATTTGTTCATGCAAAACCAAACTGCATAATTACAAGTAAAGCTAACTTGTGCATATGTAAAGATTTGCCCATGCAAATTTTGAGGCTGGTTTCAAAATGTGGCCTGAAAAGTATATTATTTTATAACTATACTGAATTAATCACATTCTGCCACTATTTCACACCTGTGCAACTGTACTGATTTTTAATATAGTTATCTGGGATGTAGCAACTTGATCCATCTCCCATTAACTCCAATGGAAAAACTCCTGTTGACCTCAGTGGAGTTGGATCAGGCCCTGAGACAGCACAGAATTTAGCCCAATGCATCTGCACATGCAATTGTAAAGAAGGCCAAACACAAAGATTTAACTATATTTTGTCTGCTATTAAGCATTCATCAATCATAAATGTCCAGGAAACCTGACCAGATGTCTTGGAACACCCCAGATTTGTTGTTGCACTGATCGTAAATCTAGAAAGAACAACCTAAATTGTTCAGTGCGCTATACCAATTTGGTATGTCCCAAAAGTTATATTTTAAAACAGAGAATTGTAAATACTGAATTTTAAATAGTGTTATGCATTTTGTTATTTGTTTCTTGTATTTCCATGGTTAGAAAGATAAAGTACAAAATATAATTAAACCTAGTGTCAGGGACCTGTGTATAAGGTAACTACATGGCTCTTGAAGTCTGTCTTCCCTGCAAAAAGATGCATTTTTACACGGAGATAGCTATTTTGATGTAAAATCCTAGTGGAAACAAGACATTATTGTAAATGCCACTGTAAGACACTGTAAATGCCACGTGGGTTTGACCTCAAGTAGCTACACTGAGGGGGAAAATATCTTTTCTTTTCTTTTTGGCAGTGAAGATAAAGCCTAAATGCCCACATAATTTCCAGTTTTTGAGCAGAATTGTGGTAGGAATCTATGCTTTCATTTAAAAAAAAAAAAGTTGTAGAGAAAACCTTGAAAGTATGAACTGAATCTAATCAATGTAGTGGAGTCTGTCCGCGTTTGAAGAAATCTTGAAACAACGTCTCTGCTAGAAGTGTGAATTGCTCCAATTCATCTTAATAGACTGTTAACTCTGAAACCTAGTAATTCCCATATAAACATCAATACTGTTAAATATTTCACTACAGCTCAGTAGAAACCAATGTGCTTATCCATAGTTTTCAGATATTGGGACAGGATGCAGTGAGATCATCTAGTTATTGTCAATTTTTCTTGTGGTAGGGAAGTAGGAATTCAAACCCTATCTCCCCAAATTGCCTTTTGGATCCCGGATATCCCCACTATCTCTTAGCCAGCTGATAGCAACTCCAGCATTTCTCCTGGCAACTTCTGCAAAACATTACACCTCTGTAAAAAGCACTGTGGCAGACTGAAAATTTGGAGGCAGAATAAAGTCAATTGAATTTCATATCAAAGTTAGGCATTCAACACTTTTTACCTTCAATGGAAATTGGGTGTCTACGTACCTAGGGCCTCTGAAAATCATAGTCTTAGGGGCCTAATTTTAGGCATCTAAATTTGAAAATTGGGGCCATTATCCCTTTACTCGAGGTTGAATTTTTAATGTTCTTCTGTGCAATCCATGCAACTAACTATTGCAGCTCTTAGATCTACCAGCTTTAACAAGTCTAAGTATTATTAAAAACTAGTTTCAGAGTAGCAGCCGTGTTAGTCTGTATTCGCAAAAAGAAAAGGAGGACTTGTGGCACCTTAGAGACTACCAAATTTATTTGAGCATAAGCTTTTGTGAGCTACAGCTAGTAGCTTATGAAGCTCTCTAAGGTGCCACAAGTCCTCCTTTTCTTTTTATTAAAAACTACAGACTCCTAACCTGCACAACTTCTATACATGGAACTGCCACTAGAGTCAGATTTACGCACAAACACACACTCTCTCTCTCTCTCTCTTATGCAGGGCTTTGCAGGATCAGGCCAGCTTGTATCTGGTGTCATCTGGGATGAGGTCAAATTGAGTGGGGTTGACTCATCACACTACAAAACCAAACAGCGGA
Source organism: Natator depressus (assembly GCF_965152275.1). Classification (NCBI taxonomy): domain Eukaryota; kingdom Metazoa; phylum Chordata; order Testudines; family Cheloniidae; genus Natator; species Natator depressus. Next base: position 89,572,484 of record NC_134241.1, on the reverse strand, counting down.
AGTAAGAGTGGAGAACGTATGTAGGGGAATCAGCACCTGCCTCTGATTAATGTGGGTGGCTTGCAGCAATTTGCTGTATCAATATGTCTATCCTTTCTTAAAGCAGAGAGAGAATATTTAAAACAAATTTGCAACCGAAGCTCAGGAAACCTTAGCATTTTTTTTCCACAGCATTAGTTAATACTAGAAAAATACAGCTGTCAGTTCTCACATAACAGCTGAGAGTTGGTAGTTCTTAATGACATACAAGCTGCGTTAACACGAGGCATGTTAAAGCTGTTGGTTCAAATATGTGTTACTAAAACAGTCAGTCATAAGCTTCACATGTTCAATAGGCTGTTTACAGACCTACATACCGCAAGTCCAAGTTAATGTGAATAAAAACTGAAACTAAAGTATGAGTGATATCCTTTTGATGTGGGTTATGTGTGCACTTTCCTTTTATAGCAGATGGATATTTTTCTTGCCGGAGATTAAACGATAAATTGGAGAATGTTTTCCTTGACGTTCACCACTATGGACTCATGATCCTGACAGAAATGAATGTGAAAAATGATTGTGAATGTTTATTTAATTAAATTATTTATCTTATGCTCCTTGAAGTTTGCAAACTGCTGAGTGATGCAGCGTTCTGCCACACATTCTCTTCATAGGTTCTATACTGGGTAAATTAATTACAAGACAAGCCTTTGGAATTAAGTGTATTTTAAGTTCAGAGGCATCTGTTTAGAGTCTTCTAATACCTCTAGTCCCTTTGGAAATGTACTTGTTAGTACAAGTGGTATAATTTTCATTTCCGCTGGCATGGTCATAGTAGGACTTCTTTAGTTTCAGCCTCACTCTGGTTGACCTATCAAGGGCATAAACTCTAAAGATGTTCTCACACCATTTTTGTTTTCCCAGTAGATAGAAGTGAAAAGACTAATTTACGTATAGCCCAGTAGATTGTTTTAAACCACACAGATGACATAAAAAGATGTGAAAAGACATTTTAAAAGACATGAAAAATGCCAGGAAATGGACCAGCTGGATAGGTAGAGCGAACTGTATCTGCCTTCCCTGGAATCTGTGCAAGAGTAAAATATGCAATTAAAAATACCAACATATGATTTTATTAAGTAGGGTAGTGGTTTATTTTATTAAGTGGGGTAATTGAAAATGGAAAGAAATTAGAAATAAAAAATGAGACTTTGGGATGCTTGGATTTAAAACTTGAGGTATGTTTTGTCTTCTAAAAAGGCAGGACTTTGGTTTAGTATTGTATAATTGCGCAGAACTTCTCCATAGCAATACTTGACTGAAAGACTAAACAGTGACAGCCGGAAACAGCTACTTTCCGAGAAAGGAGTAAAGCCTTGTCTACTTGAGCAAAACTGGGACCCATGTTTCCCTGCTGGTGCCCACGGATGCAGCTCCATTAGCAGTAGCAATGGTGGAAGCTGCTGTATAGACAGAGCTCAGATGTTTTTACTACTGTTTACACTGTGGCTCCTACCACTGGTGGACCAGCACTGCTGGTATGAGTGGTGAATGATGGGTCCCATTGTTGCTAGCGTGGATGCAGCCTAAGAGATATCAGAGTAACCTTGAGCCACAATGTTTGATATGCCTGCTAATAGTAAACTGGGGTTGAACAGGTCCTACTTGATGAAGAGTATCTGCAACAATGTGTGGATAAAATACACTGGGCTCTTCAAAGGGTGCCTTTGTCTCAACTTTTGCAACTCACTGTGCCTGGTTCTACTCTTGAAGACCTCATAGCAGCTTTAGCTAGTGCAGTGTGCAACCACCTGTCTTCTGAGCAGGACAGGTCATGCTCTGTAATCTGTATTCATCACATTTCAGTGAGTTTCAGGATGCTGGTTACAGATTATAAATCCCTAAACAGTCTAGGCTCCATTGCTCCAGTGACTTTGTCTCCCCTACCAGGGCTCTTGTACTTGGCAGGAGACACCTTGCTATGAGCACGAGGGAGTGGCCAGCAAAGCAGTGTCCTTGCATTTGAAACTTGTTCCCGGTGGAACCCCCGAGAGCCCAGAGTTGTTAAACCACTGCAGTGTCCACAGTGTTGTTTTTTATTGTCAGGCTTTCAGGCAAAGCAGGAGATGTTTGATGGATATTTATTTAATGTATGAGATGGCCTTTTGTGTTGTGTGTGTTAATTTATGGATGGGTGCCCAGAGCCCAGGATGGGCAACCATCAAGATTTTGTATAAATCTAAAGAAATAGTAATAAACTTCCTTCAGGGCAGGCACTGGAAATCTTACTGACATTTTATACTATCCGCAGCGATCAGACTTGTATCTGCAGACATCTTAAACCCTTCATGCTCATACGATTACTATTCTGTGTAAACTGGACAACATGGTTTTAAATGTCAGCAGAGTTTAAAAGGTCTTCAGCCACCAGTGTTCCTGGCTAAACTAGACATATCCTGGATTTAACATGTCAGCTAACTGGGATTATTTGTCATAGAGACCCTATCTCCTTTATACTCAAAGGCACACAAAGTGGCAAGAATGGGAAAAGACAATAGATTGTTTGAGGTACCTAAACTACATTTCCATGTTTTCCATTGTTTGTGTGTTTTAAGTGTAACCTTAGCTTTGAATTTCCTGATATTCAGATACTTACTGGCAAAACTGCAGTCTATTACTTTTCTTTCCCCACTTAAGTTATTGATATGTGTTTACTACCTTACCTCCAGTTTAATGAAGTTTTTTCTCTGGGAATTACATTGTGGTGATAGTGCATAGTTAGGTGGTTCTGTGCAGACAGTACATTGAAAATATATATGTACAGTAAATCTCTTTCTATACACTGTGTTCATATTCTGCATATACCCTATCAGCCAGTAATAGCATGGCATCATTCATTTTTAAATCTCTGCTCATCCATGTTTTGTATTAGCACATAAAGCTCCTGAATAATTTTTTCCTCGGAAACTTAGCTGATGCTGAGTAAACCACACTGATGTCGAGAGGTTCTGTTCATTGGAATCTAGGGAAAAACTATATTGTGTTGGCACATTTTACTGAACAAAGTAATAAGGCTCCAGTCTTCAACCGAGAATATCTGGAATTTTGGAACTCACTAAAAAAGTTTTTTCCTAGAAGATGGATTAAATTGATCATTTTTTCCTAGCCGAAGTGCACGTCAGGCTCATTTTGCTTTGTAATTAAGAAGAAAGCCAGAAACATCATTTACACATTAAGAATTTAATAGATATATTTTTCTAGCTTTATGCATTAGCACAGGACAGCCCATTAATGAAATAAGTCTTCCTTCAGGGTCAATTTAGATGGGCTGTAATCTTCTGCAAATATATTGCAAATGAGGATCATTTAATGATCTTAAAACTAACTGCCAGAAAAGGATTGTTATAACTCTCCAGACAACAACAAAAAAAAAAAAAAAAGGGGGGGGGGGAGGGTTTGGCATGGCTTGCAGTACCTTTTAATTAACAAACAATTCATTTCAACCCAGTGCATTACAAAATTGCAAATATTACCTTCTGTTTTGGTCAGTCTTGGGCTCTCTGACCTGAGAGGTTAATTCTTAGTAAGGAAAACTGAGGGCTGCATAATCAGTCAGTAAAACTCTGGCCGGCAGGCCAATTTTCAGACCTGGGTGGCTCCATTTGCCATCTGAATCCCACACGTATGTGCTCAAATCCGGAGCCTGTAACTAAGCAACTCCACAGGGAAAAACTTTGCTGGTGGGAAACAATAAGGGAGTCTGAGAGGGGGAGATGATATTTTAACCCCATGATCAAAACAGGCCAAAGTGACTGCATAGTCAAGTCACAGGCACAATGTCAAGGTGTTAGAATGAGTAACAGAGGAAGTCTGCCGCTCCCTCTCCCACAGCTTTCCGGCTATGTGAATACTCACAGTGCACTGACCCTCTAGCCACATCCCTGAATTTCCTACTCTAAATGGTGCTGTATAGACTCGCCATGGAAAGCATGTGTGTGTGTGCGCGCACATCCCAGATGTACAAGGACTTTGCAGCTTTTGTAACCCATACAGCAGACCCACCATTTTAAACTGCAGGTCTTCTTTCTGTAGGTATGGAAGCCACCTCCAAATTTGACCTTTTGGCCCCTAAAAATCTGATGCTGATTTGAGCACAGCAGGGCAGGACTTGGACACAAATTAGGTGTCTAAAAATTTAAAATCAGGTTCTTATTGTTCACAGAATGAAATAAGTCACTGCACTTGTTGATTTTAAGTCAATTAGCAACACATTGTTTTATGCCAACAAACCTATTTCAGTGGAAATATTTGACATCCATCTCATTCATAAATACAGATTGTCTATCTGCATAATAGCAAGAACAGAGACTTTTGTTACTAATCAATAATGCCGGGTGCTCTGCTTCTGCCGGGACCACAGAACCCTAACGCAGTCTTGCCTTTCAGCCTGTGCACAGAGAATAAGGTGGCAGAGCACAGGCTCTCCTAGGTATGCTGCACCACATTGCATTATGGTGTGACAAGGTTTTTGCCATGTCACAAGTATGGAACAAGATGCAAAAATCCCTTGAATTTGAGTTGTTTTGCATTTTATTATGAATATTTTCCATCCCTCTATCGTTATATGATAGTCTTATACCTTGTATGCAGTGTTATTGTTGTACCAGGCCACGATAGTCAAATGGCCATGTTTCTATGGGCCCAATCCTAACTCCCTGAGAGATTTTTACATGCCCTGGATGTAAGTTTAGGCCTTAGAAGAACATCTGAATAAACCATCTGGTTCCTTTCAGTAGCCTACGCAAGGAGAAATTCATAGGCTTTTACGAGATAGACTTACAGTCCTTCTGACAGAATTTCTAAAGTGTGTGTCTTTCAAATAAATGTGAAATTTGCCAGCTCCATTTTGAAAAGTTGGCCTCAGCAGCACATCTCTGATTTCTTTCTCCAGTAAAAGCCTTGGAACAAATCTTATGTTAGCACAAGAAACATATTCTCAGCTCTATAAAACATTTTCAATATCTCTCCAAGCTTGTGAGTGAACATTTAAAGTAAACCGTTTCCATGTTTTCTTATTTTTATTCCTAAGTATTTTACTTCAGTTGTTTTCTTTCTGTTTGGTTGATTTATTTTTTATTTTTTTATACATTAAGAGTACGATTTTTCAAACATGCTCAGTGTTGGTCTAACGCTGCTCCCATAGAAGTCAATGGGAATTTTATGGTTGACTTCAACAGAAGCATTCGGGCCAATGCTGAGGGCTGTTGAAAATCCTACCCTAATCTTACTTGATTCACTGCAGTTTGACTGGAATATGCATACTTTGGGGATCTGATCCTGAGAGGTGCTGAACATCCAAAATCCCGAGTGATTTTTGATGGGAGGTAAGGTTGCTATGACTTCACAGGACTGGGCCCTAGTTTTGTTTTGTTCTAGGAAAATCAAGAGGAAAAAAATAAACTGCATTTTCCAGTTATATGTAAAAGACTTCTTTTTAATACTTTTGTCTATTTCCCATCGTACTGAATTAGCCGATGGCAAAGCATCGCTGAATAACGTTTGCAAAATCAGATCAATTTGAAAAATATTTACCTATTAATCTCATAGAGGTCCTGATCCTACTTCTTTTAGTTAGTATTTGCATGAGTAAGGACTACTCATGTGAGGAAGGATTTGCAGGAACAGGGCCTGAAGCAATTAATTTTCAAAGTTATCTTTTTAATCTCTGTTATATATATATATATATATATAAATATATATATTTTTTTTTTTTTTAAAACAAGAAGGATTACCCCAAAACAGAATGGCAGTCATTCTAGTGAAAACGGTTTGCTAGCATGACTAGTTTAATTCACTGGCTCCTTGTAATCAAGATCTAATAAACCGTACCTTTATACAAGTCCCATACATAGCCTGTATTGTTACAATCAATTGAACTACTTAAGGCTTTGAGGCTAACTGGAGGCATTTTTGCTTCCCTCTGTTTTATGGCACAACCTTAGACACAATGTGTAAAAAGGTCAAGACATCATGTAGGCTTTTGCATTAAGCAGCAGAACACTAATTAGTTTTAGTAACAATGAGTTTTTGTGAGTGTATTCTAATATTTGGATGTCCAGCTTTTCTTGAAAACAGAGTAAAAAAAGATACCACGTATCTTCTATTCTTTTGTTGCCCTGCTCTACTGATTATTTTAAAACCCATCATGTATTTTCCAACGGTAGTGGTAAAGATCCTAATTCTACACCCTCCTTTATAATTCAGTTCCATTTCTAAAGCCAAACACCATAAGAAAATAGAATCTGACAGGCACATCTTTTTCTTTTAATGTGATTCTTGTAATAAATATCAGGTGTTAGTTCTCCATTTTTCTAAAAATATGAAATTTTAGCACCGTGCTAACTTACGATGCATCAATAATAATAGTTTACCCCCATTCTGTCTTTTAAAGTTTAAATACATTGTCATGATGTATTTACTCACTATTCTCAGGAAACATTTCTGCCTTATTTTCTTCTATAGAAACTGAGCCCAGATACTAGGATGATGGACAAGAGTTTGGAATAACAATAATAATTACCTAAATTAAGAGAAAGAAAAGGAGGACTTGTGGCAACTTAGAGACTAAGGTGCCACAAGTCCTCCTTTTCTTTTTGCAGATACAGACTAATACGGCTGCTACTCTGAAACCTAAATTAAGAGGTTAGTAAGAAAGAATTAAGGATCAAGTGATCTTTTATAGGTATCATTTATGTCTAGGTAAAAGTATCATTAAATTTGCTCAGAATCTAACTTGTATATGGGAGAACATACTCAATAAGCCCCTGATCCAGCAAACATATATATGCTTAACTTTTACACACTGAAGTCAAAGAGACTGCTCGTGTGTAAAGTTAAGCACGTGCATAAGTGTTTGTAGGATTACAGCCTTAGTCCGTTGACCCTTCTGTTCCTCCGTACGTGTATGTTCATCACCTAGCACAACGAAGTTCCCATTCTGACTGAGTTGCTACTGGAATATAAATGTTCAATATCAATGTTAATAATAATCTTAGCATACATATCCAAGCACTGGAAACCCCTGTCTTTCCACCATTAGAAGTATAACTGCCATCTTCAGTGTAGAATAACACTTTATTCCAAACAACAATACTGGATAAAGTACAGTACTTAGGAATGAAAGCGTTTCAGAGAACCAGGCAAATTCAGAAGCACAATCCCACAGCCACATGACAGGCCCAGAGGCAGCTGAAGTGGCAGCAGTACAAAGATCTAAAGAACTTAAAGAAAAAAGAAGCCAAAAGCTACCACAAGAAAGAATCTGTCACAGCCTAATATCTGGATTCCAATGAGTAAAGCATGGTGTAAAAAGAACTTGGATCCATCCTGCTAGCAGAAACAGACAAGGAGGAAGCATAAAGCAAAGAGGAAGGAAATAGATTGTCACTCTTTCATTTTATTAAATACAAAACAAATATTTTATGCCTGTTTCAACCACAAAATCTTCATACAGCACTAGTGCTAATGTTCTCAGTAGTAAATAGAAAAGTGTCCTACTACTGCCATACTGCCAACCCTAAATGCTCAAAACTCCTAAGTCAGGGCTCCAAAATCGTCATTCAATGAGACAAGTCTTGGAGCGAGGTACAACTCCGAGTGAGCACGGTTGGCAGAATTTTGTGGTTTGGGAGAAAATGCTGGGGAAAGGCCTAATTTGTTGAATTCAGATCGGAATCCAAGCTTTCCCTAAGTTTGGCAGCATTTAGATTCTGGTTCCAAGCCCATCCTACACACAGTCCCAGGACAAAATGTTCAATACAAAATCTGCATCTGGAGTCCAACTTCCCCACATCTTCGCGAGGGTCATATCCTGAGCTATAATTTGGCCTATCTCTAAAAAAAAAATCGGTATGTTTTGGCCTGTGTTCAGAATCTAGAAAAGTTTTCATGTTGCCAACATATCAGGGGTCAGAGAGCTGACTCACAGGAGTTTTGAGAACAAAGACAAGTTGCTTATAATCTACGAGTACATCTACACTGCAGTTGGTGTGTGCTTCCCAACTCGGATAGACAGACAAGTGCTAGCTTTGCTCGAGCTAGAGCACTAAAAATAACAGTGTAGCTAGGCAGCTGCTTGGGCTAGCTGCCTGAGGATACATCCCGGGAGGCCGGGCAGGTTCATACTTAGATGGTTAGCCTGCGCGCCGCAGCTGCCCGTGCTACCCCGCAGCTACACTGCTATTTTTAGCATGCTAGTTCATGCAGAGCTCGCACATCTGTCTACCTGAACTGGGAAGGAGATGCCCAGCTGCAGGGTAGACATACCCTAAGAATAAGACTGACACAACAGGTAGATACAGAGGAAGTACAAGGAAACAGTGAGACGATCCTGGTACTGGTCAGTGGCTTTAGCAGACCACCTGTTATGTACTTATGAACAAATTACAGTTCTAGCTGTGAAATTTCCATTCAGAACAAAGGGTGGGTTTTCCCTAGTTCTTCTGAAGGTGCACAAGGGAAGGGGGGAGGAGGGCACAAAGATCCTTCCAAGTCCAACCCCTTGTACTCCCCATTCAAGGGCCAGGGACAATAGCGGTCTCTACCCTTGGTAATGGTTCTGAACCGTGGTTAAATGCCAGAGTCTAACCTAGAGCATGTTAAAGGCCATGTTCCAGTATGCTTAAAATTGTGTTGAGTAGCATCTTACTACATGAGTAGTCCTGCCGATGGCAAAGGGACTGCTTATAGGGTCTGGTAATAATTAATGAGAGTGTGGGTGTCAGAATCTGGCCCTAAATCCTTTATGGAAATGTCACTGACCTATCTGCATTTCTAGGGGAAGGATGATGGTTTAGCTCCCCTCACTGTTTGTGCTCCTCTGTATATGTCACTTGGAAACTGTTTTTTGTTTTCTTAAGCCTACCTCTCTTACTTGTTTTTACTCACTGTGTATTTTGGAGGCAAAACAGTAAATATTTCTGAAGAACGTGGCTACTAGTGCATCACGATATTGTGTGTCCTGTTAACTCAATATTTTTAATTACTTGCCTTTATTGGTGAGACAAAATGTAGAGTCAAGTTTCGACTAATACCTTTTATTGGACTAATGCTGCAATATTGACAGTCAAGCTTTAGGGATGTAGAAAACTCCCCTCCAGGTCAGGAAGGGATTGACTCCAAAGAATGGATTTCTATACCCAGACAGCTTGTTTGTCAATATTGTATAGTTAGTCCAATAAAACGTATTACTGAAAAGTTGGTTCTAAATGTAGTCTATAAAGAAAATATTTGAGCTTTTTAGGCCACACAGTTATGACTTCTTATAAATATCTAATTTGTGTGGAATCACCATTAATTAGGAGGCTGATATTAGTGGCCCTTATGGTGGCTACCATTTCTTATTACAAAAACATCCCTCTGTCCAGATCTTCAGCTGGCATCAAGTAGTATAGCTCCATTCCATCACCGTTTACACAGGCTGAGAATCTGGCCTGGGGTTCTTACTTTGAGTATTTGTCCCGTAATTCTGTTCAGTGAGAACTTTTTATAGTCAGATACAAATATCTCATTCAAATTACAAGCAGCAAGGACGTCCACCCCACAGAAGAGTTGCAGCCACTTGTATCTGATCTGATTTGGCCCATTTATACCCTATAGTACTTAAGAATCGTAAGATGGGGCAGATATATCTATTATCCTTCATTTTTATGTGTATTATAATAGCTCCTAGAATTCCTAGTCAGGGTCAGGGCTCCATTGTAGTTGGTACTGTTCGGAGACAGAGTAAGAGACAGTCTCTGACCCAAAGTATTTATAGTCTAAGGCCCTGGTCCTGCAAACTGCTCCATGTGATGGGCCCCTGCACCCACGCACAGAACATTTTTCTCAGTCAGAATACCCGCTATCAATTCAGACAGCACGTATCTGATCCTGATTTATGTCGTTGAATAATAGTGTCATGAATGCTAAAGTGTCCAGGGTTTGGCAAATCTGTACTTCAAACTCAGTTCATAAATAAAGCACAGCCACTCCTCCTTCTAAAATAATTACAGCTAGCCTAACATATATTTATATTTTAAAACAGCAGGTGTTTTTTTTAAATGGAAATTGTCTTCAGTGCTGTTAATAAACAAATTGAATCGTGACATGAGGTATTGACTGAAATATCTAGAAGAAAGAAGAGCTACACACCAGGGAAGGCAGGAAAAGCTCTCAGCCCACATGGACATTATTCAGTGCTCAGAGAAACACTGGGCTTAGGGTGGGGAATGCATGTTTTCTCCTTTAAAATAGGGCTTTTTTGCATTCAACTAAAAATCAGCTTTGATGCTAAACCTTAGATTTAGAATATGGTATAACGTAAGTTTTGGAATGTTTGAGAAACGCTGGACTAGAGATAACAAGGGGCCAAGACAAAACTCTTATGCACATGCTCAACATCATTATTAAGTCAGTAGGGCTGAACCATGTGGTTAAGTGGACATTGACCATCCACACAGACCAATAATATGCTGGTTTCTAAGATTTAAAGGACACACACATACAGTAGCTAAATGTAAGTCCCACTATCAGTGACTGAAGGAAGGCGGAGTCAAATTTGCAGGGTTTGAACTGATGGTTCATGTAGTCTACAAGGGTTAGAAGTCACCAAGCCACCTCTCCCGCACAATCCAGGGGGTTTCTGTAATCTCCACTAGGTAGTTTCTCTATTTAAGTTTCATATGCATTCATCATAGGAGCCCCTGAGCAGCAGCATAGAGTGTCAAGATGGTTTAACAATATGCCTGTACATAATTTAATGGGTAGGAGCTTGATTATCCTTTCACTCGCACTGGTGTAAATCAGGAGTAACAAATTAAATCTATGAAATTGCAAGATTATAACCGGTGTAAATGAGTCAAGAACCAGGCTTCATATAGGCAAAAATGTTCTCATAAAGCAAGATCACTCCGAAATTTCTGTAAGGTCATAGTAGTTTAGACCAGAGGGTGGTGAGGTAATCATTTCTAGCTCATTTTGCTATTTATCTTTTATATTATCATTATTCATGTGATTAAATAAATCCCACAAAACACAATGGGCCTGGTTAGGAAAATGATTTCTTGCACATACATTTTAAATGAAATGCAACGGCACTTTGTGATTCAGACCTTAGTAGGCACAAAATTTAGAATAACTCTGTTTATCTGTGCAAACTTTCCTTAGCCTGTTGCAACTCCAAATGTCTTAACTGTTACGCATGGGTGTTTGGGAGAATATACTAAAGAAAAAGTTTACAAAGACTTAATTTTTCTCCTTCCTACAAAGGACTCCAAATCTTTACTATTCAGCACAGCTGCCTAGAATAGGCAACACTAGTGCTTTTGTCCAGTGATTCAAACTGAGTGGGAGTGAATACCATTAACCCTTAAAACAGAATTATCTTATTCTTTTGATTTCACTGCACTCTATCATATGCTTGTGGCCATATTTGGAACACATCCGGTTTAATCTAGAAGGACACAGGAATAATAGATATCATTCAGATCATAATTAGCCATGTACTTGCAATAGCGGGATGTAAAGTAAAAGGAAAAACACTAAAAATGTTGTTTTTTTGGACCATGACAAAGAGCTTTTTAAATGAGTTTGGGCATTTTTAGTGTCTGACTCATGTCTGGAGGTCTCTGCTACACTCCAGAATCCTTTAACTTTTGTGTTTTTTATTTCTGTCTTTGACAATGACATGCTAATAGCTCCGGGCTTTCTACTGCCTTCAAGTGCTTATTGCTCTCTTTTGTTTTCTGTTACGAGAAAATGTCAGAATTGTAGGTAGCATTGTGTCTGATCATGACAAGAGTTAAGGAAATTTTAGCATATCCTGTGACAACAGATTAGACTCCCTTCATCCAGGGCTTTTGCTAATAAATCAAAGTTTACTCTTTAGGACAAGTTTTCCATTTCAATGTTAAACTTATGTTTCTTATTGTTTCTCCTGTTACTGCATCATAAATACGCAAAAGGCACATGGGAATATACTCCGTGGAAATATCATTTGTAAGAGGCCATTGATTTATCAAGCCTATATTTAAGTAAAGAACATGCAAATATATTTCTACATACTTTTATCCAAGTTTTACATAAGGCTAATACATGGTAGGGCAGGACTTTGGGAATTCAAGGACAAAGGGCCCAATCCTGTCCCACTGAAGTCAATAGGACCTTTTCCTTTCACTTCCAGGGCTCAGGATCATGTCCAGAGCCTGCAAACACTTACTATTAGGTATAAACAAATGGAACCACTCATAACAGTAAGTACCACAACTAACAGACCTTGCAGGATCAGGCCTTATGACCCCAATCATGCAAACGCTTATGTGCATAATTTTTCCCATGTGACTGGTCATGTGAATTGAGTTATACACATGCTTAAGTGGTTGGAGATTCAAGGCTTTAGTAGATACTCATACACTATAAATGTGGGATAAAATTTTCAAGAGCACCTAAGGGATTTAGGACCTTACATCTCCTTGAAAGTCATTGGGGATTTTGAAAATTTTTACCCCAAGTCCCATTTTCAAAAATAACGTAGGCCCAGACTTTTTAAAGGCAGGCAGGCATTGCTGCGCTCAGTGTTGCAATGCTAACTGATTTAGGATTTTCAGTTAGACATTGCAACACTCAGCGCAGCAATGCCTAAACACCTTTAAAGATCCAAACCGTAGGCCCTTGGGAGCCTAAGGATAGGTCTACACTAGAAGCGCTATATCGGCACAGCTACCCTAATGAGCGCTCTCCCATCAGCATAATTACGCCACCTCCGCAAGAGGTGGACGCCATGTTGGTGCTGTCATAGTGACATAGCACTGCCTACATGCGGGGGTTAAGGTCAGTATAACTACGTGTCTCTGGGATGTGGATTTTTCACACCCCTGAGCGACATGGTTATACCAGCATAAGTCTGCAGTGTAGACCAGACCTCTGTCCTTTAAGGAAATCCTGGTAACCTGGGACACAATGTACGTCATCCTTTTCAGCTTTACACTGACTGAAATAGAAACGTGGATCTGTGGCGGGCATTGTCTGAGAAAACAAAACCTAGTCAAGTTGGTTGTGAAACCAGACTCCTGGCTTCCATAAAGGGAGGTAAAAGGCATAGGAAAAGGTGGCTTAGGAAATCTCAGCCTAAAAGGTCAGGTTGCCTCAAAGGCAGATGGGCCCTCTATTTCCAGTCATCCCATATTATATATTTTGATAAAACATTTCACTGGTTCTTGCTGAATTCCACTGATCCTTGAGAGAGAAACTTCTGCATGTTATAGCACACTGTCAGTGTACACTGTACTTTACAGAATGTGTAACAGAAAAATCCCTCACTGGCCGACCATACAATCTATACTAGACAAATACCATACATGGTGCAAGAAAGCACAGCGACATTGTGGTACACAGGACTGCTTTGGGTAAGAAGTGGGTATTAAGGGGTTATCTGGTGGAGAAGGACTTTGGTGCTCAGCACATCAGTAACGAGACGTTCCAAGGGTAGAAGGCATGAAGAAGGTGAGAAGATGTGAGAGGGAGAGGAAAGCAAAGGGCCTGGTAATCCTGTCACTGACACTGATGTAAATGAGAAGTAATTCCAATGAAGGCAACGGGGTTACAATGATGTAAGCCAGGTGGGAGAGGAGACTCAAGCCCAAAGAAGCTGATAAAAGTGGATATGGATGAGCAGAGGGAATGAGAAACAGATGAGATGTAGAATGCAGTAAAACAGATGTAGACAGTAGTGGGTGTAAAAATAGAAACAGACTCAATGTCACAGTTTTGCTACGATACATATTTATCGTAATGTCTCAGAATAAGGAGACTGCAGCATCTGGGCGGCCACCATGCAACTTTATGAATGACACATCAGTGGCGGCAACCACTGCACACAGACTTCACCAGCTGAAGGCTCTAATTGGCTCTGTGATGGTAAGGGAGGAATTCTGAGCATCACTGTATAAAACAGGAGTCTTCCAGAGAGGTTAAATTGGATCTGACCATCATCTCGTAGTCTCAGAATGAAGCTGGCGGGAATAATTAAGCAAAAGCAATGTGAGGAAAGGCTAAACATTCCTGGAGGCTTAACAAAAAGAGAAAAGAAAAGCTTAGAGTCGTTCTTTGACTATGGTTTCTACCCCTCTCGCACCCCCCAGCCCCACCCCCAAAGAGCTGAATGATAAAGAGAATGCTCAAATGGCATGAGAAACATGGAAGCAGCCGCCAGGGACTCAAAGAAGTAAAAAGCAAACTAGGGACCAATATCAGGCTAGAGACCGTAGTGACAACAGGCAAAGATAGGAATGCAGAGAAAATGGCAGAGCAGGAAATTCAGCATTGAAGGCCACATACAACAATCTGATGGACAAGATATTGAGTACTGTTCTCAACAAGACATTGAGTCATGTTCTCTCACACACAAAAATCTCTAGCTTATATTTTGAGTTAAATGGTGCTTTAAGCTCAAACTGGCTTGAATGCCACTGAAGCCTGAGCTAATAATGCAGTGGGAACTCAGCTATAATGCCGACAGCCCCCAATTTCCCTCTCAGGGGTAATCCTTGTGTCCACCTCCCTGCTTCATCCTGACCAGATGTTATCTCCACCCAGTATAAATACCCTACTTCAACGTTTGGGCCTTATCTTAGCATGTGGCTCTCTGTAACTGTAGCATCTGTTGCTCTGCTATATTTGTTCAGTCAGATGGTGTTTGGGGGAGACCTTCTTCCCAGTGTGTGGCTTCCTGGATTAAGGCTGACACTGAACTGCTTGGGCAGTCATCGTGTGATGCCAGCAAGATTTATGTATCATCCAAACTGTCTGAGGATGGGATCCACTAGACTGGCCACCAGTGCTGGAACAAGATCAAATCCCTGAAGACACTGTACTTCCAGGCAAATGACCACAACTCCCAGACTGGTAAAAATCTGAAGAACTCACCAGACTACAAGCAGTTCGACTGGGTACTCTCCGGGCCCCCAAATATGAAGGCTGTCTACATCCTAGACAGCTCAAGGGCCCTGGGGAAGTTCATGGGTGACTGAATGTGGAGGAGATTGAGGAGGACCCAGAATCAAGGCGAGTGCCAGTCACAGCAATCTTTGTTGAGGTGGAGCAAGCGCTCACCACTGTGGGCCACAGCTACTCTGGGAGGAAATGGAGGAACAGATGGGAAAGGGAAGAAGTGACACAAGAGCAAGCATCAGTTCAGCCTCAGAAGGACGTGAGTCACTGTTGCTGTTCTGGTTAGGAGGGATATGACATAAGGGGTCTGACATTGCCTGTGTAGGACCAAAGTGCACAAAGGAATGATGTGTGGTGGAAGACAAACTTTA
The DNA here is from genome assembly GCF_965152275.1 of Natator depressus. Classification (NCBI taxonomy): domain Eukaryota; kingdom Metazoa; phylum Chordata; order Testudines; family Cheloniidae; genus Natator; species Natator depressus. Next base: position 89,557,149 of record NC_134241.1, on the reverse strand, counting down.
GGAAAGCCAGTTGTAGCTTCCCTTCTGGGTGTGGAAATCACCGTGGCCCACTTCTGTCCTGGCATCCAGCCTCCCCCTCATGGTACCCAGAGAGAAGGCTTTAGGTAATGTTGCTTTTATGTTGCCTTCAGGTGTGGCAAATACCATTCCCCCATCCCGCCCTGGTCTCCAAACACAGCCCCAGCATCCATCTGTCCCTCCCTTTCCCAAGATCCAGTAAGGCTGCCTTTATGTGTTCTGGGAGTGACAACCACCATTGCTCAAGATGTCATTGGACCTTCCTCTGCCAGGTGCTAGGCATCAGCGTTCAGCTGCATGACCGCTGCAGTAGTGGGTAAGCTAAAGCCCCAGAAATAGCCATGGGCGCAGACATCCATATCATTAGGAGGAATGAAGTTTCAATTGTCCCAATTTAAAAAGGCCTGATCGTCAGAATACCCTGGCATCATGTACTCTGCCCAGTAGCCACCATCAGTGGTCCACCAAAGCCTGCAGCTTTCCACCCCCAGGGGTGAACCACAGTAATTACTGCCTTCAGACCTCCATCACCACAGCACTGACTGCTGATTTGTTGACACCAAACTGATTAGCCACTGACCCCAGAGGTAGCCAGCTTCATTAAATAGCTACCAGCTTCTGGATGCTAGAGCAGGTCTCATCTGTGTATCCTAGCACTGAAGGGCTGGGGCAAGCTTCTTGTGCAGTTCCAGGAAGGTGGCCTTCTTCATCATAGGGAAATTCTATTCCCATTGCTGGTCATCCCAGCACTGTGTTACAGTGTAGTCCCCTGGCACGCAGTTTGTCAGGTCCAGAACCGCCTGTCTACATAGGGAGATTGCACAGCTCTGAAAGTCTGTTACATGTCTCCACGCCATCATATCTGCAAGTGGCTTGTGCAGTTGCCTCAGGAAAGCATGTTGTCGGCTTCTCAGGACGACAAACTGCTGCCGAAAGGCTCTTCGCTGAGCCTCGTTCCCTGAATTTGGCCTCTTTGTCTGAAACGACAGTTGTATTAATATCAGCATTTCACAAAGCTCATTGTTCAGCGTGGGATCCACAGCTGCCCACCAGCATGCAGGCAATGAACACAAGTGGAAGTGGCGTGCTGGAATAAGCTGCTGGGCAAATACCATTTACATCCATGTGCCCGGAACAGACAGAAAAGTTTTTCTAACATACACCCGGAAAATTTGGAAGGAGCAGCTCAGAATACTGCAGTGCCAAGAACAAGGGATATGCCCCCAGAAGGCAAGCGCCTCCAATCCAGTCAGTACTGCAACAGTGTGCATGCAGTGATTCAAAGATGGCTCGAGGTACCTTTGCAGTGTGGCTGCTCTCACTAGAATTAGGCTAGCCTGAGTGCAGTACCTCAAATGTACTAACCTGCAGTAACCATACAGTGAAAATAATCCCTAGCTCTCAGGAAGGAAACAGACACACTTAAAATATCATCATAACACAGGACGTTTGGATCATTATGGCCAAAAGTTTCAAAAGTAACTAGCGATTTGATGTTCCTCAATTTTTGGGTGACACCTTAAAGGAGACACCTTAAAGGGGCCTGATTGTCAGAAGATGGGTGCTTGCTCTGATTATCAGGCCCCTTTTTAAGGCATCTCAAAGTGGGGATCCAAAAACTGAAGCATCCAAATCACTGGTTACTTTTTAAAATCTTGGCTTCTATTACTTTAATTGTAGATTCACTCCTCCAGCAGGTTATACAAGAATGAATCTGGGGAAACTTTTGTATTTGTAAATAAATGTGTATTAAATTCATTTCTGCCTCTTGCAGTAGCTATATTAAATCTTTCTATTTCGTAGTGCTATTCTTCTGGGATATCAAAGCCCCTTTACAAAGGTGGGTAATTATTATTATTCCCATTGTACAGACAGAAAAACTGAGGCACAGAGTCAAAGGCAAAGAATGCAGCTCCCTTGATTCTCACACTGTGCTTTGACCAGTGCACCATACAGATTTTCCAGTGCAAAACTAGATGGGGCAACAGTTTTTAATTTGACCAGTGATAAGCGTGCACATGCTCTCTTGCTCTCTCTCGCACACACACTCGCATCCCTATTCTTTAAGGAGGATTGTGCCACCACTGCTGCGCTGCGAGCTACAGTTAGCATAAGATTATAAGGCTGACTTTAGCAACTCGAAAAGAAATTTCTTGCATGGCACTGGTGTTGCTACAGGGTCATAAGGATAGTAATAAATCATATCCATAGCTTATAAGACTATTGCTTATTGCCCCATGCTGAGTCACTGTGTCAGGTCTATATAAAACAGATTTTCAAGATTTAACTGAGACAACTTAATAGAGAAGGGAAATCACATACATTTTGGTATCTACTGGGGCCCACATTATGCAAGAAAAAAGCAGATATGGACCAAACAAGGTTTCTCAGTACAAAATGGGATTGAAGTTTCCAATGCTATCCATTAAAACACTGGATCTTCAAGATAATATAACCAAGGAGGTGAAACATTATTAACTCAAATTGCATTGCAAAGTAGGATGTTCTGTGGTTAGGGAGAAATCCTTGAGAAAGAATTATGGTAAGAAAAGAGGACTTCCCACACTAGCTCTGACCAATGGTCCATCTAGTACGTGCTGTAAAACCTCCATAACAGACAGTGATGCAATATTATGCCCACTGGGGAAGTTTCTTCCTAATACCAGGCAATCAGTGGTGATTTATGCATGTGGGCTAATATACTAATTAGAATAAAAATGCATCTGCAGTTATTCTCTTTGTTCATATCATCGTCTAATATTTTTTCAGTCCTATTAAACTTTTTACCAGGAGATCTAGTGGCAGTGAATTCCACAAGCTAATTATACGCTGTATGAAAAAGCATTTCCATTTTGGTTTAAAATGTTACAGTCCATTGCATGGAGTGTGCCCTCATTTTGGTATTAATAGAAAAGGAGTGTCAAACTGACTTTCTTCTGTATCATTCATCATTTTATATTATATTTTTCTGTCCTACTGACTCTTATTAGCTTTCTCCCTAAACTAAGTATAGAACTCCCCATCTTTTTAATCAACTCTGATAAGTAAGGTTTTCATGCTCCAATCATATATATTGTCCTCCTCAAGATTTTTTATATTTCTGCTATAACTTTTTTGAAACAAACTGGCCAGAAGTGAACACAATATCCAAGGTGGGAGTTTTCCTAGCATGGATATAATTTTCAGTATAATTCTCTATCCCTTTCTAAATACATCTTGTTTGCTTTTCTGACCATTGTTATATATTGAGAAGAAGTTTTCATTGAGTGTCCACAAGAATGGTGGTCTTTTTCATGGCCAATATACCATGGAACATGGAACAGATGGCTAAGACGCTGCATTTTAAAGGAAGAAAAGGAAGAATGTGTATAAGCAAAAATTCCGAAGAGACACCAAACTTATGGTGATTCTGATTCTAAATTCTCATTCTCTGATTCTAAATTAAATTAAGATCCTTCAGGCACGGTCAAGGGTACTAAGGTGGAAGGGACCTTAGTGTAAAGGAAAATCAGGACTTCCTGCTCAACTCACTGGAGTGTTTTTGTTGCTTTTGATACCTAGAGTTTTTTTGTGAGGAGAACTGAATGCAGTCATCCAACTGGATGTCTAACCTGTGAAGATATTCTCTTTGAGCATTTTGCAGAGTATATGTGCATACAACAATAGCTGTCTCACATAGCTGGCTGTTTGAATTTAACGTGATGCGATTTGAGCTGGGAGGTGCTATACCTTCTTTCCAAAGGTGGATAGATGACAAGGTATTGGAGCATTCCATTATTTTATCTACCTACCCTGTCAGATGGTTGTTCCCAGAACTGTAAAGAATAAGTGAATATTTGAAGAAAAATATTACAAAAGCACAGGGATTGTCCCGGTCACGTTAAAAATGAAGGCACATAGATATTGTGTTGTAATAGAAGGCAGGAAACAGGGAATTGTTATTTCTTTCATTAACAACACCTTTCAACTTAGAAAGAATCCTTAGCAATTGTTTCAGTGGTCAAGAAATAGGGATGTGTCTTAATGTACATTTTATAATGTATCTCTTCTCTTATTTATGGCCAATAATACATAAACTGTATATTTTAGCAGCATACAGAGTCAGCAGAGTAAATTTCTGTTTAAAGAAATATCATGTAGTCTGATCTCCTGCATAGGACAGGCCCTAGATCCCCATCCAGTAATTTCTGTATTAAACCCATAACTTCTGTTTGAGCTACAGCATATCTTTTGGGAAGACATCCAGTCTTAATTTAAATATCCAGTCTTGATTTAAAATCAGTTAATACAATGGATGAACATATACTTAGCAAGGACAACCACAAAGTATTTTAGAATCAGGAACATGGAATCTGAAATATTCTTTAGATAAGATGCCTCAAAATAGATGTTATTGGACAATTAAATCTCAGTGTGTATGTTAAAAGTAAATAATACTTTATAAAGCTTCGGACTATAGGGTGGGATCCACAAAGGGATTTAGATGTTGCAGTGCTGAGCATCATGGTGTCTAACTTTTAGGTACCTGGAAAATCATAGGATCAATATTCCCCAAAGCCAGGCTAGACACCTAGGCTCCCTATACAATGACTGGGGAGGGATAGGTGCCTAAGGATGTAAGAACATGATTCAGAGAAGCCAGCATGCCTAAATTAGCCAATGAGAGATGCAGACAAGAGGCGTGTGTGCTAAATCCCATTCCTCTCTCAGAGGTTGGCACCTAAATCCAGGCTGCAGGGAGGTGCCTATGTCATTTTAGTGATCCGTGAATGGGAACCCACTGCCTGGAGTCAGGCAGCTTAGGCGCCTAAACCAATTTTTGAGGGACAGAGTTAAGTGCCTGCCTCACTCCACACAAAATGGCAGCTGGTGCCCTCTGCCCCCCTAACTTTTAGCCCAGTGGTTAGAGCATTTGCCTGGGATGTGAGAGACCCAAGCTCAATCTCCCCTCTCTGGCAGAGAGGGAGAAAGAATCAAAGAGGGGATCTCCCATCTCTCCGGCATGTGCTCTAACCACTGAGCTACAGGATATTCTGATGTGCGGCTTCTGAAGCTGTTGCACTGTGGCTAACTAATGAAAGAGTGGTTGGAGTAGGAGACATGGACCCTGGGTCACCCACCTCCCTGGTGGGTGCCCTATCCACTGGACTACAGAGTCATTCCCATTCCCTCTCTCTCTCTCTCTGGCCTAATGAGAGTTTAAGTATTTATCTGAACTGGAATAATCAGGAGAGGGAGAGGGGGAAATGGCAATGACTCTGGGGTCCAGGCCCCCTTCTCCAATCACTTGTTCATTATTTATGCACTGTGCAACAGCTTCAGCAGGGGAAATTGAGGTAGCCTCACATCAGAATATCCCATAGCTGTGTACTCCCTCTGAGTACGCCTACTGGATCAGACCCTGCACACGTCTTAAGCATCTGAACGCCTATTTTCTCCTGCTTTGTGAATCACTCTGGGTCTTAGGCAGGAGATAGGTGTCCAGACCCCTACAGGGAGGGAGCAGTGCACATGCCCAGAGGCAGGAACACAGGTATGTAGAGAACTTTTACTCTGAAAAACTTGGGTGCCAAGGAAGTTTAGATGCCTGCAGGGTTTGGTGGGAATTTTGTTGATTTCAATGGAGCCAAAACTTCGACTTAGGTGACTAAGTCTGGGATTTAAGCTCTTAAGTACCTTTGTGGATCCCATCCATGGTGTATTTAGTACTGTAGTAGTGTATCTTCCGCATTCTAGCAGGAATAAGAGGTTAAAATAATTTTGGGTGCTCAAGTAACAGAAAAATCCATACTAGGATTTGTACCTTTCTTATCCACTGTATTCTAAGTAGCATACGGAAAATCATGTGTTGTAACCCAGTTAAGTTGAATTTATTTAGATAACATCCAGTCCTCATGGAGAGTGTATTACCAGGACTGCTCTTAAACTGCTTAGAAGAAACTGCAAAATATACATGCAGGAGTGTGACAAGAGAAAGCAAGAAATCAATGCACAGGTATCAATTCCTGCTAAAGGTCATAAGTAAAATTAATCTTAAATGGGAAGTGGATTTCCCATTAGTGAAATATTCATCGGGCCTCATCAATGTAGGATTGCTCAGTACATCTCTAGTAACAAGGTTAACTCTGGCTAGTACTACGTACCATATCAAGAATTATACAGGTGTTGTGGTCAGAAAAGAAAAGATATTTAACTGGAATATGCAGAAGATATTACCTTGCAGCCAAAAATATTAATTGTGGTGGTACTACAACTGGCAGAAATGAGAGCAGATGAAAATATTGGGACCTGAATGGCAGTTTCTCCCATGACGAAGTTAGAGCTGGTGGTGTGTGAAAGCTAGGAGTGTTACTAGAAAAAAATCAGAAGAGATTTGGTGGGAAGGGGAGGGGGAGTAGGACCATATAGTTTTTACTGTGAGTGATTTATTTAGGACACAGGCTACGAGATGGATATAAGATAGGAAATAGCTATAGGAGAAAATGGTATTTCATAGGTGTTGCAGATTATTCTCTAAAAGGAGAAATATTCTGGAATATAAAGAAGAGAGGATGTAAAGCCAGTATCTGTCTGCAGTTAAGAGAGGTCTCCCAAAGACACAAAGATCCAGAAAGGTGAATACCCAAACATACGATGGTAAAGAAAGAGGGAAAGGAGGAGCAGGAAGACAGATCTAAAAGTAGGCACTGAGAGTATAACCACCAGGTGGTTGGGAAATGTATGACATATGGGGAGCTTAGAAGAAGATCAGATGGCAAAGGGAATGATTGAGTGGATGCCAACAGGGAAGAGGCCACATGAAAGACCAAATCCAAGAAATTGGGTCTCTGTATCCAAAGCTCTGTGTGACAGAGTTAAAGCAACGAGATAAATGAATCAACTCTCAAAGCTGCTACAATGATGGATAAGGCCGGTAGGATCAGCAGCCAACATAGTACTGAGAGGTTCTGGAAACATCTAGAAAAACATCCTGCTTTTTTTGCAGGGAGAGGGAGGGGGAGGCAGTGTTTTGTTTTAGTCTGGCAGGCATATAGAGCATGAACAATTGTATTTTATTTGCTGTCTCAACAGTCGTTTTGTTTTATGGATTTTGTATCAAGTCACTAAATGTGAAAACTAAGAGCATATTATGGGTTCAATCCTGCAAGACGCTCAGTGCCTCTTATGAGGTGCTGAGCTCCCTCAGCTCCCACTGGGCCAAATCCAAAGGTGATACTTAGTTTTTATTCTGGCCTTATTCAGGCAAATTCCCAGGAAAGCCAATAAGAGTTTATCGAACAAAGGATGGAAGATAGACTGAATAAGGACCTCAGGATCTGGCCCACTGAATCAGTGGGCATTGAGAATGCTCACTAACTTGCAGAATGAGGCCCAATAAGAAAACAAGCCTGAAAAATTGACAGCCCAGTCAGACTTGTATATACTGGCTGCATCTTAATGCAGTTTCTAGCTGTTCTGGAGACACCTTTAATTGCATGCATGCTTAGAGGAATAGGTTACAGTGTGAATGAAGATTCCCAAACCATTTCACAGTGTCGTTCTGCTCGGGAGGTGCTGGGATTAAAATGAGGCCCTGCTCCACTCGTGTCCATGCATGGTCTGAGAATAAATGTGCGTGTCTATCTTCAATCAGCAATGTCCAGATCCCTTGCACACTGAGCTTTCTTTATAAATCAAAGGTCAGTTGTGCCGAGTGAAGACAAAATCCCTGTTTTGTCTCACAATATAAGCCTTTTGCTCTAAGTAAGGGCCACAGTTGCTTTAAAAATAAAGTTCAGAGACTTTGTTTCCATTGAAAACAATTATTTTGGGTTCATTCTCCTGAGGTGCTGAGTGCCCTCAACTCCCGCTGAACTCAATGAGAATTGACGGTGCTCAGTGCTGTGCAGATCTCAAGGAACCTCCTACGGGCCAGATCCTGCAAATAATTCAGACTAACGATCCTGCTTAGTCCTGTGAGTAGTCCTAGGGCCTGTCCCTGCAAGCCCTCATGCCTGAGGATGGTGCTTACTGCCTGAGTATCCCATTGTTAGTATTCACTACTCCCCGTAGTCCCCTGAATCAGGACCTAACTAAACATTTTAACTCACCATGCTACATGCAATAGTTGGAAGAAAGATTAAAATTGCTAGGAAAATTTCCAGTTCATTAACATGGATGTACCACTATTTATCCAGATACATGATAAAAGCACACTGAAGCTTTAGACAAAAATTGTATTAACTTTATCTCTTTGAAATGGTGCTGTCCGAACGGTTCAAATAGAATCTCATTAAATTTGACATCATAATTGCCCTACTGTATAATATAACGTCTCCAAATTTAAACATGCCTTAAATGTGATCCATTAAATTTGCACTTGAGATATCATTGGCAAGGCAAGCAAATTCCCCTTTGCATTATATACAGTAGAAGGGACAGATGTTAGCCAAACACTAATATTGGGCTTGCAAATGGTCACAGATTTATAAACAAATTATCAAATGGATGAGGAGTTAAGGGATCGAACTGAGACACACTGAAACATGCAGTGAAGGCAGATTTGAGAAAGAGCCAATATGTCCCAAAGTGCAATAATGTAAAACCATTTGGTATAAATAACAAAGAGCATCCAGGATTAACTTTTTGCACCTGGCATGTTATATTCTCCTTTGTATTTGTGCGTGCATGAAACTTTTGTCCATGAAATGGTTAAAACTTAAGGTTACCCATCCAAGGAGTAGAAAATGAAGGTTCTTAGTTTGATGGACAACAGCTCAGAGATCCCTGATGTCCCAAAATATTAGGTTTCTCTTCTAATAATGTTGGAAATATTGCCTACTGTCATGATTAATCTTAGCAGCCTCACAGGCTGATTGCAGGTGACGCAGTCACAGCGCAGTGCCTGTGTTGGTTTCCACACACCGTCAAATCTGCTACAAATGCAGGGGTGAAGGGGAAAGAACTGTAATACCAGGTTTCCCAGTGGCTAATAGATTGTGACATGAGAGAAGGAAACCTTTATTTTAATTCAAAAAACAAAAGCCAAATAGCAAAACTTATGTACGTGCCTAACTTTTTTTTTTTTTTTCCTTCCTCAAGTGGAAAACATTCACTTGCTAACAACTCTTGGCTGGCATCAAGGGAAAGTCGAGGTATTTGCAGATGTGGAGGAAGACATACAAAACATTTTTCAAATCAAAGGCTTGAATTATTGCACTGGGTTCATGAAGTTTCACAGGCATGTAGACACACCATTGTCTAGGCCCTGGAACAAGCTGCCCTTTCTTCGAGAAGGAAAAACAACCCAATGTTTCTTACAAGCCAATCTGTATGTATCAGGCAGCTATCTATATTTTGAAATTCTTTGCATTGTCTATGGTCAGGGTGTGCTGTTTTGGCCCAACAATGGCAACATTGATTTTAGAATTTTTGAATTTTGGTGCACAGAACAAACTGTGAAACAAAAACGGCCTGCTCTCCATAGTATAACAACAGTCCTCTTACATAAACTCGCCTTTCCTCACCATTTTACATAGTCAAAGATCAATTCCATTCATTCAGACAACATTATTAAAGCCATTTATCAGCCACTTTTTTTTTGTATGTTGCTAATAAAAAGGATTTTGCCGACAAAGTTATGTCATCTTCCTCTCGCATGGTAGCAGTGCAGATGATTAGCTTTGTTGTGTACCCTCAACAATTGGTCCTTGTTTCTGAACTTACATTTATTAAGTGAAAGTATTTGGAAACTGATGGTACATTGAAGTTTGGTTGCCATGGGCAATAATCATCCCAAAAAAGTCATGACCTCGCTGTTATGTAGCTAGTAACTAATTGAAATGATACAAATTACTCCGATTCTCTGTCTGCCAATTTAGAGGCTGGTTGTGGTCAAGGGTCAAATGAGCTCCTATTCATGAAAGTACGTTTGAAGTGGCTGCTGCCATAGCGAAGGGTTTGGTGTGGACACGGCGACTCCTCTGGACATGACCACATACTGTGGAGGAGAGTGGTGCAGGGATAGTAAAACAATAAGCCTAGCAAGACTACCTTCTTCTAACACATCAAAAGCCTTCCCCTTGTCACTCAGTTTCTGCTAGTTGCCACCAATCCTGGACATGGTTTACTGGGTTGAAATAAATGTTGTATTCATCTGAGAAAGTCCACCATATACATTTAATTGGCTCTACAATGCCTTGTAAAGCGAATTATAGGTAAGAAAGCAAAAATCGTTCAGCTCACAACAGATTATAATAATCAGGCCTCTACTCTCCTTAAAAAGTGAGATAAATTAGCTACATACTGATGTATGTGGTGCATCTTTCTTTGAAAAAATAATCCTGATGATTTGACCAGGAGAGATAAATGACACTAAATGTTTATGTCAATGAATCTGGGAAACAAGGCAATAAAAAGTTAATGATTTACAGAGAATTTGTCCTTTAGAAAATTCTAAGTGAATCCAGGGAATTTTGCTCAAAAGCTTATTAAACATATGCCAAATGCAATGGTTTACTGGATGTGCGTTTGCAGTATTATTAAAGAAATTTCTTTTCTTTAAAGTACCTGCAGCTTTAACATGTCTAAATCTATTAAAATGTGATAGACGTTACCACACCACATGAACAACTCAGGCTTGTAGTCAAATGAAGATTAACATTTTCTATATTTCAACATTATTTGAAAAGTTTGCCCATTGAGTTATATTAACAGTATGTTCCCATAAACATTTTTGCTAATAATCTATGTGCAGCAGGCCAAATAAATACATACCTGCTTCATCTCAGAGTGTAGATTATAGCTTTGATTCTTACGTGTCGCAAAGCAGATTGGTCTCTTGTCCATCAACTTTTCTTTCTTTAAAAAAAAAGCAGAGATAGTTAACACTAAAACTACATTTAGAATAACAAAAAGTGACACCGCAAAGAAATTCAAGGTCCAGGTTGACATTCTCATAATACAGTATCTCATCATACATTCTTATCACAGTGTCCCATTGTGCTTTATATTGCAGCACATATGGCATGTAATGCACTGATCTGAGAATCCATCACTTCCTAGTATAATGGTATAAGCAAGAACAAACAACCACAAAAGACAATTAGATTCTTCTCTCACTAACTCCATGGAACCAATGGTTTCACTGGAGCTGGGACTGAGCTCCACCTGGGCCATGTTCTGATCTCTATTACACAGAGTGTTAGCCACAACTTTGACTTGTCTGTTGATTCTGCCAGTTTCTGTGATATCTTAAGATGACTAATATATACTCTCTGTTTTTCAGGACATATTATTTATTCGGAGCATATAAGTGTGATAACCACTTTACAGCCAGACAAAATTCATGCCATCTTTTCCCCCAACAGCTCACAATCCGATCAATGATTTAACACGACAAGGGAAGTTTAATTATAAAGAAGAACTGCTCAGAAATAGGGGATTGGTTTCCACAGGAATTTTTTGACAAAAACCGGTTTTGTTGTTTTCATTTATGTTTTTCATGGAAAATGATGACTTTTTGTCTAAGTATCAAAAACTGAAATATTCTGGCATAAAACAAAAAAATTGGGTTTTGGATTAAATATTTTGGGGTGTTTAGTTTTTCAACTAAATTTTCAGAGGAAAGCAGACTCTTTTAGAGAAATATTTCATTTAGTCAAAAGCCCAATTTTCCATTGAAAGACAGTTTAGACAGAACATTTTCAACCAGCTCTATTATAGAAGCATGTGTTAGGGCTGTTTTATGTCAGTGCTGCCATTATAAATCCTGTTCAAAAGGCAGTTAGAACTTGCCCTTTAAAATTTTACTCTGGGACTGTCCCTGTTGCCTAGCGATTGTACACTGCTCTGCAACAGAAGAGGCTTGGACTCAAGTGATGGGTTATCCCATTCCTCTGCCCAGCTGGGACTGGAAGCGCCTTAGGCAGGCACCATATTCTGAGCAGAGCAAGTGCTGTGTGTTACTCAACAGAACCTCTTCTGATCACAGAAAGAACAGTACTGACAGGCTCTGAATTGTATTATAGTCTCATCTCATGCAATCCATTTTGGAATGGTGGTGCTGATATCGGGCCTCAGAGGTGTAAAGGGAGGGGGAATAGGGCTATCCTCCAAACAACCGCAAGGATGCAGAGCTCCCAGTCACACTCCACAAAGAAAACTCTCTGGTTTGAAATGCGGAGCCATCTTCTGACTGGTCCTGAGCACCACAGCTCCCATTGACTCTGCTGAAATTGTGGGAGCTCAACAGGATCAGAATATGTGGGCCTGGATTCTCCAGTCTATCAGATCCATGGAATTACACTAGCCTACAATGGGTATAATAGAGTGACGAGCAGGGGAAAGCCCAATATTTAATTTAAAATAAATCCATTTTGATGGTTTAGAAATTAAATGAGAGCAGAGAAACTACATAATTGTTACCCAATTACAAGTCTCGCTTCACTTCTACGGCTCAAAAATGGAGTCCATTCTAAAGAATGAAATTTAGTAAGCAGCAGGCCTGATTCTTCTCTCACTTACGCCACTTTTAAGTGGGTGGGTGGGTGGGGGTCTGCCTAGTGGCCTCACGGAGTTACTCCTGATTTACACCAGCATGAGAGGAGAATCACGTCCAGTATGTCCTTAATATGATCTAAACGTCTGGGGTAGCTAAAAGGCCAAATGTCTGATTCTTCCCTCACTTCTGCTGCTTTAAATCAGGAATAGCTGCGCTGGAGTCACTAGAGTAACATCAGGGTAAGTTTGAGAAGAGACTCAGACCCCAGGAGACAGTGCTCCCTATATTTAAGACCCTGTGGGCCAGACTATCAGCTGGTGTAAATGAGCCTAGCTTCACCCAAGTCAATAGTGCTACTCCAATTTACCCCATAACTGATAAAGCAACAGTTAAGCCTAGTACACTGGCTTCCAACTCATTTGAAGTGCCTGAACACCCTTTTCCTAACACACATGCACCACAACATAGACAAGCCTTGGCTATCAAGAATAACCTTACAGAAGACATGTACTGCCCTAAGCTCTGAGAAGTGGCTTTTCATTGGGTTTCTGCTGCACATGGCAATCTCTCTCTATCTGTTTAGCTCAGGTTTTTCCAGAGCACCCATCAGCACTGTGTCTAAGCAATACACACTTGAAACATTCTCCAAATACATTTTAACCTGATGGACCATAAAAGCTCAAAAGAAGGAGGTTGTGCTCTGTCAAGTCAATTATATTCTTTCTCCCAAGCCTCCCAAATACAGAACATTGATGTCTGATCTGCATTTTAAAAAGCCCATAAACATGTATTTACACAATAAACTGTAACCATCTGAAAGAGCCATTACAGTCAATTGGTATCGTGTCAACAAATTCCTTTCCTTCCACTCCCCCTGGAGAGGTCTGCTGAGCCCCTCTTGGAGACCCTGTTTTTCAGAATAAATCCCCTCCTATCCCAGTCTTCAAGGCCCTTGCTTCACAGCATCTTTCCCTTCAGGCCAAGGACGGAAAAAACATATCTTCCGTCTTGATTATATTTTGAGCTTTCTTTCTTTCTTTCTTTCTTTCTTTCTTTCTTTCTTTCTTTCTTTCTTTCTTTCTTTCTTTCTCACACACACACACACACACACACACACACACACACACAGAGTCAGACACAGGGCCCTGAATTTGGTCTGGAATCAAAACTTCCATAGAGTGTGTGATGGAATATGTACCACCCACAGGTAATAAAAAGCATTAATGGGGGCTGGAGAAGCCAGTTATACTACCTGGAGGACAGACCAGGCTTAATTAAAGATGAAGTCCAGGTGGGGAAGAAGCTGGGCAGTGACTGGAAAGGCAGGATGTCTGGAGTAGAAAGGGACTATTCAGGGGGAAAGGAAAAGAATCCCTTTTCTTCCCCTAGAGAATGGAGGGAGACTGGGCTTGTCTACACCACACAGCTTTTAGCGACAAGGCTGTGTCGACACAGCCTTGTCGCTAAAAGTCAGCATGTGTAAACGCTCTTTTTCAGTACTTTGTCAGCACTTTTGCTGACAAAATACTTTGAGCCTCATGAGCGGCATTAGCTTTGTTGGCAGGAGAGCGCTGAGGTGTTGCGATGAAGAACTGTAGGCTTGTCTATACAGTCCAGCAAAGCACACTAGGGAGCTTCTAGTGTGCACCAGCAGGGTCTACATGGACCAATCAGTTCACAGCATATTAGTGTGCATGTAAACAGGCCCTCTATAAGGGAAACTGAAGGATGGAAGGTCAAGTCTGAGGAGGGAAGAAGTTGGGTTAAAGTTGTATTCTTGGTTTGGGATTTTGGGGGAGATTCTAGGAGAGAGCCCTGTGAGTCCTCCCCCTGAGGGTAGGGTGATCTTAGAGAGGCTGTGGAAGAGGCCTGCTGACAGACTATGATAGGAAGAAGGGGGCAGGTGGGGTGGTTGTTGTTGGGCTGCCTTTCCTGCTGATTGCTTGTGGATTTGACAGGGGCCTAGGGCTGCCTTCCTCCCTGGCCAGACACAGGCCTGGAGAACAGTAGGGGGCAGGGAAGGTAAGAGGCAAAGAGGCCTTCAACCACCCCCATCTGCACTGCTGCCTGCATGAAGTGGGCAGAGGGTGGTTAAGCTGCTGTGGGAAGGTGTTGCCTGAGAGGGGAAGTAAAGACTGGTGGTGGGGGACCTGGGGAGAGCAGTGGCTAATTTTTCTGCATGTCAGAGGTGGTAACCCTACCAAAGGGCCATGTAGCGAGAAGAGAGAGATCATTGCAAGACCAGAGTGGCCATTGGCAGAGGAGAGGAGAGCTGCCACATTGCAATGAGGTGCACCAATCATGATCAATCCCTTCTACAAGGCGTTTGGGATCATTGTTCTGATTCGCACCTGTTACAGAGAGAGGGCCGGCTGTGGATTTCTTATCCTGAGCTGGTTGTGAATTCTGAATTTCCCTGAAGATGGTAGAGTGCTGGGTTCGATATTCTGGTTCTGGCCTATCTCTATTCCAGAATAATGCAGATCACTTCCTCCTCTCCAGGGCCTGAGCTTGCTGCCTCCTCAGAACTCCCAGCTGATCAGCCGCCTGACTGATCAGCATACAATTGCTTGTTGCACTACTACTAAACTGCTAGCCCTGCCTCGTCTTCCTATGCTATGTGCCATCTGTTTCTTTACTTTACACTCTACCACTTAAGAAAAATACATCCACAGTATTATGATCCAAAGAACTAAAGGCCAGATTCTCATCTGCTTACACCAAGTGGATTCCGCAATATTAAGCTTCCACCGCAGTTTTGACAGTGAGAGTCCTGCCGACCATGGCTTGTCCACAACTCAGTTACAATTTTTTGACAATCATTCCCCAGTTCAAGTAGGGCCTTAACAATAAGACACTGCCTGCTCCAAAGAGCTTACAATCTAAATAGACTAGACAGGGAAAAGGTAGAGAGGTGAAGTAACTTGTTTAAGGTCACACAGCAGGTCAGTGGTCTAGCTGGAAATAGAACATGTGGGTTTTGGCTCTGAGTCAGGTGTACTATCACTAGACCATTCTGCCACTCAAGAATATCCACCATGATTACAAAAGGGATTATCAACTGGGTTTAAACCAGGGAGCTGCAGATCTAGTGTCACTATGAAGCTAGTGTCACTATGACTTGACCTATAGGACTAATACTATGCATACTTTGGCAGTGACTAGGCACAGGGGGTGAGTTAATTTTGTATTCCCTGGCTTTTTGCATGTCAAGAGTTTTGCATTTTAAAAAATCTATTTCTTGGAGTGTTAATGTGTGCACTGGTTTGAAAAAGGTTCTAGAAACTATCATATTCTTTGGCTAAATTAATGCACTCAACTGAAATTCAATGAGAACTGAAAACAGATACAAAAAACTAGAAAGCTGGAGTTAACTAAGTGACACCCAGTCGCACATCTCAACAAATAATGATGGTCTGTTTATGCTGCATTACTCTTCTCTAAGCTCCACATATTACTATAATTATTAACTACTAGTCCTAAAATCTATAGAGTTATCATTATTGTTATTATTATGAAACTCAATCCCATTTTCATGTCATAAAGATAAACCAAATCTCATTTCAATTAGTTGCAGCAGGAGGGAATGAACTTTAAACAGACATTTAATTTCTGAAAAAAAAATTAGGAAGTTCTTCATGGAAATGTTATGGCATTTTGAAACAGATTAATAGTTCAGTATGAACACATCTACCCTGCAGCTAAATGATGGCTGTACTATGATCAGGAGACAGGTTAAATGAGCAAAACCAGTTGATACCACCGGTTTGGATCTAACCAAATAGTATTCATTTTTATGACTTTTTAGCTATATTATTTTTTCATTCATATGCTATCAGAATTGTTACAGGGGGTTATTTGCTTTGTGGCTGGATTCTATTTGCTTAATTAAAAACACTCCATTTCCAAGAGTGGGTCAGATGGTGTGCATTGCATTCTGGCCCCTGCTGGGTTAGTCTGGAACTGTGCCAGCTTGGGGACACTTAGGAGCGGCAATCCTTCCACTACCTTCCCATTGTTCAGGGGCAGTGCACCACCTTAAGATGGTGCAGCCTGCCTTCCCAGGACACCCAGTCAGCTCCACAGGGGACATGGCATTGACTCCTTCCCACTTCCTCTGGGATAGAGGGCAGAGAGCAAGCAGTCCTTCAGCTCCCCAAGACCAGGGATTGCAGTTGTTCCTAGTCCTTGAACACAATCCTCAGGGGGTTAGAAGGGAAGGAAGCTCCTTGGGCCCTCACGTCCATGCAATGGCACAAGGACATTGACCCATAATGATTAACACAATAGGATCCCAATAAGTTACACCACTGCTTTCCTCCAAGGTATGTTTATTTTTAATTGGAAAATGCCAAAACTGGTGGAAAGTGAGAAGAGGGGGTGATTAGTTTGTTTTTGGCCAAAAAATGTTCAACTGGGGGGGTTTCTGTTTTTGATAAAAAATCAAAAATGTTCCAAACAGTTGTAACTGCCTCTTCCTCATATAAACATCCAACCTACAGGCTGCTCTACACACTGCAGACTTGTATGGATTAGAGGAGATGATAGGTTGCTGTTTACACTTTCCTGTTTTGGAGAAGTTATTGGAACATTCTTCCATTTAGTCTCTTCTAAGGGGTATGTTCGGGTCCTAGAGATTTCAAATATTTTAAAAATGTGTTAGCAGACACTAGGCCAAGTGGGTGTTTACAATAAATAAATGAATGAATAAATAAATACTAAAAAAAGTCTCCTCTAGCCTAGCTCTGTGCAAACATTACATATACTAGCCTGTTGCCTCTGGATTGAAATCCTATTTTAGGTCTAAGATTAAAATGAGTTGGTGATCTCACCATAGACCTTGGGAGGCAGCAGTTTGTGTCATCAAACTTCTGCACAACTTGCTATGATTAGCAGTCTCTGCAAAGAAAAAAGCAATAATATGGACTGAAATAATGAAGAGGATTACATGTTAGGACTGAGCTGTATTGCCAGAGCTTCATAAGCAAACCTGCACAATATTTGCCCTCTGTAAGAATCAGATACACCATGTCTGGTGCAGAGCCATGCAAATTGGAACCCCATGCCTTAGGAGAACCTGCTTCGCCCTTGGGAGACAATCCCCATTGAGTGGCAGGCTGCCTTTCCCTCAGGGGAAGGTCAGAGTTAGTTTGTGGCATGGGACCAATAGGAATTACTGCAGCCTCTGACAGTCCTGGTCTCATCCTCTTGTCACCAGCATAACTCCATTTTCATCCATCCTGTGGACCCTCTCCACTAACAGAGAGGAGCGTGCAATTACTTTCTCCCACCAGAGCACTGGTGGACCTTCTGCCTCTTCTGACTTACACCAGCAGAAGCCATGGTAAATGCATTCCTATGTCTGGTTCTAGCCAGCGCGTATTAGTCCCTATGCCACCAAATACATTCAGAATAAGCACTAGTGAAAAGAACTGATAGTGCAGCTAGAATCAGGTAGAAAATACAAACATCTTTACATAGTGAATGGACTGCACACAAAAAAACAATCTTACAAATGATGTGATCATGAGGACAATGAAGGGATTTGACCAAATGTGGTTCAGTTACTTATCACTGTGTCCTCTCTTCCCATCCTGGGACTTGAAGGAGGAACTGAATATGATGAGACAGAGAAGTTTGGGGAAGTGCTATGGTCTGTGTTATACAGGTGGTCAGACAATAATCATAATGGTCTCTTCTAGCCTCTGAAGGAGCTACCACAACAATGAGGAAAAAGACAGCTCTTCTGGTAGGAAAGAGGCCAGCAGAAGCTGGGAGGCATTTCAGTGATGGAGACGGGACCAGAATGGGAGGAAAGGATGATCTTAAGAATCAAAGAAGAGCATATGGATGGAGCAGGCATCAGCTGACAAAGGATAAGACAGAGAGAAGCATGGATGGCAGCAGAAAGCAGGGAGTGTAAAGTCAGTAAAAGTTTGGGGAGAGGCGGTGGAGGAAAGATTTCAGAGAAAGAATGATTGCCTTCTTGGGGCCTGAAATTAGGATTCAGTTGTGTGCATTATTATTGGTAGAGCTGGAAACAGTGCCTAAAGTTAAAGTTGCCTGACACTTTCCATTTTAAATAACCGTTTTCTGTTGCTCATAATTTTGCCCACCTTCAACAGTTTAGGCATGAAATTTTGCATGTGACATGCCTGCCTCCAGCTGAACTTTTTTCTAAAGTTTCAGCAAAAATAGTTCAGCCATTTCACAGAATGAGGTTAGGGTGGGAAATCCATTATTTTATCCATTTAAAAAAAAATCCTTACAGCCATTTCATTGAGAAACGGTAGCATCTCCAGGCTTCATACCAGCAACTTAAAATTTGGCAGGATTGCCCTGGTATCAAGATTGTGCCTTTTGCTATTCCTGTGGAAAAACTGCCCATAACTGGAATGCAACTCAAGTTTCCTGAATCTAACATTTCAGCAAATATCTCTGAAACCTACTGACTCTGTGTGTTTCTCTTCCCTCTCTAGTGCTGGTTGACAGAGGATGATAAGAGACTTCAGGAAAGCAGACTTCGACTCCCTCAGGGAACAGATGGCCAGGATCCCCTGGGGGACTAACATGAAGGGGAAGGGAGTCCAGGAGAGCTGGCTGTATTTCAAGGAATCCCTGTTGAGGTTACAGGGACAAACCATCCTGATGAGTCGAAAGAATAGTAAATATGGCAGGCGACCAGCTTGGCTTAATGGTGAAATCCTAGCGGATCTTAAACATAAAAAAGAAGCTTACAAGAAGTGGAAGGTTGGACATATGACCAGGGAAGAGTATAAAAATATTGCTCGGGCATGTAGGAAAGATATCAGGAGGGCCAAATCGCACCTGGAGCTGCAGCTAGCAAGAGATGTCAAGAGTAACAAGAAGGGTTTCTTCAGGTATGTTGGCAACAAGAAGAAAGCCAAGGAAAGTGTGGGCCCCTTACTGAATGAGGGAGGCAACCTAGTGACAGAGGATGTGGAAAAAGCTAATGTACTCAATGCTTTTTTTGCCTCTGTTTTCACTAACAAGGTCAGCTCCCAGACTGCTGCGCTGGGCATCACAGAATGGGGAAGGGATGGCCAGCCCTCTGTGGAGATAGAGGTGGTTAGGGACTATTTAGAAAAGCTGGACGTGCACAAGTCCATGGGGCCGGACGAGTTGCATCCGAGAGTGCTGAAGGAATTGGCGGCTGTGATTGCAGAGCCCTTGGCCATTATCTTTGAAAACTCGTGGCGAACGGGGGAAGTCCCGGATGACTGGAAAAAGGCTAATGTAGTGCCAATCTTTAAAAAAGGGAAGAAGGAGGATCCTGGGAACTACAGGCCAGTCAGCCTCACCTCAGTCCCTGGAAAAATCATGGAGCAGGTCCTCAAAGAATCAATCCTGAAGCACTTACATGAGAGGAAAGTGATCAGGAACAGTCAGCCTGGATTCACCAAGGGAAGGTCATGCCTGACTAATCTAATCGCCTTTTATGATGAGATTACTGGTTCTGTGGATGAAGGGAAAGCAGTGGATGTATTGTTTCTTGACTTTAGCAAAGCTTTTGACACGGTCTCCCACAGTATTCTTGTCAGCAAGTTAAGGAAGTATGGGCTGGATGAATGCACTATAAGGTGGGTAGAAAGCTGGCTAGATTGTCGGGCTCAACGGGTAGTGATCAATGGCTCCATGTCTAGTTGGCAGCCGGTGTCAAGTGGAGTGCCCCAGGGGTCGGTCCTGGGGCCGGTTTTGTTCAATATCTTCATAAATGATCTGGAGGATGGTGTGGATTGCACTCTCAGCAAATTTGCAGATGATACTAAACTGGGAGGAGTGGTAGATACGCTGGAGGGGAGGGATAGGATACAGAAGGACCTAGACAAATTGGAGGATTGGGCCAAAAGAAATCTGATGAGGTTCAATAAGGATAAGTGCAGGGTCCTGCACTTAGGATGGAAGAATCCAATGCACCGCTACAGACTAGGGACCGAATGGCTAGGCAGCAGTTCTGCGGAAAAGGACCTAGGGGTGACAGTGGACGAGAAGCTGGATATGAGTCAACAGTGTGCCCTTGTTGCCAAGAAGGCCAATGGCATTTTGGGATGTATAAGTAGGGGCACAGCGAGCAGATCGAGGGACGTGATCGTTCCCCTCTATTCGACACTGGTGAGGCCTCATCTGGAGTACTGTGTCCAGTTTTGGGCCCCACACTACAAGAAGGATGTGGATAAATTGGAGAGAGTCCAGCGAAGGGCAACAAAAATGATTAGGGGTCTAGAGCACATGACTTATGAAGAGAGGCTGAGGGAGCTGGGATTGTTTAGTCTGCAGAAGAGAAGAATGAGGGGGGATTTGATAGCTGCTTTCAACTACCTGAAAGGGGGTTCCAAAGAGGATGGCTCTAGACTATTCTCAATGGTAGCAGATGACAGAATGAGGAGTAATGGTCTCAAGTTGCAATGGGGGAGGTTTAGGTTGGATATTAGGAAAAACTTTTTCACTAAGAGGGTGGTGAAACACTGGAATGCGTTACCTAGGGAGGTGGTAGAATCTCCTTCCTTAGAGGTTTTTAAGGTCAGGCTTGACAAAGCCCTGGCTGGGATGATTTAACTGGGAATTGGTCCTGCTTCGAGCAGGGGGTTGGACTAGATGACCTTCTGGGGTCCCTTCCAACCCTGATATTCTATGATTCTATGATAACCAACTACTGCTATCAGTTGCTCAATTAAATCAAGTGTCAGAGGTCTGTGTGGTGGATCTAAACGTTCCAGCCTGGCTGATAAACAGTGTAAGGCCACATCTACACTACCCACCGGATCAGCGGGTAGTGATCCATCTATTGGGGATTGATTTATCGCGTCTAGTGTAGACACGATAAATCGATCCCAAATCGCTCTGCTGTCGACTCCGGAACTCCACCAGGGCGAGAGGTGGAAGCGGAGTCGACAGGGGAGCGGCAGCCATCGATCCCGCGCCACGAGGACGCGAAGTAAGTGATTCTAAGTCTATCTAAGATACGTCGACTTCAGCTACGCTATTCTCATAGCTGAAGTTGCGTATCTTAGATTGATCCCCCCCCATAATGTAGACCAGGCCTTAGTTTCAATATGACACCACATGATGGAATTTCTGTTCTTCATTTTTTAAATAAAACTAGGAAACTACATCTAAAAACTACATTAAAAGAACAAAGTCAAGCACCCAAAAGTTAGGAAATGCTAGAGTTAAGGATGCCCAGGCAACATTAATTCAGCTCCCTTGTAGGTATGCAGTATGATAGTCTTTAATTACATGATCATACACTTTTTTTTTCTGCAGGATCCCTGCCTCATTTCAACCTTAATGTTCTTTTAATATAGTTTTTGGATGAAATCTAAAATAAAATGGATTGGGTTATTTAAAGCAGATTAATCTTGAATCGTGGCACTAACATCTCATTTTGGGTCTCCAGTGACCCATGCTTTTGGATCACGCTGTCAGCAGAAGAACCCCTTGGTGGAATTATACCTCTATAATATACAGTTACCTTTTATTTACTGTATATCTATTGTCGTCTTATTCCTCAGTGAATGTTCCATATCTCTTTTTTAAAAAAGAAATCTATAAACTCTTCAGATTGTATTGTTATAAAATTGCCAATAAAATCTAGCAAGGATATCTTAAATTTAACCAACATGGTTTCTATTTACAAATTATTACAAGGGTTGTTTCCAGCTTCTCCTCCTTTCTTAGTGCATAGATTGTATTATCATATGCATTACGTTTAAGGGCTGGGAAACTTGTTTTAGATATGCCTAAATAAGAAGTACTACACTTGTCTTCACTAATGGTCCAAAACACCAAGGCCAAGATTTTCAAAAGTGGTGTGAATGCCCAACCTGAGACCCTTTTAAGCATCCTGCTTTTCAGAGGGTGAATGTTCAGCACTTTCTTTAAAGACTTCTCAAACTGTGCACCCAAAATCATGAGTCCCTTTTGATAATGTTGGATCACATCTTCTAATGGTGCTAGTGCAGTGGTATGGGCATCTACTGTCGCACTTTTTTTAATCCCCTTCATTCACAGAAAGCTTTTGCTTAACTTCCATTATAACAACAGTGAGCCAGTAACTGAGGAAGAGATGTTTCGTATGAATTGGACCCAACATCTGAGTCATTCCAATGATCAAGGTTTACTTGCTTGCTATAGGTCCTAATTGTCTCTGGAATCACCACTGCTTTCTCTCAACAAGTCTGCCTTGTTCGGCTAGCCACATATTCGAGATTATCTGTGCAAAAGAGAGATTCTTGACATATGCTCTGGATTTCCTTGGCTTCTCAATCTACCATCTGTGCTAGGCAACAAAGAGTTTTATGGTGCTTACAGACACCAGAGCTGTAAGGTTCCCCAGTTACAGCAAATTGTGATACACTATAGTTGTTAAAATTAAATGGGGGATGGGGCAGGAAAGTGTTACAGATCTTGGAAACTACAGGGAGCGGTCACTTAAACTATAATGAAATCGGAAGGGGAAAGGGTCTCTTGGGAACAAGAATATTCTGTGGTGACTGCTCTTCTGAGAGTCACTTGATGTCCAAAACACTAAGTCTTGATGGATTCCTTTGCTAAGTGAGCTATTTGTATGTTGTTGATGTTTAATTAAGGGTCTCTTCAAAACTTTAATAAAATAATCATTAATTATACATAGATAATGCTCTAGCTTTGAAATGATATCCAGGAATCATCAGAAATGCAACCACCTGTGTAGTTGAAGGAAGCAACTGCTTCACACCACACAGCAAGGCTGCACAACAATTCATGAGAGAAAGTGAAGATTGTGTACAACTGAGACCTTAAGCAGAATTTAGGAAGGCAGAATGTGATTATCCAAATGTAATTTAATCAAGATTCCAGGGCTGACATGTCTGCTCTTGCAAATAAACACTAGGGATGGCCTTCTAATGCCCACAGGTTTTCAAGATTCTAGTTTAGCACTTCCACAAATGTAGTGCCCCAATAACACTAACATAAGGTAGTGGTTCAATATAGATGTGGAGGGAAGAATGTTAGGCCTACTGAATTAGTAACACTACTTCTTGAGCCTCTCTCTTGTGAAATCAATATCACACCATGAAGTGTCAAACCTGGATTTGAAATACTGCTGTTTTTGAACTGACAATGTCAATATAAACTTTAAAATCTCGAGAATTCAATTCTCAACCTTTTAAAATCTGGTTCTGCTCTGAAAAGTGATTCTGTAAACGTGCAAGCAGAGGGTTCTGTGTTTATTGTATCTCAGCAGCTTCCATTTCAAACGAATTCAAGAAAAGATTTTTTTTTTAATTCTTCACCACCAACAACTGCCACTATTATAAACTCCATTTGGGAACTGAAAGTCAAGCTGGGTTTGTTCCTTTATATGTATCATTCACAACAAATAGCAGAGTATAATTTATCCTGGAGAACCTCTAACTGACACCTGTGCAATCCAGTTGCCATCAACGGGGGTTGTACATGTCTAAATGATTCTCTAAATTCTAGTTATAGCGCTAACTTTAATGATAAAGAGGAGGACTAGAATCCAGTTCATTTGCTTAGAATTCATTGACTCTATTGTGTGCATGAGGGCCCACAAACTGATCTGGTATTTTGGTTGCAAGGGCAGGGGTGTGGAGGAGTTGGCTTTTTTGGTTACCACTTGCCACTCCTTTTCATGAACTCCATTCTCTCCAACCTTTTTTTCACCATATCCTCACTTGATATGCATCCTCTCATCAGAGAATGGCTCTGTTCACCACGTATACTGGTTTCCACAGATACCCTCACATGTGCACATCAGAGAGCAGGCAAAACAGACATCCTTGTTCATATTTCCTTGTTGTGGGAGGGGACAAACTGGCCAAATGGAAGCAGTAGCCTCTGAAAATCAGACCTTAGGTGAATAAAGTTAGGCACTCAAAACTAGAAATCACTTTTGAAACTATGGCCCTTAGTGCCACATTTGTTGGTTGTTGGTGCTGCTCATGAACACTAATATCCAGGGCTCTGAAGTGCTACACAAATATAAATAATAACAATATGCAATTCAATTGCCACATGCAGTAATGACTAAAACACTGTTGGTAGAACTAAGGATCTGAGGGTAGCATAGCTTGCAAATTCCATTTATTTATTATTTTCCACCTTAACTTTTCTCAACTTTCCACCTGCATTTCTGCTACATGGCAGCACTTATTCTGGACCCTGCCCAGCTATTGTATTAATCACACTGGAAATCCTCATAATAGTATTCATTGTAAACAGTGGCTGGCAAAATGAATTGCAGTTTTACAGTAAAAGCAGTTGGAGTAATTGGTTCACCTTAAATTGTATTTGAAATAGATTCAATATATAAGGTGTTCATATATTATATTTAATAACAAGAAAAGTATGTGATTAGATACCAACTGAGTATTAAGAATGTTTATTGAAGTGTAATAGCTAAAGTTGTTAAAAAAAATTAAAAGTCTTTGTTAATCAATTGGTATATAATTATCCTATAATAACTCTTATTAAACTAAAATTAAATCTGCAGCTGAGACACTTAATTTAAACTGACTGTGAGCAAAGAAACAGTCCAATTTTTTAACTGTAAAATAAACAAATCACTTTGTGTAACAACTGTTTACTACATTTTAGACTGAAATGGAACTCTCTCAGAGAATGAGTGCAGGGATGCTAGTCAGTATCTCATTTATGCATTTGCCTTCTCTCTGTTTAGTTGTGGCCTGGGTGTCTGATTTGCTTCACCTCTGTGCGGTTATTCTGAATAACCATTCAGTGAATGTGCAAATCTCTGTACTATGATTGGCTACTATAATTTTCTGCTCTGATTGGCTCCTCCGTGCAGAATTTTCAAGCTCTTTGCCAGCAATAAAGACATTGCCTCAACTTCTCTCTTCCCTCAGCTGGTGCAGTAAAACACCCAAAAGCAAAGAAAATGAGGCTGTCAAATTCTGAAATTAAATAAATTACATTCAAAATAAACCTACAAGAGCTTGGCTCAATCCCCTGTTTCCTTCTTCCTCCATCCATCTCCCACGAACCACCCCTACCTTCTGCAAAGACCTGCAAGTCTCTTGGCTCTAGAATAACTCTTATCTATTTGTATGTACATTGTTTGCATTACCTCTCAGAGCTCTTTCAGAGGGATTTCTGCAGAGAAAGGGGGAGCAATCTAGAAAGCTCATCCATGTGGGAAGAAGACTACCCTTGTGCATGGATGCAGAGGGGGATATGAGGCCTTGTAAAACCGATATAACCTAGGAAGCTGTAGCAGCTCATGCTTTTATCTCTGTTGGGCCCCAGTTCAATCCCCAGCAGTGTGCTGACCAAGACTGCAGCGGTCACATTGCAGACAGTTTTCACTACAGCAAGACCCCCTCAAATCCAGACACTGCACCAAATAGAATCAGCCCATAAAAACTAAACATAACACCCGCCTTGCGGGAAGTGAGAGGATCTCAGGTGATAGATGAGTCCATCTAGACTGAGGTTTCAGGTGTAAAAGCTTAATAACTGGACACAGTGAATGGTACAGATTGGGTCATTAAAGTCAGGACAGAAGCGGAATGTAAATGACTGAGCAAGAACATCAACACAGACCAAGTTTTGCCACTAAGTAGCAGTGGGAGTATAAGGGTCCTTGTTACAGAGTGGCTGGCAATGGTGTTATTGTTAAGGCTGAGAAGGACTGCGACATTCCAAGTCTTTCTTTTCACTTGTAAAACAGTAAGATCTTGAGCTTGAGCCTTCACTTCAAAGGTAGTCAGCACGACTGCTTAACAAAGGAGAAACATGAGATGGATGGGAAGACCAAAAAAAAGAAAAAATTCAAATGGGCTACACAATGCTGTACAGATTGCAAACCAACGCCTCTGGAAGAAGGGAAGACTACCCAGGACTCCATGGGTGACATGGGGCCATGATTTCACTCCATGACAATAACTCAACCTAGAAATAACTAGGGAATAGACCAGAATTTTGGCAGCAGGCACAGTAAAATATATGAATTTTTTAAAAGACAAAATAA
The DNA here is from genome assembly GCF_965152275.1 of Natator depressus. NCBI lineage: Eukaryota > Metazoa > Chordata > Testudines > Cheloniidae > Natator > Natator depressus. The sequence goes on along the minus strand of NC_134241.1, from coordinate 89,530,633 downwards.
GGTGCATCTTCCCATTTCCTTCCAGTGAAGATGAGATAAGCAGTTAACTCAGGACCAAAGATAACACCAAAATACTCTACTGAAGAAATGTGGCCCAGGTAGGAAGACCTGATGTCTATAAGAGCCAGAGATGGAACCTTGCCCACTGGATCAAGCAATGCTTCACTTTTATCCATATTCAACAGGAAAAATATGCTGTTTATACACAATGGGAGAAGTCTCTGATGTATTGAGAACATGCCCTACATGATACAGAGAAGGTTCTGATGCGCACCATAAAAGAGGGTTCTTGATATTAGCCTAAGACAGCTGCAAGGAAAAATCCACCAGAAAGAGAACAAAAAAGAGCAATCTTTCTTCCTCTCCACTTAGTAGAAGATCAGCTTATTTTTTCCCATCAGCCATGAGTTTTGAACACTTTGGTCATCAGAAGGCCCCAGCTGGCAACCTGAGACTTCCAAAGAACCTAATCTAGACGTAAGGCCAGGACTACTTTATTGTTTAAAAAAGCCACCTTGATACCTTAATGGGGGTAATATTTGGTCCTCATGACTCAGGCTGAGAGTTGATGTGGGCATAGAAAGATACTCATTGTAGAGCCATGCAGAGGATGTAAATTCTGTTTCATGGAGGATTTTGAAATTTGTCTTCATTCCAATTAGGAACAGAACCTCAATTTTGAAATTCTCTGCAGAAGAAAATTCTGAAAAAAAAATTATTTTGAATTTGACTTTTTAAATTTTATATTATCTAATACTAGCTAAAAGAAATTCTAAATGAAAAGCCTTTTCTAAAAGAAAAATGAAAACATTTAATTCCAAAAATGTCGATATGGGACATTTTGACATTGTTGGAACCTTCCCCCCCCTACTTTTTCTTTGAAATAAAATTTTGGTGGAATCTACATGATTTTGGGAAGCATTTCAATTTCACCAGACCTGCATGGTTCCATCAAAGTTCTTCTGACCAGCTTTACTCATTTGCATGAATCACGATGTACTCTGTTATCAACACAAGGGGAAAAAAGCTTTTGTAGGTTGGATGAATTGCCAACAATGGCTATAAATCAGGTAAAATGCTGAGGTCTAGGATAGCAGATGCTACCAATCTTTTCCCATCAACATAGCCTTCGGTATTTTATGGTTGTGACAGTTTATTTTATTTTATTATTTTGGGTTGGGTTTCTTTGCTAATTAATTATTCAATCATACTACTACAGTGAAATATACTATTCACCAGCTAATCTATGCTAAAAAAGTGTGCTCTACTCAGTGACACAAGAAAATATTGTAATACCACCACTTCTATGCGCGCTCATTGCTTTCAGTGACATTATTAATACTTTCATCAAAGGAAATGATAATAAATAGCTGTTTTGTTCAACCTTCAGGGATTAATGTTCCTGGAACACTGTAAGGTTTCAAGGAATTTCTGTTGAATTGTGCTGGTAATCTACTTTTTTAATAATCCTCTTTCTCCCAACTTGATCAACTTTGAGTGCCAAGCAGGTGTGTGCAAATCACTGGGTGATATGGCTCATACAACTGATGTAGCTCTTGCACTTCTCACACTGCAATACCCTAAGCCTCAGTTCAAGTCTGAACCACAGCAGACATTTCTGATTCACCACTTCAGTTTTATACTGGTGTGATTTTATTTACATATAAGATTTGCAATTGCTCTGCTGATCCATCCAATCCTTCCAGAAATGGTGCTGGATGAAAGTAACTCCATAGATTTCAGTCACACCAGTGTAGAACTGGAGTAACATTATATCCATTTTACAAAGGGAAAACGGTGCCACAGAGAGACAAAATGGGTATAATGATACTGACCTCCGTTTTAAAATTCTTTAAGATCTATGGATGAATATCATTATATTATATATAACTGGACACAGTGAATGGTACAGATTGGGTCATTAAAATCAGGACAGAAGCTGAATGTAAATGGCTGAACAGGAACATAAACACAGACCAAGTTTTGCCACTAAGTAGGATTGGGAGTATAAGGGTATTATTATTATTATTATTTATTATGTTTTGTGCATTTGATTGTGCCAAATACTACCTTCCCCAGGCAGACATGAGAACAGAGGTTCACAATATTATTTACTATGATAAATTCATACGCAATATCATCGCACATCACCTCTCAGCTATCCCTAGGTGTGAGTGGTGTCCTTCATCATAGATCCAAATCTGCCTCTATGCCATATTAAACCTGGTGTTGTGTGGATTTTATTATTTTAAATGATTTAGAATAGGAACAGTGACTCATGAAACGAAGCTTATGAAAAGTGGTATTTCTTCTGGAGAAATGTTTAAAGCTCTCTGCACTATTATTTTTGTAATGTCCCTTCTTTTAGGTCTTTGCCCTATGTTAGGTTCTGGGAAGTTGCAAGGTTAGATCTGTATTCTCCAATCATGTATGGTGGTCAGTAAATATCAGCAACTCAATTGCCAAACACATCCAACCTTGCTGCCTTGGCTTTGGCATGTCTTCTGTACTTGACCTCTGGTTTGATTAGCTGAAATGTCAAGTGTGGCTAGCTTCTTGGTCTCTCTCTGCTTTGTATTGTGATTTTAACCTCAGAGGTAAATTGTCACTTAAAATATTTGAATTCAGGAAACAAAACCATTCCCTCTAATTCAATATAGCCATGTCCAGCCTTCTAAAAGTTATGAATTGTGTGTGATGTAAAAAACCTTCTCCATACATGAGATGAGACAAACCACAACTCTTTATTCATTGTACTTGTCCCTTGGCACATAACATTTGTATATCACACAAGGAATAACCTGTGTCACTGCTCTTATAGGCACAGACCAGACTCAATGCCTGCCCTTCACTGTTTTTACATCATGATTCATATACTCTCCCAGCTCTTTTTGACTGCCTGCAATTACGTGTGACAAATGATTCTTCAGCGAGTCTGCTTTACCTTTTCAAAATGTTTCCGTGGTTCACAGATAAGTCAGCTAACGTATACTGTATTGTCTTGCGGGAAGTAAATCCCAGGGCACACACAGGAACAAGTTCCTTCCACACCATTTTATGGGCAGAACTCCAGATGCCCACCTTACACTCTGCTGTAGCTCATGTACTCCTGATTGACTGTGCCAGCAGTGCTGCCTTCTTAGGTGACAGTGGTATGGTGAGTAACATGGGACGCATTGTTCCATACTCTCATGAGAATATGAATCATTGTTTCTCAAGGAACTTAACAGCGTCTATAATATAACGTTTAATCGGCACAAATCATTGATCTGGAATCTCCAATTTTATAACATTCAATTGAACAACGTCCCTCAGTGCTACCATTTTTATGCCTCTTTGCCACATATATGTCCTGGATGAAACTCTTTCCTGATTTAAACCTTGTAAAAATCCATCCTGATCTCACTCCCACTAGTGCAAGTCAGGAGTAGCTCCACTGAAGTCAATGGAATTACACTGGTGTAATTCTCTTGTAAGTGAGAGGAGATCAGTCCCATTGACTTTGATGGGGTAACACATGGTATTAATCAGGATAGAATTAAGCTTCTCTTCAATTATTCCAATTTTACAGTCTAAGGGCCTTATTCACATTAGACGTTTCGTGCTGTATCTGTCTAGGAACAGAACTAGCCACAATTGAATCTCAAATGAAGTTTTTCATTAAAAATGGATTTTTTTATTCAAAAAGGGCTTGGGTGGGAAATGAGTCCCTTCTGAAAGATATGAAATTGAAACAGTTTGGACATTCTCAATGTTTTTAATTAAATTGTTGTCCTGGGATGGTTTTATTTTGTTTTGGTTTTTTGTTTTTCTAAAGCCACCTCTCTCTTGGAATTTATATGCCCTCGCTCCTCCTCCCCCGCATCAGCAAGTCATCCAACCGGGTTCAGTACCTGGCCAACCATTCTTCCTAAAGTCAGCCAAGCTGCAAAAGCATATTTTGTCCTGTTCCACATAGGTTCCTCCACACTAGCCAAACAGGTGTGGAGATGGTGTTAAAATGACCATCTCCTCCTCTGGTGAGCATCTTTGCCTGGTTCTGCAGCACCATACCAGAGCCTCATATTTTCCCGTTTTTCAAAGTTAACCCAGCTCCGAGTCGAATCGTCTCTTGCCAAAGGTGTTGAAGTTTAGGACAGAAGGACAGTGCCATGCTCCTGGCTGGTAGCACTGCCCTCCACAAACATTTCACGTTCATATGTGGTCCTTGGCTCTTGCCCATCTCTTTCTGAGGCACAGTGACTGCCTAGTTGGTTAGAACTTTAGCCAGACAATGAGGGGCACATGAGCAGCCCGCATAACACTGCGAGGGTCATCTGTTCTGCAGGAAGTGTCCTTTATGCTAGGAATGATGTCACATGCCCCCTTCCACTTGATTACACCTTTTGACCTTTATGCGCCAAGAAAGAAAAATGACACAAAAGGACAGGAAGAGATAGTTTGCAGACACTTGTGGCTGCCACTGAGATAGACTATGCCACACCATTGGCTTGTATAGCTGCATGCAGCCGTTATGTCTATCTAATGGGAAAGTACTACTCTCTGTACACACTCTATGGGCCTGATTCTCCAATGCTCATAGAGCACTTACCCTCCTGCAACGTAGGTGCAAAATGCTACTGTTTGGATCTTTACACCCAGTTTGCACAGAGGTAAATGACTGTACAAGGTGCAAGGCAGGAGAAAATAGGGCCCTATGTGCTGGCAGTCTCCAAACCAAATTGAAACCTACACCTGTGCCATGTAAAAGAGCACAACTGTGAATGGTCACTGTCAGAGGACACATCCTCTTCTCTGAAGTGATGACAAACATTTGCAGCCCAGTCTGAATAAAATTAGATGTGTAGGATGTCTTGAAAGATAAGCGCACACAGAACAAATCAGCGTTAGTGTGCTCTCCTGTTCACAATTGCATATACAGCCTCTCTGGTAGGCCTATTGCTGCTCTTCCAGAGCAAAGGACAAGCTGCTGTACAACAGGGAGCTTTCCTAGAAGAAATTTCATTTTGATATTGTGCATTGGGATTGAGCCAAAACATTTTCCTGCACCTTAGCTGAATAAGTGCTTCATGAAACCCCGTAGGCACAGAGCTTTTCAAAGTGGCCAGTCCTCTGAGAGAGCAGAATAGCCTAGTGCAGGCCCCAATAAATACTTGTTTGATAAAATAAAGGCAGAAGGGAGAAGAAAAGGGGGAGACATCACCACTAACAAGAGGGTAAAAGCAGAGAGGAATAGGGATAGGATCAAAGCAGAAGAGATGGAGGAGACTAAAGATACAAATGGAAAGGAAAAACAGCAGAAGACCATGGTTCATAGTAATCTGCGTCTTATCAATGTGAATTTTATGAATGCTAGTCACCTGCCCTGCTGAACTAGCCCTTCCAGGGTTAGTTCCAGGTGCAGGTGACTGATCAGAGGTTTAGTTTCTGGATGAATCTTGTAGTCAAGGGCTCTGATGTCAGTCAGACGATCAGGATTTTTTAAAACCGTGTTGTATGTCTAGTCATCTCTAATCTACCCATCACTATGGCATAAAGTTGTAGCATAAAAGGAATTGTAGGGGGAGTAGTCTCTGACCATGCCCAATGGTGATGCCCATAATAATGTTATTTACAGAGCTGGGGGTCTATTAAATTGGCAGCCACTGGGGCAACCTTTTATAATGCTAAAGTTCTAGGTAAGACTCCTCTCTCCTCCTGAATGTCCTAGCAAGTTACCAGGTGTGGTTTAGAACTAGACAGTCTGGATTCACCAAAACTTTGGGTTTCCCCAGAAATCATCAGCCTTCCCACCCCACATCCCCACTTCATCTGTCCACCAGAACCCTTGTTCTGTCTCAGGCCAGTCTCTCTGTCCTGACCCTCCCCTACGGAAAGGAATATGGGTCTGTCAAATAATACATAGCATGCCACATAATGTTTGTATTTGTTTGTGTGGGAGCTATATAATACAGCAGGGGACATTTTCATATCAATTCCTATGACTCAATATGTGGTTTCATGAGTTCTATATATAAACAATATGCTATTTAGATACCATTTACACATGATGCGCATTCGTATGTGGTATAAATATTTTTGCTCCACATTAGCAAGATGGACACCTTGATCTTTCGCTTCCCATCCAGTAGTCAGATGCTTGCTTTTTCACTAACTTATTGCTGTATCAGAGCCCCTTAGACCAATGGGCCTGGATCCTAACCAGCCAGAGATCCACTCCTACAAGATGCAACAGTCATGATCCCAAGCCTGTTTGCAGGGCTTTGGTAGGCAAGCAGATTCCAGAGCCTTGTCTTTTTCCCTTTGGAGGTAATCAGCTTCAAAGGTGTTGCCAGTCAGCTACTGGCATTGCCGCCTGTGTATGAGGGACAGGGAAGAGCATGTCACTGTGCTCTAAGCATGCTCAGATGTGTCCTCACATCGTGTGGGCCACTTCTCCTGTATTATGAACATCTCAACAGATGCAATTTGTGAGCATTGTCCAAGGCAGGACACTGAGTTCCATGGAGACATGCCAGTCACTGCATCATTCGATGTAACAAAAAGGAATATCTGCCTGGGAACAAAGCCCTGGAGAGTGCCCTGTGGAGAATCCACAGCACAGTACGTGGAAAAATCGCATTTCACGTATTCTCCTGGACACTTTTTACTCCGATCATTGATAAACCTGCTTTGCCATTCACCACAGAGCCAGCTAAGGCAATTGCTGCTGCAGGCTCAGCTGATTGTGCTGCCTGCCATCTCCCTATGACCCAGGAAACCCAACCTAACAGAGACAGAGCAGCTGGCATGGCCAATTCACACAGAACAGCAGCACTGGTCCGTTTTTTGTTTTGTTTTTATGGACAGGAGTACTGATCCCAGACTCTGAATTGTCAAGCTCCTCTTAGGATGCAGAATGCTACACTGAGAAATAAGGGAAGCAATTCAGGAAGGAGAAGAGGATGTGAATATATATCATTCAACAGCATTACCGAAAAACAACCCCTGGCAGCAGCCAGCTATGCAATGCCTGTTTATGCCAATCTCGGTTGCGGTTCCTGCTCTGATCAGAAGCACAACAAATTGTCGACTCTTCTGAATCCAATGGGCTCTGATAGCTACTGACCAAAGTGACAGAGCCCATTGCCTGCATTTGAATTTGAAAGCTGAGGAAGAGAAAGATCCACGCTTGAACACACAAATTTGGGTTTTTTTTTTAAATCTACAACTGTGTTTGCACATTCTAGCTTTTACTGGGGTAGCAATTTAGGCAACATTATTTGAATAGCAAAGTGTAATCTGCATGTTAGAAGTGTGAGATTCTTTTAAAAAAATTAAAAATCCATTTTTTTCCCCATTCATGTTCTTTGAGTCCTGGAAAAAATCTAAATAAACAAGAGATCAGATTGCAGTATGTGGCTAAAGGTCTTTCAACTGAAACAAATAAAAATAGAAAAAGCTCACCAGCATCCTTATATTTTATGTATAGTAATGCAAGTTATTTTCCACTCCGCTTAGACTTTTTACCTTTCTTTCATTTACCCTGTTTTTTACAGTTCAATAAATATTTTCCTAAGCGCCACTTGCCAAACAAAAGAGTTTAGCCTCAGTGTTACTCCTCTGACAAATATCCTTATGGTGTTGCACATGTGAGCCATTGATAAACAAATTAAAATTCTGTCCCAGCTCAGAGCTCAGCTGGCCCATTTCATCTTGCGGTATGGGTTTGTAAAGGTCTGGGTGTCTGTCATCCTCCCCTAACCTTGTCTTTGTCAAAGGGATACAAAAGCCTGTACGCTCGGGGCCTTACGATACTGATTAGTGTGAGTGACAAAGTGGAGTAGCAAGTCCACTCAGCCCTTCATAATAAATCTATCAAAGAGTAATAGAATTCCATCAATCCTGCATCATCCCTGAGGGTCGCTATGCTGGGATGGAAAGTGTGTTCCGTTGGGATTGTACAACTGTTATTATTCAATTACACTCTTTTCTTCCTAGTTAAAGACCATGATATCATTATCACTTAATGAATGCATATAATTGGATCTGGACTCTATGTTTGGCTGATGAATACCACTCACTATTCATTCAGTCTCAGCTCATCTTCTGACCATTTATTATAGACTTTTGGCTGAAAACCATGATGACAAAGGGAATTTGAAATTAGCTGAGATTTCATTCAATGCTCAGTTAGACACAAAAGCAAAATACAATTCGGATGCCTACATGAGGCTGAGGCCGTGGCCACATAGAGAAGTTGCCTAAGTTAATAGCTCCTAATTTATACATAAAAATATATAGTTAAGTGCAGAGATATTTTGCAAATGAGTCTCATAACTTTGCAAAACAGACAATCTGAGATCTCTCCTTATCTTCCCTCTCCCCTCCTCCCCCCATCCCAAATCTCCAAACGGTAAATACTATATTTTTTAAGTTAATGCTTTATTTTCCAGTTTAGGCAAAATATTAGCTTTAAAGATGTCATCTGAGCCCATTATGCTCTTTAACTCAGCCGTACTAACCCTAACACCATTTTATGATTAAATAACATTTAAATTTGACAAAGCAAAAGTGCTTTCAATACAGTATATTTATTACATCTAATATCAAGACCATCATTAAGTTTCATCAAACAGTGTGCCCCCAAAGGAAACTGGCCCTCCTATTCATATTGTTGGGAGTAAATGTAGCATACCTCCTTTGGATCACTGGTGAACAGGCCACCTCATTAATCCTAGTTAGTAGGTGCTGCTGGGCATGTGGAGCAGCCAAATCCAGATGCTACCCACAGAGCCTCTCCAGGCAGTTAGGGAATCACAGAGTACCACCTCAAGCCTTCCATACATCACTTCAAATTAAATTTACATTAAGTGCTACTCCATCAGAGCCGAGAGAAGCTGACATCTTCGGAAAATGCAGATGATAATCCATTAAATCCTATTATATACATGTCTTCTAATTTTACTTAAGCTCATGCATACCAAAGTGTGAGTTTGTGTTAAAAATTAAAGACCCTTTTACTAGAACAAAAGACTTTATGAACTGTTGACTTTGGGAGGGTTTATTACAGGATCAGGCTATTCTGTCAAGACAAGTAGACTCTTTTTTTCTCTCTTTCTCTGTAAAATTTCTGGTTAATCATTTGTTCCAGGGATCTTTTTTCAATGTGTCTTTGCTCCTTCCACCTCGAATTCTTTGTTCTCTCAAATAGGAAAGCAGCCTCTTTCGCTTAATCAAATGTTATGAATGAAACAGTGGGACACATATTGTCTCCTTTTGCAATTAAGAAAATATTTGCTGGCAGCTTCCAAACTGGCAACAGTAAGAAGATGCTATAAAATCATCACAGTGAAAACGGCTAAAGATTTAATTACCCTGTTACCGCATATGTTAATCCCTTTCTATTTTCATGGTCCTGAGTCACAGTTACTTTTACTTTGATGAGTCGCTTCTAATTTCATAGCAGTGATCTTATTATTTTTGATTCAAGATACTTAAATGTTTATATTTAACTACTGCATTTTATGTTTATGTTTGTCTGATTTACTTTTCTTGGAGAGCTGAACTAAAACGGGAAACCACAAGAATTCAAATATAAACTGATTATTAATTCAGATATTAGGCAATGAATGTGACAAAGAACAAAAAAGGCAGAAATAACACACACACAATTAATTTAAAAGCTATTTATCAAACCTTTCAAATTTTAATCAGAGTTTGGATTCCAGGCACAAGATGTGCTTTAACTTTCAAGTCATTTGTTTGAAAGTGTTCCACTGTATATGGCTGTCTTACGGTGCCAACAAAGTGGAATACATATAACTATAATAATTCTTAGAATATACAAAACCCTAAGTGAGGTCAACGCCTTAACTGGTGTCAATTGGCATGGCTCTATCTTTCAGCTGAACTGAGGTCAGTGGAGTTATGCTGATTTACCCAAGATGCATATCTGGTTCCCTGAGATTATTTTTCTGCCGAGGATGGAAGTGGCTAATGTTGACAGGTTGGGACTCAGGATGTTCCATTCTGTTTGCCCATTCTGGGCAGTATATGTGTGTGCTGATCTTAAATTTCACTTGGTGCCCAGAAGCTGTGGCAATAGGCAACATATGAATCTATATTTAAATATGTTGCTCAGTTAATTAAAAATTCAACTTTGTGTTTCGTCTGTTTTTCCACTAATTAAAAAATATCTCTAATAATCTCTGTGACCACCAGTCACTGAGGGCACAGATACTGAAGTGAACAGATACAGTGGCAGGGTTTCTCCCATGATATATGCAAAGTATCCTTTCATCGTCTCTTTAGCATATATATAAAATTCCTTTCTGGAAATTGTATTAGCTGCTCTAGTGACACTTTACTCACCAGCCAGTCATCAGGGTGGGCAAGTGGTTGCACCAAATCTTCCTTTTAGATCATCAGGTAGAAAGTGCTGGAAAGGCAGATGTGATTCATTCATTCTTGAGACTAATGGGATTTAGGCACATAACTCCCCAAAATATAACTGGGTTCAAAAAATAAATAGATAAATTCGTGGAGGATAGGTCCATCACTGGCTGTTAGCCAAGATGGGCAGGGATACAACCGCATGCTCTGGGTGTCCCTAAACCTCTGACTGCCAGAAGCTGGGACTGGACAACAGCAGATGGATCACTCAGTGACTTGTCCTTTTCTGTTCATGCTCTCTGAAGCATCTGGACCAGCCACTGTCAGAAGACAGGATACTGGACTAGATGGATCTCATTGGTCTGACCCAGTATGGCTGTTCTTATGTTCTTATTAATGTTAATAGGAACTGCATATAAAAATTTCCGCTAACTGAGATGAGAACATGCCCCGAAATGTACACTTCCATGATGTACTCACACACCCTAGTTGCAAGCAACCAAGCTCACCATTGCAGCTTGTATATTTCACATGGCAGCAGATAAGGGTCCTGTCCTGCAAAGTGCTGAGCTCCTTCCACATTACAGCTCCAGCTTTCCAAATTGGCCAAGCCTCAGCAGGTCATGATGATGCTAACTCTGAAGAAGACCAGCCTGTCCATGGGAAAGGTCAATGCGCTATGGGAGACTGACAACCAAATTGCTCAAGGGACATGTGTTCTGTGCCTCTTGGGTTCTACTGATCAGATTATTCATCCCTGCAGCCTGACAGTGAATTCATCTCCTGAGCTGGGGGAACTCCCCAGGAATCCCTGGGTATGGGTAATGATAGTTCCAAAGCTGGCCTGACATATGGGATGTTATTTTTTTTAATTCTCCCAGAGCTGAAGGGATTCTTGTGTTCCCAACCTCCAAAGAGTAGTGAGGGAGCCTCCCTCTCTCATTATGGTTGTGTTGAAAGGATGGGGCTCCCACTTCCTGTCTCATGTTGTCAGTCATGCTGAGGTCCCCTCCAACCCTGATATTCTATGATTCTATGCTGCCTCCAGGCCTGTTCTTGTCTGCAGAGCATTCTCTCTGTTCTCCCTCTAATCCCTCTTCTGACCCCCCAATGCTTCAAGCAATCCCTCATATCCCCTGCATGTTGTTCCTCGGCCTCACTCCTTCTCTTTCCTGTACTGTTATCCAGTGCCATGTCTGGCTTGAGGCCTGATCCGGCAAACCCTGAGTAAAGTGAGTAGTCATTACTCGTAAAAATTGACCAATTGACCCCAGTTCTGTGCAGCACCTTGGAAGATCCCTAGGTTCTGGTGGTAACCAAGAATATCCCAGTTCCCGGCATAAGTGAAAGCAGGCCCATGCACTGCTATAATTTATGGCTGCCTAAAATGGCCTACTAGAGCAGCCCAGAATAGCTGGAGTTCAGTATGTTCTGACCTCACTTCCTGCCGCCCCCATGTTCCTTCCTACCCTGGCAAACATCCAGCATGTCCTTGTACCAGAGACTGGGAGGTGTGGGCTTGGGAGGCAGAAGAAGCTGAGGACCATTCTGCCTGCTTGGAGCCTCCCAGGAAAACCCCCTACATCAGGGGTATTCCCAGGTGGCAGCCAGAACTGGGGGGGGTGTCACTGACTCAAAGAAATAATAATAAAATTTATTATTATTATTCACTAACAGAAATCGTTTCTGTGCTAGCATATTTGAATGGAAACAACCAGGGATAAACCCTAGACTGGACTTTATTGTCCTCTTGAAATGGACAATAGCATTGGTCTAAAAACTCCTGCTCCAACATAATCACCTTCTATTTCTCTACTATTCTAAAAATAATACTTAATTTTCACTGGGCTGATGCCCTTTGTAAGTGTAATTCATGGGTCTGTGTGTCCCCATCTGTGCCCAATCCACAGAAGAGATGGGTCTGTTGCAGCATGCAGTTAGAGAGCCCGGTTTTTTAGTTTAAACTGTAGGAAGTCCTGCTTTTAACTGTGGAAATCCCTGATACAATCCTTGGTTTACCGGCCAGCAGCAGTCATTTGTGCCTTCCATTTGTACTGATGTTCACTACCATTTATCTGTATCATATGAGTCAGGTTCTCTTCTCAGATACTCAGATCTAATTCCATGGAGTTCAATCCAGATTCACCTGACAGCAGTATCTTCTATTTGGCACCTTGTATATTTACATATACAAAAGAAACTTGGCTGATCTCAATTGTTGGGCTAGAGTAGCAGAAGAGAGGCAGTCTCTAAAGATGCGGTATTGAAACCCTAACACATGTTGAGTAGTAGTTACTCATACGAGTAGTCCCACTGAAACCCATGTTCACTTAGGACTGTTTGCATGAATAAATACTACTCAGTGGAATAAGGGTTACAGAACTGGGCCTTTATAGGGGGCCCTAGGCATACAGGTCCCCAGTCCAGCAAAGCACTTAAGCACATGTAATTTTAAGCACATGGGTAGTCTCATGGTTAGCATGAGTTAAAGTTATGCACATGCTAAAGTGTTATGTCAGATCAGGGCCATAGGGCTTTATAGCTCATGAATGTCATGCAGAAACAAATTCAAAGCTATGGAGCATTAATGTAATATGAGTCATATTAGTTTGCCTTTAAGAATACCAGGGATGGGGGCCGGGATGATCGGGCTGCAGACATGTACAAATGCATAACGCAGGCCCACATTGTGAAATCTGCTAATGTGACCTCCACAACATGCTTGATCTCCACCAGTTCAAGACCTTAAGATATTTCCAGAATCTGGGCATCTGACAAGTCATATTTTTCTTAAAACTATGAGCAAAGATTAATTGTGCCTACTAATTAGACATTCCTTTGTCTCTTCACGAGTAATTTTCTGTTGCAATCCTGCAGGCTATAACTCTTGGAAGTGTATAGAGTCCTCTAAAAATGAGGCAAAAGTCAATCCTTCCAAAGGAAATGTGTGTAACCTGAGAGTGCACAGCAGCTGGGCCATGACAATGGTGCTCTTACACCTAGCTCTGTGGGGGCAGGGAACATCTTTTTGTGCCTTGTTTGTACAGAGCCTAGCACAATGACTGCTGTGTCCTGCCTAACCTCTATGAAAATGGAGAAAAGTTGCCACCAGGGTAGTAGGCAGAGGTGGAGCAGATGTCTGGTGAGTTTGAACCACCAGACACAGGGGCTGTAAGAAGAGCTCAATGCCGAGCTCTACAGCTCAGGGAGGCTTTGAAAGAGCATTTTTTAACAGTGAGCCACAGCAATGTGTTATGGAGCATAGGTGCCGGGAAAAATTAGTGGGTGCTCTGCACCCACCAGCAGCCAAGCTCCCCTCACCTCCCCCCCCGGCCCCACTTCCTCCTCCACTGAGCGTACCACGTCCCCACTCCTCTACCTACCCCCCAGCACTTCGTGTCTGGCTGCCGCCAAATGCTCCGGGATGGAGGGGGAGAAGCGGGAACGTGGCACACTCAGGGGAGGAGGCAGGGTAGAGGCGGGGCCGGGGCCGCGATTTGGGAAAGAAGTTGGAATAGGGGCAGGGAGGGGGCGGAATTGGGGCAGGGACTTTGTGGAAGGGGTTGGAATGGGAGCGGGGCAGGGGTGGGACGAGGCAGGGTAGGGGCGGGGAAGGGGTGGAGTGGGGGCAGGGCCCGGGTGCAGAGGGGGGGTCGAGCACCCAGGGGAAAGAGGGGAAGTCAGCGCCTATGTTATGGTGTACGGTTCTTTACCTGGCCTTGCTGTTTTCGGGCCTGTTAGGAATTCTCTGGTGCTTGGTGTACATCTGTGAATATAACACTGTCAATTCACTTATTAACTTTGCAGTGCTTGGAGTACATTTATGATTATTACACTGTGTTGGTCACCGATCCTATGAGCTGGGTCAGACTGTGCTGTACCAAGTAAGTGGGTGCTCTCAGAACTGCTGGGCATTCTGCAGCATACGCTGTGAATTAATAAAGATGAATTATTTTCCAAATAATAGATTTTTATTCAGTAACAAAACCAGTGCCAGGAAAAATCTGAGCAATTTAAGAGCAAATACATTATGAAACTTAATAAATTAATGGAATAGAACTTAACTTGCCCAACTCTACAGGGAAATGTACCTCTTCTACCACAAGTAAATTAATGAAAAATCAACAGCTACATCCTGTTAAGTTGGGGGGGCCTTCAGTACATCATTGCCATGGGAAATACAATTGCTCACTTACCTGAGATTCCTTCCCCTGCATTGGGCTCACCCATAGTTGGCTGCCAGGACTGTCTGGACTGAGGTGGAATCTCAAACAGGTCCTGCCTCGCAGCATAGCTGGACCCCCATCCTCCTCTCTTCCCTCTCCACCTCCTTGGCCTTGATGTTAACACCAGGGGCCTGTGACTATGGCTCCTTGGAGGTGTCCACAGTGGTCTGTGAGGTGGTGATGGGGTCTCCGCCGAGTATGGTATGCAGCTCTTTGTAAAAGGAGCAGGTCTGTGACTTGGCACTAAATTGATTGTTGGCCTCCCCAGTCCCTGGCCTTATGATATGCCTGACACAGTTCCTTGGCTTTCGCACAGCACTGCTGCTGGTCCCTGTCATATCCCATCTCCTGCATCCCCCATACAATCTGCACATAGATGTCCATTTTCTCCATAGCTCTGCTTGCACAGCCTCTTCCCCCTACAGGCTGAGAAGATCCAATATCTCCTGTCTACTCCAAGCCAGAGCACATCTGGCGCGTGCAGCTGGCATGGTCAGTTGGGCAGTCGCACACAACAATGTGGAGCTGCTAGGAGCGCTCGTCAGGCTGGACAATCAGGAAAGGGCATTTCAAAAATGTGCAGGGCTTTAAAGGGGGGAGGGCTCTTCCAGTCTCTGTGACTCCTGGTCAGTGAAGTTCACAGTTATCACTAGAGTAGTCAGTGACAGGCATTGTGGGACAGCTGCTGGAGAACTGTTCGGGTCGACATGAGCAATGCAGTGGCTGCCCTTGTGCTGGGTTGACCTCAGTTGCCCATGGCTCAACGCCGCTCAGGGAGGTGGTATAGAATCATAGAATCATAGAATATCAGGGTTGGAAGGGACCTCAGGAGGTCATCTTGTCCAACCCCCTGCTCAAAGCAGGACCAATCCCCAATTTTTGCCCCAGATCCCTAAATGGCCCCCTCAAGGATTGAACTCACAACCCTGGGTTTAGCAGGCCCATGCTCAAACCACTGAGTTATCCCTCCCGGTGTGACTGTGTTGCTGCATTGGGGCAGGTACATGGGTGGGAGACAAATGTAAGGGCAGACACATGCACGACGAGTTTGACACAAGGTGGCTTCCATTGACCTAAGTGTAGTGTAGACCAGGCCATAGTCCCCGTCCTCAAAAGTTTACAATCTAAATAGAGAAGACAGGGAAGGGTGGGAGGGGTTTCAGAGGCATAGAGAAGTGAAGTGTCTTGCCCAAAGTCACTCAGCAGAGCACTGGCAGAACCAGAATTAGGACTCATTGAATTAATCCACTGACTGATTATACTGTCAAAAAGTAAAATTTGGGAAGAATGATCAGACTCAGCCATGGGCCATACTAGCAATAACAGTAACACTTAGTGCAAATATAGTACTTGATATGTGTTGTGCTGTGGCTGTATTGCGGGAGGGGTGTGCTGTCTGTGCCTCCATATTTTGAATTGTCTTCACGGCAGGAATGATGGAAGGTAGGGGACTAGCCCATAATACTGAATAAGGCTCCATGTAAATTTCCCTTATGAACATCTGATCAGTATTTATATGGGCATGAAGGGTTATTTATTTCCCTGTCTCCATGAATGATTTCCACACTACTCACCATTTTTATGACTCACCTGTTTGTGTTGTGAATTAGATGGTGAATGCACTCTGGCTGGCTCCTTTTCCAGTGAAGTAATTTTACACAAAGAGCTGGAGCTGAGAAAGGAGAAATATTTTAAGCACTTTTACACAATCTTTCACCCTTTCCATTTTCCTCCCTCCTTTCTTCCTCTATTCTGTGCTTCGTCTCTCCGAGGGTTGGCAGGGGGAAAGTTATAATAACCTCCAAAAATAGTGCTTATTCTGCAGACCGAGCACCCTGTCTTTGTTTTGTAGATGTTAGAGATGGGCCTCACAATGCACGATTCAGTAGTAATCAATGTAAAGGGGATTCTTAGGTGAGGCTGCTGGAGCCAGAAAAACCCTGTGGTTCTCTCTGGCTCTCAATCTCCCAGAATGACAGTGCTAATGTCACCCTAGAGATTCTCCCTACAACATGGTCTGGACTAAGCAGTCATAGATTAGATTGACGACTACATTACTGATCCAAAACAAAAGCCCAGAATGGAACAGCCCGAAAGTTTGGTTCTGAATCCTGATCCCAATTTTGTGACTTGTTTCTCTAGAACATGTTAAAGGCTGTTATAAGGAGTATGGTGGTTAATTGTTCTCCATGTCCACTGATGGCAGGACAAGAAGTAATGGGGTCTTAATCTGCAGCAAGGGGGATTTAGGTTGGATATTAGGAAATAATTTCTAACTACAAGCTCTAATAAGCTTCCATCATTGGAGGTTTTTAAGAACAAGTTAGACAAACACCTGCCAGGAATTGTCTAGGAGGTTTACTTGGTCCTGCCTCAGCTCAGCTCAGAGGGCTGGACTCGATGACCTCTCAAGCTCCCTTCCTGCCCTACATTTCTGTAATTCTATGATAACAGGCTAAACCGAAGTTTGGCGATGGCTCCAGATTTGTACTTTACACATTATCCCAATCCCACCATTTCCCCAACATGTCTCCTGTGGCAGACCAGCCCTTCTCATGACTGGGGTATGTCTTAATGACATAATCTGACCTTGAGTGGCACGTATTACACTTGACTGATTTTGTACAGAATTGAAAACAAAGCTATGGCCACACTCCTGGGGCCCTTTGCTATCCCAGTGTAGGCAGATTGGTGGAAGTTTAGGCTGAACGAGTGGTTATTTCCATCTGTATGTGATCAAAGGGATTATTTAATATCCTGCTTATAATGATATTATATTTTAATGGGCCCAATTCTGCTACTAGTGACATCAGTGGCAAAACTCAAGATGACTTCAGTGGGAACAGGAATAAACCCTAGAGGTATGTTTAAGTGTTGGATTAAAATGTATTGCTTAGCTTTGTAAGGATATTGGTATTTAGTTGCTTCACCTTTTTCAAACTGTTTAATTCTTGTGGTCCCTTGGCTCTGAATCCTCTTCCCCCAGCTCCCTCCACCCCATCAACCCCTTAAGAAAATCCTGGGATTTATTCTTTAAGAAGTGTTTCCAATAGACAGTGCATCTTTTTTCACTAAAATTTCATTGAATTTTTCAGAGCTGGACTTTTGTGACTCTTTGACTAATATACATTGATCTAGACCAGATGCTTCGAGGGTGTAAATTGCCCTAGCTCCATTGATGCTATTATTAGGTTATTTTCAGAGCACAATGATTTACCTTGACATATATCCGGAGATACATTTGTACAATGTATTCAGTGAATGAAAAGAAAATCTAAACAAATTGAAATGCAGAGGTTTGCACTGGAGAATAAAAGGCAACTATAGCAAATCTGCCATTGAGATTTTCAGTGCAGTATGTAAACTACCTGTGTATTCAGCTTTCCTTGGGCTGCAACTAAAAAAACCCCACTTAGGAAGTAAAATAGGAGTGGAAACACTGCAGTAGGAATGCCTGGCTAGATTCTGGGCTGTACCTCCTGAGAGCCCAGGTGGTGAGGACAAAGGTGGCTTTATGCCACCTTTGTGCCTCTGCATTGCTAGCTTCTACAGGGGCAACTCTAACTTACAGCAGCCTGTCCCAGGCTTCCTACGGGCTGTAATACAGGCCAGGATCTCTGCAGCACTGAGCACTACAGCTACTTTGTCAGCCACAATCCAGTCCCCCTGCCCATACCGGGGCTTGTGGGGGTGGGCAGCATAGATCCATCTACGTCACCAGGCCTGTATTGCTTCTGAGCCAGGGAACTTTCCCCTGGGCCTTGTGGCTCATTACAGCGCCTAAATGTTACCTAGGGGGCCTGGACTGACCCAGTCATTTTCAACGCTCAAGTCACAACATTCCACTCTTGTCACCAAAAAGGGAGCGATGGTCTAATTAAAATCTTGGTTTAACACACTGCATGTCACAGCATGAGGCCAGTGTAAGTCACTGATGGACAATTCAATTTATACGCCAAGGACACTATCAATATTTCAAAGCTTATTTTTATGCAGTTCTTTTGCATGGACTGATAAGCATAATGGGTGGATGGTACCATATTGCTCACTGGGAAATCTAAAACTACCTAGCAGCTTCCCAGGGGTGGTGGAGGCACTGGCTAACCTTGTATGTCAACATGAATTTTGAATATGAGGACAGGTGATGTTAATGCAACTCTCAAAGTCTTCAGTATTTGGATTTTTTTCCCCCATTAGTAAAGCAGCCTTCATCAGCACATAGTTCCCAGGAACCTGCTGGATTTATAGTGCAGAGAGAGAACCACCTCGCCACAGTCTGCTTATCTCAATGGTTCTGATGTTGCCTTTCCAGACTCTACCATTTATGCTACTACTTTCTTTCTGGCATGGAAGTGGAGGGCACTGCACTCTAGGTTTTCTCTCTTTCTCTGCTGCCTCACATATTTTGTACACTGGGGGGAAAAAAACAACCTGTGATGGCCAGAATATCTAGTATATCATCATAAAGTTGCAACGGAATGCTGGAACATCAAAAGCAGGGTGCTCCCTGGAGAGGCAAAGGGGAGTTCAGGTGGTCGCTATATTTCACAGCAATGCCTTTGCACACTATTTGGAATTTTATTGTGACAGAGCAGATGGAATGCAAGTCTTCCAGCTCCAAAACAATAGCCCTTGACGACTAGAACCAAGGGAGACTCTCCAGTAGCTGTTAACTGCAGAGGGCTTATAACATACACTTCTTGTAATCAGGGGCTACATGTGCCCAAGTCACAGAGAATGTGAGTCTGTTCTCAGCTTCAGAAACTGCCTCTTTAATTCAAGCTGTTGAGGTTCCTGCTTTCAGTTCTCAAGTACCTAGTTCAGTCCCTGGTGTCAACAAAGATGGTGGCTGTCATAACAGGCAGTTAGGTAATGATAACTCTCTCCAGTAGAGGGCAGTGGTACATGCGAACAAGCACTTAAGGAAGGATGACATACATCAATTTTCAAGAAAGAAAAGAAAACGCTCCCAAACTTTGGATCAGGACATTGAGGCTCATCCTCTTCTCTGTAATGGACTAAACCAATATCCTGAACTCTGGGGCATTTTGGAAAAGTTGGCTGTGTGGAAACTGTTGGCATGTCCCATGGTCCTTGCACAGAGGGAGGAACTTCTAGGGCCAGATTCTCTACTCTGCTGAAGTCACTTTGCACCGCATAAGCAGTGTGATATGTTCTTAAAGCACCTAGAGACAGACAGTGGAACCCCCATACACACGGAAACTCTCTGCCAGCCACCTCTCATCTGTGACATAAGGAGAAGAAAGAGGCAAGTCAGGGGAATCCAGTGGGTGGGTGGGGCATGGGCTGGACAGGGAGGGAGGGAGCATGGCTGAGCATCGACTTCTCCAATAGCTGCCCCTCTCCCCCACCCCCCACAGCAGGTGCCTGGTAGCCAAGGATCTGGGAGCATCCTGTGACCCCACTTTCCAGGAGGTCTGAGCAAAGCCCTTAGTATGTTAAGAGAATACGTAGCAAATATATATTCTTCAGCACAGTATCGAATTACCACAGAAGAACTCTCCTAAGGGCTTTCCACGGTGGCTGTTGCTGCAGCTTCTAAACATTTCCCAGGGAAAACTATGCAATCAAATGTCCAAACCTGAAGCGGGGATCTGAGAGGCTTTCCTGACGAGGAAGGGGCTGCCCTGGATCAGACAAAAAGACAAGGTGGGTGAGGTATAGGACCAACTTCCGTTGGTGAAAAAGAAAAACTTCTGAGCTTACAAATAGCTCATCTTCAGGTATTTCCGACAGGTCAGTCTATCTGTAGGCTGCTACTTTGGACAGGGATTTGACACTTATGCACATACTCCTTCTGTAGCAAGTAGAGGTTAAGCACTTTTGACACAGTGACGTTCGCTCCAGCGTAACTATTGTTCCTATAGTCATCACAGCAAAACTTTTCAAATTACAGACTAAGGAAAACCCTTTTTACTTGCTGGGAATCATTGAGGTCAGTTTTGTGGGTTCCTTGTGGTATTTAAAGCATAACTGAAATGTATTTGGGAAATGATACAATCCCTTCCTCAAGGTATAAAAACATCTAAACAGCCCATTTAAAAAAACGTATTGAAAAAAGACAGTTGGGTAATGGTCAAAGCAGAGAGATGGCCCTGGAGGCTTCTGGGTTGTGAGCCCACCTCTGGTTCTGACTTGCTGCATGACCTTGGGCAAGTCATAAACTCTGTCTATACTCTGGTTGCCCCAGCAGTTTGTTATGTAAAGGAGAAGGCCCCGGGAGCCCATCCTTCCCCTCACCACTCACCTTTGCAGGATCTAAGCAGACGGCTGATGCCAGCGTAACCTTTGGGTGGGCTAAAGTTGACTTCATTGCCCTTCTCCAGTGCCTAAAAAAACCAACTCCCACGAACAAGCACCTGGAGACCCAGAATTCAGTCAGTGAGGATTTTCAGCAGGGTTGCATAGGGTCAAATTCACCACAATCAAGAACAAAAGGAATTAACTTAATTCTTAAGGACCAACTTTATAAAATCTTATGATAAAAGAACATAATAAATAATGACAACAACTTAAAGTTTACAACATAACATGGCCACATACAGTATCTTCACAGTTATACATAAACAAATAAAGAAAACAAATTAAATCTAAACAGGTCAGTCCCCACACAGAAGCACAGTGAGAAGAGTTCCCAAAAGCTTAGGTTGAGTTCACTTGAGTCTCAGTTAGAGTCTTTGATCACCAAATCTATAGTCTGCTGAATCAAAAGCAACATCTTTCCTTCACTTGGGGTATGTCTTCACTACGAAATTAGGTCAATATTATAGAAGTCAATTTTTAGAAATCGATTGTATACAGTCGATTGTGTACATCCACACTAAGCACATTAAGTCGGTGGAGTGCATCCTCACTACCTTGGCTAGCATCAACTTACGGAGTGGTGCATTGTGGGTAGTTATCCCACAGTTCCCGCAGTCTCTGCCGCGCACTGGAATTCTGGGTTGAGCTCCCAATGCCTGATGGGGCAAAAACATTGTCGCGGGTGGTTTTGGGTACATGTCATCAGCCCCTCCCTCCGAGAAAGCAATGGCAGACAATCATTTCACGCCTTTTTTCCGTGCGGACGCCATATTGCTTTCAGCAGACAGTGCAGTAGGACTGATAACCGTTGTCATCCACCACTTCTGCTGCAACTCTGCTCTCCTGCTATTGTCTCAATATCAAATTTCTCCATGTTGTCTGTCGTGGGCTCCTGGGTACGTGTGTTCTTCCTCGGGAAATGTGCGCGGTGCTAACTGTCGTCCTCCACCACTTCCGCTGCAACTCTGCTCTCCTGCTCTCATGAATCCATCTCGCAGGTCCTCTCATCGTTCTCTATAAATATCTATTCTTGTAGCATCTGTTGTCAGCCACCGCTTCCACTGAAACTCTGCTCTCCTGCAGACGCCATATCATGGCAAGCATGGAGCCTGCTCAGATCACTGCAGCAGTTATGAGCATTGTAAACACCTCACGCATTATCCTGCAGTATGTGCAGAACCAGAACCTACACAAGCAGGCGAGGAGGCAACGGCAGCGTGGTGACGAGAGTGAGGAGGACATGGGCACAGACTTCTCTCAAAGTACGGGCCCTGGCAATTTGGACATCCTGGTGGCAATGGGACAGGCTCATGCCGTGGAACACCAATTCTGGGCCTGGGAAACAAGCACAGACTGGTGGGACCGCATAGTGTTGCAGGTCTGGGACGATTCCCAGTGGCTGCGAAACTTTCGCATGCGTAAGGGCACTTTCATGAAACTTTGTGACTTGCTTTCCCCTGCCCTGAAGGGCAAGAATACCAAGATGAGAGCAGCCCGCACAGTTCACAAGCGAGTGGCGATAGCCCTGTGGAAGCTTGCAATGCCAGACAGCAATCAATCAATCGGGAATCAATTTGGAGTGGGCAAATCTACCGTAGGGGCTGCTGTGATCCAAATAGCCAACGCAACCACTGAGCTGCTGCTGTCAAGGGTAGTGACTCTGGGAAATGTGCAGGTCATAGTGGATGGCTTTGCTGCAATGGGATTCCCTAACTGTGGTGGGGCTATAGACGGAATGCATATCCCTATCTTGTGACCGGACCACCTTGGCAGCCGGTACGTAAACCGCAAGGGGTACTTTTCAATGGTGCTGCAAGTACTGGTGGATCACAAGGGACGTTTCACCGACATCAACGTGGGATGGCCGGGAAAGGTTTGTGACGCTCGCATCTTCAGTACCTCTGGTCTGTTTGAACAGCTGCAGGAAGGGACTTACTTCCCAGACCAGAAAATAACTGTTGGGGATGTTGAAATGCCTATAGTTATCCTTGGGAACCCAGCCTACCCCTTAATGTCATGCCTCATGAAGCCGTACACAGGCACCCTGGACAGTAGTAAGGAGCTGTTCAACTATAGGCTGAGCAAGTGCAGAATGGTGGTAGAATGTGCATTTGGACATTTAAAAGCGTGCTGGCGCAGTTTACTGATTCGGTTAGACCTCAGCGAAACCAATATTACCATTGTTATTGCTGCTTGCTGTATGCTCCACAATCTTTGTGAGAGTAAGGGGGAGACGTTTATGGCAGGGTGGGAGGTTGAGGCAAATCGCCTGGTCGCTGAATACATGCAGCCAGACACCAGGGTGATTAGAAGAGCACAGCGGGGTGCACTGCACATCAGAGAAGCTTTGAAAACCAGTTTCATGACTGGCCAGGCTACGGTGTGACACTTCTGTTTGTTTCTCCTTGATGAAAACCCGCCCCCTTGGTTCACTCTACTTCCCTGTAAGCCAGCTGCCCTCCCCCCTTCAATCACCGCTTGCAGAGGCAATAAAGTCATTGTTGTTTCAAAATCATGCATTCTTTATTAATTCATCACACAAATAGGGGGATAACTGCCAAGGTAGCCAGGGAGGGGTGGGGGAGGAGAGAAGCTGGGTGGGGTGGTGGATGAGAGGAGGAGGGAAGGACAAGGCCACACTGCACTTCAAAACTTATTGAATGCCAGTTTTCTGTTGCTTGGGCAGTCCTCTGGGGTGGAGTGGTTGGGTGCCCAGAGGGACCCCCCACACCCCCACGTTCTTGGGCATCTGGGAGAGGAGACTATGGAACTTGGAGGGGCAGTTACACAGGGGCTGCAGTGGCGGTCTGTGCTCCTGCTGCCTTTCCTGCAGCTCCACCAGACACCGGAGCATATCAGTTTGATCCCCCAGTAGCCTCAGCATTGCATCCTGCCTCCTTTCATCACACTGCCGCTACCTCTCCTCTTGCTCCCGCAACCTCTCATCTTGCTCGTCCCTCCTGTCCTCACGTTCATTTTCTGCTTTCCTGGACTCTGCCATTGTTTGCCTCCACACATTCTGTTGAGCTCTTTCAGTGCAGGAGAACTGCATGAGCTCAGAGAACATTTCATTGCAAGTGCGTTCTTTCGCTTTCTTATCTGTGCCAACCTCTGGGATGGAGATGATAGGGGGAGCGTTGAAACATTTGCAGATGTGGGAGGAAAAAAAGGGAGAGTAGTATTTAAAAAGACACATTTTAGAGAACAATGGGTAGACTCTTTCACAGTGAACCAAGCTGTTAACATTACATAGCACATGTGTTTTTGGTACAAGGTCGCATTTTGCCTCTTATATTGAGGGCCTGCCGGTTTGGTGTGAGAAATCACACACGCAGGGCCAGGCAACAGAATTCGGCTTGAAGGCAGCCATGGTAAGCCACACTCTTTAGGCTTCTTCAACCTTCATAACATGTGGGAATGGT
Organism: Natator depressus; assembly: GCF_965152275.1. Lineage (NCBI taxonomy): Eukaryota > Metazoa > Chordata > Testudines > Cheloniidae > Natator > Natator depressus. The sequence continues at coordinate 89,506,287 of NC_134241.1, read as the reverse complement.
TTCAAACAGCAGCATCCTCCTTTCCCATACCAAGCATCCGTTAGGTTAGCCATTTAAAAGAAGGGGCTGTGGTTTTTGGGTTAATGTGCAGCACAAACCCAACTAAACCAGCCTCCCACACCCAATTCTCTGGGATGGTCGCTTCACCCCTCCTCCCACCACGTGACTAGTATCAGGGAAGATCCTGCCAGCCGAACACGAACAGCTCAGCGTGAACGCCCCTCCCCCCCCACACCGTGTGGCTAAAAGTGGGGATGATTTCTTTTCAGCCACAGGCAAACAGCTCAGCAGGAACGGCCACCTCTGAATGTCCCCTTAATAATGTCCCTGAAGGATTTCCGCTCCATCCTCAGACATGTTAACAGACTTTACCAGTAGCTGTACTGGCCGCAAATGCATCCCAAGTCTTCAGGGCAAATTAATCATTAAACACGCTTGCTTTTAAACCATGTATTACATTTACAAAGGTACACTCACCAGAGGTGCGTTCTCCGGCTTCATGGTCTGGGAGTCTGCCTTGGGAGGGCTGGGAGAGTATTGGCTCCAGGGTGATAAACATTTCCTGGCTGTCGGGGAGAACAGTTTCTCCGCTTGCCTGTTGTGCGCTATCCTCCTCCTCCTCCTCATCATCATCTTCCTCATCCCCAAAATCCTCATCCCTTTGCGTGAGACTCCCCCCTTGCAGGTGTCCACGGACAGGGGTGGGGTAGTGGTAGGGGCACCCCCTAGAATTGCATGCAGCTCATCATAGAAGCGGCATGTCTGGGATCTGACCCAGAGCGGCCATTAGCCTCTTCGGTTTTTTGGTAGGCTTGCCTGAGCTCCTTAATTTTCACGTGGCACTGCTGCGGGTCCCTGTTGTAGCCTCTGTCCATCATACCCTTGGAGATTTTTTCAAATATATTGGCATTTTGTCTTTTGGAATGGAGTTCTGATAGCACGGATTCATCTCCCCATACAACAATCAGATCCAGTACCTCCCGTTCGGTCCATGCTGGAGCTCTTTTGCAATTCTGAGACTGCGTGGTCACCTGTGCTGATGAGCTCGCCACACTGTCCAAACAGGAAATGAAATTCAGAAGTTCCCGGTGCCTTTCCTGTGTACCTGGCTAGTGCATCTGAGTTGAAAGTGCTGTCCAGAGCGGTCACAATGGAGCACTCTGGGATAGCTCCTGGAGGCCAATACCGTCAAATTGCGTCCACACTACCCCAAATTCGACCCGGCAATGTCGATTTCAGCGCTAATCCCCTAGTCAGGGAGGAGTACAGAAATTGATTTTAAGAGCCCTTTAAGTCAACAAAAATGGTTTCGTCGTGTGGATGGGTGCAGGGTTAAATTGATCTAACGCTGCCAAATTTGACCTAAACTCATAATGTAGACCAGGGCTCGGCTGTAGAAATCTTCAGCTGGAATCCATGCAGACTCTTCCTGTTCCTCTGCTGCAATCACTCAGTTTGCTAGTCAACTAGCCAATTAACCAGCCACTCAGTTAAGTATACAGATTAAAAAGAAACTATTACAAGAAAAATACAAAAATGAGAATAGCAAAACAAATTACTCTGTCCCCATCATCACATTTAAATAAGAGAAGCGTTGGTGAATCATAGTAGTTGAGAAAATTTAACTAAAATTGTTTGGCTAAAATCAAACAACATTCAAAATATACAATTTCCCCTCCCAATTTCCCCTCATCCCTGTTGGAGAGTTCGCAATCTCACTAACCTGTTGCAAAATGCTTCAGAGTTAGGGGAAACAGCCTGCTTTCTGCTCCTGGGGCTCAGCTTCTCCCAACCCATACAGAGCACTTGGCCTTTTGCAAAGCAGCTGCCCTGACTACTTGCCCTCCTGGAGTCTGAGTCCAGCAACAGGAAACCTATTGAGCATACCCCAAACTACCACACCCAATTCCAGAAACTTCTGAATGTGGAGAGCTAATTATGCATCTGCCTAGCAACAGTGTCCCAAAACAAATCATTCCTATCCACCCCCCCCCGCAATAGATCTTGTAAACAGATATCTCCCGAGTAGGCATGTGGGTTACACCAGCACTGTCTGAATGGAAAGGGGTGAGGGCCCAACTCCATAGCTATGCCCCCCGACATCTACTGCTTTTCACCTCTTCCTCTGGAGTCTCCAAAAGGAGCCATCTGATGGAAGAGTAGGGGTTGGGAAGGATTGCAGGGTAGGACCACCTCTTCACCAAAACCAGTAAGGGTCTCAGTGCAGTGGGAGTGCCTCCCGGAGGGCAGCAGAAATTGGGAAACACCCCACTCTGTTAGATGGACCATCGGGACAGACAGCACCCAGCAGAGTTTAGTGTGCATGTAGGAAATCAGAAGGCATCCTCAAGTCCAGTCTATACTTCAGGGCCTTGTACTCCAGAAAGCCCACTTATTGCCAGCTACTGTAGGGTATGTGGGATGGGGAGTAGTGTGACCTAAAGCCCCCCATCCAGTGGTCATGTCACCATCTAGGGTGAAACATCTACTCCTGTTCCCCTGTCTGAATTCCCTTGTGATGGACAAGGAGGTATGGATTTCCTTTGTGCATGCTCTCTGCTGCCTGGATCCCTGGGGTTCCACTGAGTCTGAGCCTTGTGTGGTCTCCTCAAGGCTCTTCAAGATTAATCCTATTAATTAGTTGGACTGAGCCCCCAGATATGGGCTACTGCAGTGACACTTGAGTTAGAACTTTTGCAAAATGATACAGGCTGCTTGGATCACTGGATTCTACTCTTAGGACTTCAGCAGCCATATACAGAGAATGGACCAAATTCATACCTGTGTAAATTCACTGGACCATATCGTCTGCTGGTGTAAATCAGCAGTACTCCATTGATATCAAGAGAGCTACCTTGATTTAGACCTACTGAGGATCTGACCCAGTGACTTCGGCAGTGATTTTGGCTACATTATTAGGGAAATTTTCAAACAAAAATAATGAAGAGACTAGTAGTGGGAGAAAGTGAAAACAGCTCCCTCACTCTCTTGTTATAATAAGGAGTTTATAATATTGTTTATTAGATTTTTTAAAAATTTCCATGACAAAAGCAAGTTCATATTTCATATAGGCAAACTGCTGAATAGCTCTTTTCACATGAAGTTCACGGAAAGCTTGTGCCATGGGCAGAGCAAAGCTTCTGTTTCCCCAGTATTTTCCCCAGCATGTGTTTGCGTTTTTGTTTCCCTTTGGTGCCTCTATTTTATTAACATTTTATCACTGAATAAGGTCGGAATTATCGTAAACAAAGATTACATTTATTTTAATATTAAGCTTCTCACCAATATTTATTCTCCATGGAAAATTAAATTATTTATACATGTGACTAAGAGAAATCCAGTGACATATAATTAAAAACAACAAATAAGAGTCACATTCTATACAGGCGTAATTATGTTCATGTGGTATCGCTGTAATTGAAAGACAGAAGACATTTCATTCTGTATTAAAAGAGAATTTCTTTCAGTGGGTTTCCTGAAGCTCATTAGATATTCCCTGGCCTATTCTCCTAAGTAATTAGATTTTAACAGGATTTTCAACAGATCAGAGCAATCTCTGTGGGTGCCAATAGGAGACTGTCCCTCTGGCCTTACCAGCAGGGCAGCATGGATAACATCCAGACTGGGAGTTAATAGGACAATTACTGGCCTCTTTTAAATGAGTTACATTAATGCACTTAAACTAAATGGCTCTGCATATGATTAAATATTAACATCTGCAAAATATGAAATCATGGTATGCAATCAAGTTTTGTTGTTTTAATTTCCCCAGCGTCGGATTTCAGTTGTGTATGTGAATTTGCATTGGATAGTGTACGTTAAACTTTCAAAACACACATCAAAGGTATCTGTGAATTGTTCTTTTGGAGCTACTCAGTTAAACATCTTAAAACAGCACAAGCTGAAAGGAATCGTATCAACAATGGTATAACAAAAAAGCCCTCTTTGATTGCCTCAGTGGGAAACTGGTCAAGAATCTCTTGTTTACTGAGTACAAAAATAAGGCCCTTAGAGTCAGTGGCAGAATTCCTACAGACTTCCAAGGTGGGGGCAGGATCAGGCCTGCTTATTGTATGAGATGGTCAGTCTGAATGTGTGACATTTGGAATAGACAGGATCATTATCGATTCACTATCGATTTTTAAGACATCTAGGCACTATGCATAAAATTCAGACTTTGCTGCTTTATGTATAATAAGTGCCCTGTATTCTGTACATTGAATTGATACTATTTTGCAAGTATACCCAGAGAACAGCTCTTCGACTAGTACTAATTTTACTACCCCTTAATGCAGAGGCCTCACCATCCAAAGGATGGGTTGAATCAGAGCATAGCTCCCCTTTCTGGAAAAGGGAATTAGGCCCCAATTATGCACTTGCTTAAGCCCACCAATACTGAACCCAAGTCTTAAGCACTAGCTAACTTTAAGCATGTGCTTAGCTCCCATTAGCTTCAAGTTGAGCATATGCTTAAGTGCTTTGCTGCATCAGGGTCCAAATGTGCCCCAAATGTGACTTGGGCCTAAATGCTCCCGAAGCTAAGGTTTCAGGATCAGATCCTCAGCTGGTGTAAATCTGAGTTGCTCTGTTGCTATCAATGGAGCTATCCAGCTCAGGACGTGATCCTCATATTAAAACGAAACAAGTCTGGTGGTTGTTTTTTGTTTTCGTTTTTGTTCTGATTTGTTGTGTGTTTTGTTTTTTACCTGTTCAGCTACCTGTTAAGCTGTGGGGAGGGTGAGAAATGACATGAATAGACTTTTGGAGTACTGATACTGCACAGTGCTTGCTTACTGACTGTTTACATGCACTATGAGTTCCCAAGAAACATTAATATCGATAACTTACTGCAGCTGGGTATGAGCTTTCTGTAAAGCAGCCCTGAGAAAAAGTGAACATTATACTTTACCGCGCCATCCCGCATAGGTGGGAAAGGCTCCCAATTAAAAGCCACAATGCTACCATCTTCTCCTCCGTCAAGTCCATCCTCAAAACGCCCCTCTGCTGAACGCACATGGAAAACGTTCAGCCTGATAACAACCAGGCAGGTGATGGATTGTCATCACTGCTACTGGCTGACTTAGAATTGAATGCATTCAATTACATTTGTTATTTTGTATCCTCTGTTGTCTCCCCATTCCGTTTTGGAAAGGAAAGCTTATTGTCATGGAACCTGATGAGTTGGAACCTCAAATCTATTCTGCAAATGTGGACAGCAATGAGTCAGGTACCTGCATTAGAAGATGATTTATAATGTGTGCAAGTGTGGAGTTCCCAGATTAGGAGGTGTGGTTTTTGGGAGGATGGCCTGTTATATAGTGTTCGTTTTATTACAGTCACACACAGCAAAGTGTGCTTCTAGCCAAAAGAGGTGGATAAATCTAAAGGAGGCTATTTTGTTAACTACTGTACTCTATAGGCAAAATTTGGAGACCAATCAACAAAAACCACAATACTGTGTATGTCAACACCAGGGTGACAGCATGAAAAGCTATCCTTACAATGCAGAATATGACTTTTTTAAACATATTTGCAACTCGTTCCAGGAAAGTCCAATTTTGTTCAGTTACACCAGTGCAAATCCAGGGCATCTGTATTGAAGTCAATGGAGGTACTCCATGTTTAACTGAGCAGATTTAACACGGATTAACTGAGGTTAGAATTTGGGCCCAAGAGTTTTAAGTAATTCTCAGTACAAAATAATGGACTTACTAGCTCTGAGTCAGCTGTCAGTAAAGTCAATGGAAGGAATTCCATTGACTTCAGTGGAAATTGGATCAGACCCATTGTTTGAAGTTTATGTTTACAAGTGTACTGGAAAATATCTGCCAAACCCTACTTATGGAACATGCTACCATGTAGGTAGATACATAGGACAGTGTGCATATAAGCGGATGGAGCAATCCAACTTGTCCAGCAATAACACCGGGAATCCTGCTTTTGTCAAAGCCATTGTATGATTGGAGAGGGGTTTTTTGTTGGTGGTGGGGGAAGGGGGATTTGTTTTTGTTCTGGGGTGTTTTGTTTTTATTCTCTCCCTTATAGAACCTAAGTCTGTCAAGGACTGCAAGAACAACAAGGAAACTGTACCCACTGAATGTACGTCGACAGCTCCATCTGGGTGCCAGGAGACAATAATAATATTCCGCACTTATATAGCACTTTCTTTTCAAAGCGCTGTACAAATATTAATTAATTAATCCTCACAACTCTGCTAGGTGGTAGGGAGGTATTATTGTTTTCTTACAGATGGGAAAACTGAGGCAGAGAGACTAAGTGATTTGTCCAAAGTCCCAAGAGTCTGTGGCAGAACCAGGATTAAAACACAAGTTCCTGGCTCTCAGTTATATGTTCAGTCCACTAGTGATTTTCCATCTTTTTTTAATCTAGGACCCATGAAACAGCTGAAAAATTGTCCCCCAAGCCACCGTATCTCACAGGCCTTTGTGGCTATGAAGAATGGCAGGTGTTGAGTCATGGGAAGAAATAATGGGATGGTTTTGGGTGCTGTGGAGGAATGGATGTTGAGCTTGTAGAGGCTGCTGCTGCTTCTGGTTGAAGTGGCTGCATTTTGTAAACAATTGCTTTAATTTTATATATATTTATACATACACATACACACACACACACCCAATAAAAACTCACAGTGTAAATCCCTGGGGAATTCTGATGCTGCTAGAGCTGGTTAAAAAGCAGCTACATTTTGTATGGAAAGATTTTCCCATTTTTTGTCAAAATTTTCTCACCAGCTCTAGCAATGACCCAATCAGAATGGGGGCATGATGAACCACTTCTGGATCATGCCTGATGGTTTGAGAAAGACTGTCCTGGACCATACTGCCCCAGGTGATAGCTCCGAATTGTCACCATCTGTTCTCCAGAAACACTGCCACAAGAGCTTGACATGCAATACTGGCCTCCTGACAAATCTGAGGAAGAAGATGCATATGGTGCAAGAGCTAATGATGGCAGCTTTGGAACCAGCATGGAGAATGTTAGTGTAACAGCATTATCGAGACAAGGTGAATGAGGTGATGTCTTTTATTGGACCAATTTCTGTTGGTGAAAGAGACAAGCTTTTGAGCTACACAGAATTCTTCCAAAGAAGCTTGTCTCTTTCACCAACAGAAGTTGGTCCAATAAAAGATATCACCTCACCCACTTTTTCTCTTTAATATCCTGGGATCTGCATGGCTACAACAATGTAACTACATGGTGGGAATGGAAAGCCAATGAGGAAAAGCAAAGAGAAATGGAGAAGTAAATTTGGAAGTATGAAGCGGATATAAATCTGGAGATGTTTCAGTCAATGATACCGTTATTAACAACATATACATTTGTACCCTCCCAGGACCTATCAAAGGCAGGCTCCTCTGCTAAGCATTACTCTAGGCTGTGCAGATAACAATGCCCATAGTTAGGGTTACTTGACACTTCCCATTATAAGACCCTCTATAGTTGCGTGTAACTTTGCCAAACTTTCATTTGGGATGAAATTTCCCATGCTGACTTCTCTCCCTCAGACTGAAATATTTTGGAAAGTTTCAGTAAAAATGGTTCAACTGTTTCCAAAATTTGAAAATACAGGAAAATACAATGCTTTTACCACATTAACAAATTCTTACAGCCATTTTGTTCAGCAGATCTAGCAACTCCACTCTTTGGAGCAGGGACTTGAAATTTGATGTGTGTGTTTGTGCACGCAGGGTTGTGTTTCCTTTGTTGTGCCTTTTGCTGTTCCCAGGAAAAACAGCCCAAATTTGGCCAAGTTAAACATGTTTAGTTGAGATCTGTTATAGTTTGGCAGCTAAATTCTCCAGAGATTCCATCTGCACTGAACACGCTCCATCCCCTAATAGCTACTATGTTCTGATCGGACCAGACTTGCACCATCCCCATAAAGTAACTTAACATGCTCCAGGCTGCTTGCTGCTTGCAGCTGTTGCAAGCTGCTATGGCACCAGGCACTGTCTCCCCTATGCTCTCAGCGCTCCTCCTGATAGCATCCAAGTTGCCTGGAGGAGGAAGCCACCTCACTCCAATGCAGAGGGGACAGGAGCCAGACCAAGATGGGAGGCAGAAGAAGTAAACTGGGACAAGGCACTTAGGGCACGGAGACTCGGACTGGCTGGTCAAGGAGATTGGGACTGGGAGCGGAGGAGAAATGGTGGTTGCGGGAAGGAAGACTTAGATTTGACAAGGATCCCAGAGGAGTGGGGTCTGGTGCTGGATGGACAAGGAGACTGAGACAAAAAGCCTGTGGGGAATCTGGGATTGGTACATGGAGGAACAGGGCGGGGGTATTCATTATGATACTACCTTTAATTGAATGATCACTTACTATTTTTCCACAGAACCCTATTATGAGTCTCATCATCTCTGAACTCCCCTCACGGCAAGACATAGTGTTGCATCACTCTCTCTCAATTTCTCCTTCCTCAGGCTCTTGAACAGGGACTTCACAAACTCCCTGTATCAATAACACTCTTATTCATGCTCATTTATTAAGACAAGCATAAATCTTCTAAGTCCAAGGATAAAGTCCTTGGAGTCCAAACCTGACAATGTCCATAAGGTTAGAAAACTTACACTGAGGATCTTCCACCACCAAGGCCCCCTCTTCCCTTCTGACTGTCAATCGATGGTCTCACTGTGTCCTTACTAAACACAAGGAGACATAACTTTGCTCCTCCTTCCTGGGCACCCTTTCTGCATGCTCTTTGTCCCTGATTCCATCTCTGTTGAGTTCTTCCCTGCTCTTTTCACAGAGCACCGCCTTCAGGGCTTTCTCCATGGAGGCCTCTTTTTCCCCAGTAGGTTCTCTCTGCCTCCCTGCCCAGGGACATCCCTGCTGCTGTTCCCTGTTCCTCCCTTCTTAGTGACAGCCTGGATCTTCACAGGGCCCATTTGTGTCCTCTATCCAGTCCCAATGGGGAGCACATAACCTACCACAGATGGACTGGGCCTGTTCCCCCTTAAAGGGACCATTCTCCCTATGATAAACCCCTACGCTTACCTGAGTACAGAGGATGGAGCTGCTCCAGGGATGAATCAGAGTCGTGTAGTGAAGGAAGCTGTTGTCTGTAAAACCCCTGCCTTGTTTGTTGCAGAAATTATGACTGTGTAACCAAAGAATGTATCATAATGTGTGCACACAAGGGGGACAAATTAAACTTGCACAGGTAACCTTAAAGCTGGCCTTTCCTAACCTATGAGTGATTGACCTTGCAACCTCAGTGTTCATCTAGCATAGTTTTTTGTGTGCAATCATTTATATAGTGTTGCAGAACTCATAAAAAGACAGCTCACCTGCTCAGAGGGGCTTACATTCAAACTCAGACTAACATGATACATGGGACAACTGCTTAGAGGCATGAAAAGATGCTCAGATATTTTTGTGGGGAGATCAGCGTGGAAAGGCTTTGCAACAGTCTTACTGCCGGAGGAGATCACACAAAATGGTTCTCCATGTGCCTCGCCAATCTCTACCTCTCCGCTAATTCATCTTGCATTCCCATCACCCTCAGTGGCTGTGCAGTGCCACCCATCATGGAATCACCTGCACATCTGGATTTAAGTTAACATTTTGCAAACATGGTTGTGTGCTAATGGTGGACCAGATTGTGTAATTTATACATAGGCTTAACATTGGGGGTGCTGCAGAGCCTTCATTCCAGGACAAGTCATGCCTCAGAACTCCATGGAGTGCAGGGGGAGAATGCCTGCTGTACCGTGCCATGGAGCAACACCAAGAATGAGCAGTCCCTTCACAGCAGCACAGGCCCTAGAGTTATGCCCCACCTTTGCATGGGAAGAAAAAGGCAGAAGACTCCCTACGCCTTCCCTCGCATTGGTCTCCTGGACAAAGGCCAGCCATCATGTAGCTAGCGCGCACGCATTCCAGCTTTCCTGGGACGGTCTCTGTGTTTCCTTTTATGATCAGGACAAATGTGGATTTTACAGTAATATAAGAGTGTTTTTATGAGACTCACCCCTTGCAATGTGCAGATTTTATTAGAAACACACCTTCCCCTCTGTCATTTATGATAAATAATGTTTATTGATGTTCACTTCCTCCAGTGAAATAAAGTGTCAAACAGCACGTCCATATTCGCCAATTTTCTATTCACATTTCATGTTCTGTGCTTTTTATGTTACATGCCTGATTAAAAATTTAAACATTGTCACCATCAGAGTTAAAATACATTGCCAGAGCATCTCTAATTATGCTTACTTGTCTGCTCTGAGCAGAGACTGACACTTCTGGGTTGAGATCTGGCTGTTGATATGCAGTGTAGGAAGTAGCCACTCACTGAAAAACAGCTTCTTCTCACTTTCACAAATATTGCATGGCGTACAATGCAGAACAGTTACTACACAGATATTAATTATGTTATGGTAATTTCTCTGTAATAAGGATTTCAACTTTCCCTCTATCCAAATGCAGCCTTATCTACCATTCACACTCTGCTGGGAGTACAACTAACACTTCTTTTCTGCATGTCACTTCAGTTTGAAAACAGTTTATTAATCTAGAGTAAAATGAGAACAGGCAAACCCCCTAGGATGAAATTCACCCCTCTCCAAGGGAATAGTGGGACTTAAGTGGCGCATAGGCTGGCCCTCAGTGTGTCCATTAAAGATGAAATTGTCATTAAAGGTGAAATTCAGCTCTGTGCAAAGGCTCGGTGGTGATATTCACCCATAATGACAAGAAGCACAAACACAGTGTTCTTTCTCATCATTCATGCAGGGAACAAACCTCTGTTCTGGCCTTTCCGGTGGAAAGAAGAGGTTTTGGAAACAAGCATTCTTGTACCTTCCTTACCACCCCATGTAGATGTAACTAATGCAGTAACTGACTAGCACCCATCTTACAACATCAGTAATATTCCTTCCTGGTGTGGCGTTAGCAGAGAGCATGCACCTAGGAAGTGGGTGCAAGCCATGACACCTCTGCAGTTTGGAAGTCCTCAGTCAGTGTCAAAGTCCTGGATAAAGTCGTCCACACTATGAAATCAGGTGGCCCTAGTTGTACAGACATTCACAGCAACTTTGCAGGTTCTGGGTATAATCTCTCCAACAAAAGTTTCCATTTTTCTCCCCAAGAGAAAATCAAAAAGTTTAAAGATACCTTCATGTTTTCTCCCTTTTAAAAACAGATGTTAATTGTCCCTACTTTATGGACAACTTGTCCAAAACCAAAACACCCATCTCCACTTACTAAAACCTCATCATCCCACTCTACGGACATATTTTCAGAAGAGGCCTCGAAAACGCCACCTGCTAGATTTCATGTATTTGAACATACTGATTTTACATTCAGTTTCTAGCTCATGCAGGTACTCAGAATTCTTTGCACAAGTTCCATCTGAGCATGCTCAGCCAGGTGGAGAGATGACTAAGAACCTGATTTACATGGACATATTCAGGTTCCACTCCCCACTATGAGCTTTTGCACATATAAAAATGCCACGCATGCTGTACGTGTTTTGATGTTGAGCTGAGACTTTTATAGAAACCTGGACAGATACAATACGAGCTATGCAATTTTTAAAATGGAAACACCCTAAATCTAATCTATAATGGCCCAATTTTCAAATGGGGTCAACAAGCAGCAGCTCTAGTTGTTCTTCTTGTGAGCTGGCGGGTGATAGATCCTTGTGAAAAATCTAGCCATAAAGTTACCACGTGAGTATTGAGGTTAGGTATAATGATGTATGGATCAATAGTTCCCCAATACTTTCAGTATGTTCTTATTTGTTTTCCTCACAAAAATACCTAAAAAACTAGTCACAGGGTCAAATCCAGACCTGAGTGAGCAAATATATCTCCACTGAAACTAATGGAGCTATATGAGGTCCAAATTTGACCACAACATGTATCATTTTTAAAGTCCAGTATGTTTCAAGACGTTCTGTAGTTCCACTTTTGAGAAAATCCTGTCATTGACAGAATTTTCTGTGCATTTCTGTTTGCTGTCAGGAGGGTCATTTGCTGTCACTTGATGTTCAATGGAAAAGATTTATAAAGATCTTCTAAATGATCTAACAACACATTTTTTTAAAAAAATCTGTGCGGAAGTTCTGAAGATTTTGGCTCATATTCTCATGGATTTCTACGGATTTTGGACAGAATGTTTTGGTAGGAAATTCATAATTCATGGTTAATGGGTCCTGATTTTAGAGGAGGGAAAAACACATAATTACAGGAATTTGTAAACAGCATGTATTTAAATGCTTTGCTGAATCTGAGCCATAAAAACTAAAAAAGGGTAGGTGAAATTTTGAGCCTTCAACTTCAGAAGCATCCATTTAAATATCTGTGATAGGGTGTTTATCCCACAAAGATGAACAAAGCGTTAACAGCAGGCAAAGAAATCCATTAGCCCACTAGTTGCACCTGGAGGGTGGGCCATGCCTAATTCATTATGAAACCCAACTGGGGGAAGGGTGGAGTAGTGCTATAAACAGAAGAAATTCTGAGAAGATCAGGGGCTTCAGGGAGAAACTTTGCAATTACTTTCCTGTAGTAGGACCAAAGGGACCTGTAAGATTCTTGCAGGGCCAGGGAAGGGCCCAGGAAAGAGAAGACTGAGAGTTCCTTCTCTCTGAGAATGGTCTGATAGAAGTAAGAAGCAGAGTATCGGGGAAGACTTGTGAAGGGCTAACATTCAAACCTGGGAAGCCTGGAAGTGGTTGAAGTTTGTAGTTTTGATTTTGGGAGAACTCCAAGGAAAAGTCCTGTGAGTTACAGTCCTGAAGGAAGAGAGAAGTCTGTCAACCTTGGTGAACCTGAGGGGAATGCAGATAACATAGTGTACCCAGGAAGGGATGGTGTGAAAGGCCTGCTGACAAGCTGAGGTATGAAGAAGCCCAGGGATGTAGCAGGGGGTAGGTCTAGATATAGGCAGACCTTGCCTACTCAGTTCAGGGTCCCTGAGCTGGAATCAAGAGGACAGGGAGTCCATGGGTTCCCCTACCAGCCATGAGGGAAGGTGGTGTGCAAACCCCCCTGGGATAAGAAGAATGTGGAGTCTTGAAAGCTCTGGAACAAGAGGGTGAAAGGACCATGAGACCCAGAGTTGGGGGCCAAAAAATAAATGTAATGACATTCTCTCACCCAGAAGGGGTGGAAACAAAATGTGACCTGGCAGGGGGCTAAGTCACAAGAAGAAGCAGACCAAGTGTCGCTGGGGGGGCATTAGAGGAGGAAAACCTGCTCTGCCATATCCAGCCCCCAGGGGGCATGCCAAAGGTGAGTCTACTCTTCCACAGTATCCTTTTATCTTTGAACACGAAGCCTTATAATAATGAATATTTTAGTGGTGTGTTTAACAAAGAGATGCCAAAGCCCATGTATACTCCTGGTCTGAAGTGGTACATCAACTTTGTACTGAAGCTTTGCACAGAGCTGAATTTCACCCATTAAGAAGATAATACGCCCTAATGGTTTTATTTATTTTGTCAAAGTCCTGAAATTATTGGCTCTATTTTGGTTGGTTGTGGCTTTTGTTTCTTTAAATTTTCAACCAACTTTCACGGGTTTGTTTTTCCTGTGAATTGTCTGTTTAGCTCCTATTGCCTTTGTTGGGACCATGATCTGGCCTTCCATTAGTGGTATTCTGTCCACTGGATACCCCATATTAAACTGTACGCCAGACAGTTCTCGTGGAGAGATCTGTCTGAATGCAGAGTTCACACATAGGTACTAGTATTTTACCTGACTCTACAAGACAATTGCCTGAGCCTTCATCCATAATTTATAGTTTATATTGTGTGTGACACAAAACAGGGGCCCATTACGGGTAGGATCGTACATAATTTTTGCTATTCTGCCATCTAGTACTGGAAGTGCACAAGAGGCAGTGGAATAAAGATGGCTGACTGACAAGAAATATCTGCCCTAGAGTCGTAAGAGTTACAGCTTCAGCAGAATAATCCATGGGAAATTCACGGGAGAATTGCTTCAACGCTATTTGCTTATGAAGCTTTTCCTGTTGCTGCCAATGCTGAGGCTCAGAAAGTTGTCTGAACAACAGCTGCTTCTTGTGACAAAGGGAAATGGATCACCAAGTGCCAAGATAAAGACTGGCACAACCTTCCCATGTCAGAATGGAACAGTAGCAGTGATAAAAGGACAATGAACTGATGGAATTTTTATAGAGACACCTCAAAAAAAAACAAAACAACAAAAAACCAGTCAAGACAAGGGATGGAATTGTCACAAGCGGTTGGTCCCATTTTTCAAAAGTGGTGTAGGCACTAAGGAACTTCAGTGGCTCTTAGGCTCCTAAGTCACTTAGGTGCTCTTGAAAATGTAACCCAAGATTCTGTGTTCTATCTTTAGAACTAAGGAAAGTGTTACTATTAATATGCATGGAATTAGCCTTGTGAGAGCTGCAATAAATGTTTGTTCAAACAAAAAGAAAAATGAGAGAAGAAAATGCACAGTATGTGCCCAGGGTTAATAGAAAACCTATTTACGCCATCAAGTTTGGAAAAATTATTGAAGAACAGTTCATCCATGTGAAATTATTAGCAGTGTAATTCTATCAAGGTCAGTGAGACCTAGAGATTTGCTGAGAAATCACCTTCATTTCACCAGGTAAATAAAGACTCAGGTTTCAAAGCAGCCTATCTAAGAAGGCACTCCCTAACACGGCTAAATTATGAATACAGCACATATGTTCCATATCATATCATTTACAGCACACTTTAGCATAGACATAATGCTTTGTAACAAAGTATAATACCATTCACAAAATGCATTTAAATAGCATAATTTCGTTCATTAAATTCAGTCATTTACAGTAAATCAAAATCATCACAGGAATTGAAGAAAGTACACAGTTGTTTGTTTGAATAGTTAAGCTAGGTAAGTCAATTTCTTTTTGAAGGTCAAGGACACAGTTGTTTCCATTTTCTGTTATAAAAAAGACACAGCCTGTGTCATGAGATAATTTAGTATCATCTGAATGTGATCAACTCTGTTTCTCCCCCCCACCCCCGGGTTGTTCCATATTATATGACGGACATGCCTAAAATACAGCTATGTCAAGAAAACACTTTCCATAGAATATTATCAAATTAGGCTTCGCTTTCTTTCACAGATTGAATGGATGTGTGGCACCAGTTTTTAAAAAAGGATTTGCTCTTGCAAATCTGCAGCGTGTTACTTGGAAGCAAAGATGTATGTTTTCTACCAGTCCAGCCGTCAATTGCTTGGCCTGTGGAAATATTATTATAAAAGCAAAGTGGATTTTTTTTTTTGCCTTCCTAAAAGATTCTGGCTCTTTCAGCCCAAGGGGCGCACTGTATCTGAGAGTGCACAGTATGCGTGCATGCGCAAAGAGGCCTTGCTTCAGCTAGAGACCACAGAGAGAATTGCAGCTGAGTCAGCCAGAATTGCTTTTGGGGGCCCCTGAGAAGCTTATACCACTGCCATAGCTCTGCTCCCCTAGGAATGGGTGCAGTATGTATTGCCCTTCACAGCAGCTCAGCTCTGCTGGTAGTGTGGAGGGAGGAACAGGACCGTAGCCTTATCCTCTCCACATCTTCCTTCTCCCCTTTTCAGGCAGTTAGCACCCACTGGGGCTATAGCAGGGTACAGGGCCTTCTCCACTCTGTAGAATTGTAGTTGTAATGAAGAGCCATCCACCATGCCCACTAGAATGTAGTGCTAACTCTGCTCTCCTCATAGAGGAGAAAATGGAGTCATAAATTAGGATTTCTCATCAATAGTGTATCTGAGCATCCACACAGCTAATGAAGCCCCATAATATCCCTATGAGGTAGGGAAGGGTCTCTTTTTCTAAATGGGATAATTGTGATAGAGACTGAATGACTTGTTCAAAGTCTGAAGAAGAGCTTTGTGAAGCTCGAAAGCGTGTCTCTCTCACCAGTAGAAGCAGGTCCAATAGAAGATTGGGGAGGAGGGATAGCTCAGTGGTTTGAGCATTGGTGTGGTAAACCCAGGGTTATGAGTTCAATCCTTGAAGGGGCCATTTAGGGAATCTGAGGCAAAAATTGGGGATTGGTCCTGCTTTGAGCAGGGGGTTGGACTAGATGACCTCCTGAGGTCCCTTCCAACCCTGATATTCTAAGATATTATCTCACCCACCTTGTCTCTCTTGTTCAATGTCACAGGGGCAGACTGTGTCAGTGGCAGGAATATAAATATCCTAGATCTCCAGGATCCTAGGCTTGTGCCTTAACTGGAAAACCATCTGTCCTTCCTCCTATCCATGGAGTGTATGCTTATCTGCCCCTGCAATAATCTAAGGCCATGTCTACATTAGCAAGTTTACAGTGGCACAGCTGTACTGATACAGCTGTGCCACTGTAAGACTGCTCGTGTAGCCATTGGAGGGAGCTCTCCTGTCAACATAATAAGACCACCTAACCGTGCCTCAGTAGCTATGTCAAAGGGGGAATATCTCTGTGCACACAAGCCCTTATGCCCGCAAAATTTGTGTTGCTCAGGGGAGTGTTTTTTTCCCACCCCTGAGTGACATAAGTTTTGCCAACATAAGTGGAAGTGTAGACATGGCCTAATTGAAACACCCACAAGCCACACTTCCTGAAATCTACATTCACACAGAGCAGGTAAAGGAAGCAATTTGCATTAAAAGTGACTCAGACAGGCGTAGCAAAGGAGTGTACACTATATTAACACCCCTGCAGAGGTGCTAATGGATCACTCTTTTCGCACCTTCATTTAGGCTTAAGCAGGAGCTGGTTGGCCTCATGGAATGGCATGGGAGAACCTGACACAGGTTGCTTATGTTAATGCTTTGGTGCTGACACTTCTCCTCTCCTGCAGGCTATCTCTACATCACATCAGCTGTCCACAGAAGTTCAAGTGAGGACCACAAAACCCGAGTTTGAAAATACACTCGACCTCCAGCCCTATCACTTCAGCTGCCCTCTCGGGAACTGAGCAGCCGTGCAGGAGCAGATTAGAGCATCCCCCAGTCTACTTATGTGATTCAGGCAGAACACAGCAACCAGCACCTACCCACTGACCATTGACCCCCCTCCAGGAGAGAGGAATATCTACCCAAGGTGCATACAGGATGGGACAATTAGGTCCCAAACAAATCTGAATTATGCTAGACACAGTGAGTTGGCTGTTGACATGGTTATACAACAAGAGCTAGCAGCAGAAAATGTGCTTGAAACAAATAACCTTCCCCATCTTACAGGACACTGGGGTGAGAAGCTGTGAGCATGCACAAAGAACACAGACGGCAACTAAGCTCCTCTGTAATAGACATTACAACCACAGCTGTCCTGGGATTGGCCTTTTGGAAGGAAATGGGCCTGGGACAGATCATCCTGGGCGTTGATGAAGTACCAACAGGCCTCCCCAAGGTAGAGATGCTAACTCTTTAGAGGGCTGAGTTGCCTGCCAGAGGTTGGCACCATAAAAGTGCATCCTGAGCACAGCTAGTAATCCACCCTCCTTGCACGATTCGACCGGGCTGAAAGAAAGAACTTTGCCGGAGCTGCCCCAGGTGGAATAAGGGATGGTTAGTGGTGAAAGGGACAAAGGTGAGTCAGGAAGGAACTGATTGTAAAATAGCCTGGCCCATTCCTCAACAATTTATCCTTCAGCCCAGTGCATCACAGACCAGATTGCAAGCAGTTCTACAGGTTGGGGAAATCCGAATGTGAAGAGATTGGGAAGGAAATGCCCAGGCCAGGTGAGTTTGTGAAGTTATATTTATGTGCATTTCTAAAGCACCCATCAGTAGGGAATCTGGGCACCACTAGATATCAGTTCTGTGCAGAAAGAATTTTGGTTAGGGAAGCAGGCACAAGGCATAAGAACACATATCAGAAAAGCCTCCAACATCAGCCCTACCTCACTCCAGAGGATGATAATGAACCTGCCCAAATTCAAACCTAGCAAAAGTCACTGACCCGCACAGCTGAATGGTTCCAAAGGTACGTCCTTGCTGAATGGACCCTTATCACCCACAGATGCAGCAATTCTCCACTTGCCTTATATTATAGCAACACTAGTTGAATGCCACTAATAGTTTGCACCACCGTGGGTGTCTACTTTTCATGCAGAAGTGAACTTTAATGGCAGTTTGCAGCTCAGGAACTGAATTGATTTCATTGGGATTAGTCCTCTGAGCAAAGTTAAGCACAGGTTTAAGTGTCTGCAGGACTAAGGCCTTAGTTATATCACGGACAGAAAATCAGCTTATCACTAAACTTCATGCTAACAAATGGGCCTTGAAGCCTGCTTCACATAGTGATGCCACTATCAGACACAGTATTTGGACAGTTTGCATTGCCAACCCCAATAGTTCAGAAATCATGAGTCAGGTCCCAAAAAAGTTATGAAATCAGTTTAGCTATCATAAGATTTTTGTCTTTAAAGAAATTCTGTTTGTTTGTTTGTTTGTTTGTTTGGCTTTCTTGATTTTCAGCCTTTAGAATTTGCATGTTCCAGCTTTTTGCCACAACCACAAGAGCTAGAAACTTACACTCTCAGCTGTCATTTATTTTTTAAAGTATCTGAGACTAAATGAAGGCTAAGGGGAGAGGGGACATAACTGTCTGCAAGTATTTGGAAGTATGAGCAGCAGAACAGCAGGAAAATTGTGTAGAATGATACAAGTGGAGATCATTAGGAGTAATGGGATAAAATCAAGCAAGGGAACACTTACGGTGAATCTCAGGGGTGCAGAAGTGTACACTAGGAGACTTCCTAAAGGAAAGCTCTGTTAGATAGGGTATAGCTTTCCATAGGAAAGTGGTGGGAGTCCAGGACATTAAAGTGGATGAAGCCCAAGAAGCAGCAGGGGAAAATCTTGCACCGGCAAGATGACTTAACTGATCTATTTCATCTCCATCTTATGTGGTTCATTGCAGTGAAGGTCTGCCTCTTGTCAGAAGAGGGACTGTAACTTGCTCCAAGGTGAATACTGATATGCCTCATCTCAGGAACACTTACAAAGAGAGAGATTTTGAGTGAGATTTTCAAAAGCACTAAATGTTGGCCTCACTCTGCCTCTATTAAAGTGCATGGGAGTTTTACTTCTGACACAATAGGAGCAGAGTTTGATCAATAGTAATAATTCCTGGCTGTTTTCTTCAGTAGCTCTCAAAGTGCTTTACAAAGGTGGCCAGTATCATTATACCCGTTATACAGATGGGGAAACTGAGGCACAGAGCGGGGAAGTGACTTGCCCAATGACACCCAGCAGGCCTGTGGCAGAGCTGGGAATAGAATCCAGTTCTCCCAAGTCCAAGTCCAGTGCTGAGAGCTTTTGAAAATCCCACAAAGGCATTAATCTCCCCTCTGAAGTTAAGAATCCCTTTAGCAATAGACTGTGTGTCATCTCAAGAGCCTGCATCTCTAATAGGTTTTAATTACCTATCTGATGGCTGTTGCTATGGTCTATCAGATGGACACATCGCTGCAAGACCGTTTTTAAGATGGGTTATGTTTGTTGTTGGTGGTTTATTATTATTTTAAAACCACAAAGATAATTCACCTCCAAAAACTGCATTTCAGATTTGAGAGACTAACTGTAAAGCAATGAAATCCAGAGTTCAGAATGAAAATTCTAGCCTTAATTGACATAATGGGATGACCTTTTTCACCTAGGTCCTAAATTAAGGCCAGAGCATCGGCCCAGAATTTTAACTTTAATTCT
Organism: Natator depressus; assembly: GCF_965152275.1. Taxonomy (NCBI): domain Eukaryota; kingdom Metazoa; phylum Chordata; order Testudines; family Cheloniidae; genus Natator; species Natator depressus. The sequence goes on along the minus strand of NC_134241.1, from coordinate 89,486,609 downwards.
GAATGTCCTTGTTTTTATGAGCTTCAGCCAGACTCTTCAGGTCATTTAATTGTAGGGAAGTGGGGGGTTAGCTGAATATTTACAAAGGGCCTTATTCACAAAGTAGCAGAGACCACTTTTTGCTACTTACCCCAGCACCCCGGAAGCAACTAAATAGTCACACAAAGAGAAACTGGCATATCAGACACACTCCAGATGTCCCCTGCAGCAACCATTTCCTGTTATCATCAAATCTTCATTTCCAGTGATTCTTATGACAGTAAAATCACCCTCCCTGGCTCCCATCTCTAATCAAGCTTAGAAAGACAGAGACTTCAGAATGGAGGATACTAAAAATCATCTGCCCAACATTGTTCTATTTAGTTGTACTTCTAAAGAGATTGTATTTAAGTACTCAAAAAAAAAAAAAAGATTAAGTAACAGGGATCTGATCTAAACCCATAAAAATAAGAAAATTCAAGATTCACTAATGAAAACAGACTCTCTTTCAGCCTTTCTGGTCGTCCCTCCACTTATAGAGTGGGGAGTAGAGGACATAGCAGGAGTATTCTGCTCTCCAGCAGTCCAGGGCCATTCCAACAGCACAAGTTAGAGCTGCCTCAGAGTGGCTCTAACTTGCACTTGGACTGGAATTGGCACCTGGCTACCCCCAGAGAGGTGAAAATGTGGCCAAAATCTTACCACAAGTTGTGACAAGTATAGTGCAGAAGCATGGGGATCTGGCTGTACAATGTTAATTACACTGCAGTAGCATGGAACTTGTGCTGGACCAGCGCAAGTCAGCAGCCTGGGAACTCTGGGTGAATGGGGGCTGAAATTGAAAGCAGTAATGTAAGATGTACCTGTCAGAGATCAAGGAGCCAAAAAACAATCTCTCCTTGGTGTTGAAGCAATGTTTGCAACAATTGCCATTAAGAGAAAAGGTGTACAAAAGGATCGGATACCTGGGTCACCTAAAACCCTCTACAAGGCTTGTTCTTGGAAGTCTTCAGCTATCTAAAGGTGAACTATGAGCTTTAAATTACACACCATGACACTAAACTTTCTTACAACTACTGTGAACATTGTTTTTTGCCTGCTGCCTGCTTTCCAGCCTCAAACCTTCACCATGTTTTTCACCCTCCTTATCAAAATGGGCTGACAATTACCATAGTTACATTTACATGTGCAAGTTAATGTTCTGATCTCCAGTACACAACCTAAACATTTTCAGCAGAATTCTCCCACGATGATGGAAGAAGAGACCAATAAATAAGATTATTAGAGCTGGGCAAAACCCTGCACAGAAATGGCTATGAATATTTGCACAAATTAAAAACTGATGTTTCCTTCTGGGGACTGAGTCCTGTAAATATTCTAGGAAACAGGTTTTTGGGCAGGAAACCTCAGGAATTTGGAGCAAAAATTAGAAATTATTTTCATAAAAGGAATTTTAACACATACATGTAGGCATTCACCCTGGAAACCTTATTATGAAACTTACTCATCTAAGCAGGAATGAGAAACAAGAGCATGTGATCTGTGTTTCCAATAAAGACAAACCATATTGACTCAAATTTTGAATTTCAAGTATTGAATAGTCACAATGAACTGTGTGTGAATTAATTTAAGTTCAAGAATTATTCACATGATTTTGAATGGTACATACACTCATGTAAATCACAATCTGCTTGCAGGTAATTTGCAAACAGAGGAGGCTAAATTCATGAAATAAATTATTCCCTACAGATTATTCACTCAGCACGAGAAACTAGATACAAGAGATTGAAACATTTGTCCCTGTCATAGGGAGGGATGAAAATAAGCACTAATAATGCAAAACCTGGCCAAAAATCACAGCAGAAAGGGAGAGGCAGCTGTTCTATTGAAGATTATTTTAGGGTCAAATTCTGGATCAGTAGCTCGGCCACAGTTCCTATTGTCATGGATGGGCATTTCACCCAGGGATCTGACATCTGTATTTGGCTCTTGGGAACTGTGAGCCAGATTCTGCTTTCCTTGAAAACCAGTGACAAACTCTGACTCCAATGGGAACAAGAACATACTGTGTACATTAGCCTTTCTTCTTTCAGATTTCCCTCTGTTGCTGCTACAGGCTCAGCTCCCATAGTAGCAGCAATGGTGGAGTCTGCTGGTTTAGACACGGATCCAGGTGGCTCCATCATTTTAAGCACTGTATCTTTTAATCCTATTAAGAATAGGCCCTCAGGGCCTTGTCTACATTAGTGCTCCCCACAGGAGCTGCTGCCAAGAGTAGCAACGGTGGGAAATCTTAGTAAAAATATCTTAGTGTGAACAAGGCTTAAATGTGACACTTCTTCAAAGATGGAGAAATATTTCAGATTCCTTAGGCAAATACAGGTGCCCATAAACTTGTTCACTTACATGGAGTGGGAAAACCGGTGCTTAATTTGTGCCAGGGATGAGCCCCGGCACCTCTAGGTTTAGCAGTTCATAGTCCTGGCACCTCTGGGCTTGCTGCAGCTGTTATGAATGTAAAAAAATTGCTTGAGCCCCAGCACCTCTTTCATTACAAATTAAGCGCTGAGGAACACCACCTTCCGTGCACTGTCAAATGCTCAAGACTTCTCTGTATTAGTATAGGGAGTGATTTATTCTCCCTGATCCATTCAGTCCTTGGTCCTTCTGTGGAGACTGCCAACAAAGGTGGCAATTCTGGTGGTGGTTTTGTGTTGTAGATCCTAGCCATGTACTGACTTGGGCATATGTGGATCAAGGCCCTATGGGAATCATTCCCACTCTAAGGTTTCAGAGTAGCAGCCGTGTTAGTCTGTATTTGCAAAAAGAAAAGGAGGACTTATGGCACCTTAGAGACTAACCAATTTATTTGAGCATAAGCTTTCGTGAGCTACAGCTCACTTCATCGGATGCATACTGTGGAAAATACAGAAGATGTTTTTATACACACAAATCATGAAAAAATGGGTGTTTTATCACTACAAAAGGTTTTCTCTCCCCCGACCCCACTCTCCTGCTGGTAATAGCTTATGTAAAGTGATCACTCTCCTTACAATGTGTATGATAATCAAGGTGGGCCATTTCCAGCACAAATCCAGGGTTTAACAAGAACGTCTGAGGAACGGGGGGGGGGGTTGGTTAGGAAAACAAGGGGAAATAGGTTACCTTGCATAATGACTTAGCCACTCCCAGTCTCTATTCAAGCCTAAGTTAATTGTATCCAATTTGCAAATGAATTCCAATTCAGCAGTCTCTCGATGGAGTCTGGATTTGAAGTTTTTCTGTTGTAATATCACAACTTTCATGTCTGTAATCGCGTGACCAGAGAGATTGAAGTGTTCTCCGACTCGTTTATGAATGTTATAATTCTTGACATCTGATTTGTGTCCATTTATTCTTTTACGTAGAGACTGTCCAGTTTGACCAATGTACATGGCAGAGGGGCATTGCTGGCACATGATGGCATATATCACATTGGTAGATGTGCAGGTGAATGAGCCTCTGATAGTGTGGCTGATGTTATTAGGCCCTGTGATGGTGTCCCCTGAATAGATATGTGGGCACAGTTGGCAACGGGCTTTGTTGCAAGGATAGGTTCCTGGGTTAGTGGTTCTGTTGTGTGGTATGTGGTTGCTGGTGAGCATTCGCTTCAGGTTGGGGGGCTGTCTATAGGCAAGGACTGGCCTGTCTCCCAAGATTTGTGAGAGTGTTGGGTCATCCTTCAGGATAGGTTGTAGATCCTTGATAATGCGTTGGAGGGGTTTTAGTTGGGGGCTGAAGGTGACGGCTAGTGGCGTTCTGTTATTTTCTTTGTTAGGCCTGTCCTGTAGTAGGTGACTTCTGGGAACTCTTCTGGCTCTATCAATCTGTTTCTTCACTTCCGCAGGTGGGTATTGTAGTTGTAAGAATCCTTGATAGAGATCTTGTAGGTGTTTGTCTCTGTCTGAGGGGTTGGAGCAAATGCGGTTGTATTGCAGAGCTTGTAGTCACTTGCACACAGAAGTCATTGGCCCATTGGGTCCCATCATGTGAGGTGAGGAGCATTCGCAACTCAGTGGGAACTGATGTGCTGGGAAGTGCTCAGCATTCGCAGGGTCAGGCCCACAGACAGGATAAAAACTTTGCTGTTGCAATTAATAAAGATTCTCTTTTTGCTCCAGGGGAAGAATCTGTATAGTTGGACAGCTCATTATTATTAATGTTATTTATTAATAATTAGATTTATTCAGCATCACCTCCTGACAACACAGCTATCACTTCCACGCTATTCAAACTACCTCCAATTTCCATAGTTCATCTCTATATGTAAAATAAATATTGGCCAGCTGGGATTATTTATTATCTGTATTACTGAAGGGCCTAGAGGCCCCAATCATGGATCAAACTCTCGTTGTGATAGGTGCTGCACAAACACAGAACAAAAGGACTGTCCCTGCCCAATGAGCTTACAAGTCGCTGTAAAAGACTAACCTAAATTGACATGTCAAATTTCCCAGAGTTAAGTCATCATGGAGTCAAATCCTGACCCCTCTTATGTTGGTGTTGAAGGCCCACAAGAAAACCAGTGCAATTCCCCTTTGGAGGGCCAGGAGTCCAGGCAGGAGGTCCACACAGCATAGCTCCATATAGGTTTCTTATGCACTGCTGTGAAGCATGGATTTGGAGACAGTCAGGGTTAACCTGGAAAGAAACAATAATGGGACAGGTTTCAGAGTAGCAGCCGTGTTAGTCTGTATTCGCAAAAAGAAAAGGAGGACTTGTGGCACCTTAGAGACTAACCAATTTATTTGAGCATGAGCTTTCGTGAGCTACAGCTCACTTCATCGGATGCAAGGGATGGAGGCAATGGATCCATGACAGTGCCCCCCACAGACAATGTGTGTGGTGGGGGGCATCCATTCAGGTTGTTATGACTTTAAAATCTCAGCCTAATGTGGTATTAATATATTGCATTGGGAGTTTTGCTAGAATAAGGACTGTGAGTCTGGGTTCATAGCTGTCCGCGCTGTGCATGTGACAAATCAGCACCCAAACAAATGTTTAATAAAGCAATAAACCTGTTGAAGGAATAAATTAACTGTACAGCAAGGTTATGCTTTGAGTATGTCTCCACAATAGAAAAGGTATCTACTGTACATAGTGATTAGGTTTCTATTACAATGTAGTTCTTAAGACTCACTGTGCTGAATAAAAATTTAGCCAATTAATAATCTTATTTCTTAGGAAGAACTGCTTGCTATCGTATATTAATACAGATTTCACTCAATTAAAATTGTTCACAGTCAGCAAAAACAATTTCTGCACTGTAATGAAATAATGAAATAATTATATGCAAGGGAGGACTCCTGATCTTTTTAATTATTCTATTCTTCATTTTTAAAAGGGCTATTTGAAAACGAACTCTTGTAATTGATTGCTATAAATCAGTCAAAAGCATTCTAAGGATCATAAATATTCTAACTTTTAAAAGACAAAGAAATGCTAAATATTCAATGAAATCCTTCAATATTCAGAAAATTTAATCTAGGGTAAAAGGATAGACTGCTCTTTGGAAAATAAAAAGTAAATTTGTTGTCCTGTGAAAAATGAAATATCTTGAATGTCAGTAACAGAAATGGAATTAACAAGAGATCTTTTTATTGTTTTTTAAGGTCATTAGGCTGTGAATTCTATAATTATGGAAATTGTCAGTCCAGTTCTGTAGAATGTTTGCTCCCATCCATAAGGTATTGGAATGTTCAATCAGTCTCTCTCGTGGGAAAGTTAGGTCATAACTGTAAGTGTACCAGCAAAATTGAATTAAGCAAAGAGATTTCATTAGTATTTATAGCCAGAAGGCATCTGTAAAAGTACAGGGCAAAGAAGTTATGTGGAAGTCAAAGGAGAAAAAAAAATGGGTTTCTGGTGACAAAGGCGAATCTGAAAGAGATATAAGTGTATAATGAATAAGAGCTATTGAACGCCGCTCCAAGGAGGGAGTTGCAAAGATGTCAAATATTGATTTTCTTGTGTATGCCTTTGGACTACATATGTAATTGTTTGGATTTGCTGTCTTCATGATACAACAATATTTGTTGTTGAAGGTTAAAAAGCAGGGTGTAAAACAACCCAAAAAGTCTGAAACATGTTGGAGAATTACAATAATCTTACAAGGAGGATTACAGAGGAGAAGTCTATATTTCCTTGCAAAGAAATATATTTATAATAATGAAAAGCACTTGTCTGTTTAAAAAAAACCACCACAGCCATGAGCAAGGAAGCATCTACCATACAGGAAGCTATTGAACTATATTGCATTTATTGATTCTGAATATCAGTTTACACGTAACTAATTTCCTCAGCTTTTTAAGCCACCAAAATATCTAGGGTCTGTGTATATGTATAAAGTATGTCCTTTTGTTCTACTGACTGTATACATATATAGAGACATAAATCCACTGATGGTTGGGCTTTAATACAGAACTGAGACCATGTTTCTCCTGACACTCATTTTAATGTGTCGATCATGAAATAAACCTTTGCATATATTGTTTGGATTCTATAAAAACAGATAGAATGGTCAACTTAAAAACTATTTTCTCCTTTAATAACTACATAAGGTTGACATGGTATTTAATGTAGAGAAGTATGGAAATAATTTGAATACCGTAGTAACATTGTCAGGTAATAAAAGACAAAACTAGAAAAATGTTAAGGCCAACCATTCTATGGTCAATACCTGATTCCACAGTCCTTTTGCATTGGGGTGAAATTCTGGCCCTATTGAAGTTAATGGGAAGTTTGCCGTTGACTTTAGTGGGGCCAGGATTTCACCATAGGAGAGCATGGATGGCAGAACTAGCTTCTAGATAGGCTACAGTTAGGAGATATCCCAGAGTGATATAGGTAACAAAGCTATCAAAGAGTTCTACTTGATCATTCAACGTTCCTTATGTTTTAGTAGAAGAAATTAATCCAGCATGATTCAAATATAACATACAATGTACTGTATGTGGAAACAACACATTTCTAAAATTTCTAATCCACAACTAATACTTTGTATAACGTTGATTGCTTCACTTCTGTTTAGAAGCAAGCCCAAACCAAAAGCCTGGCTTCATATACTACACCAAAATGTTAATGAAGTTCAGATCCACATCCAGATCTGGATCTGCATTGTGCAACTGACCCCCTATTTATATTATCTGACAAACCCAAGCCCCAGATTTAGAGACCACTGAACATTGGGGAAGTTCAGGGCCAAAATATTCAAAAGTGGGTTTTGGTGTCTGTCTGTCTCTCTCTTTTTTTTTTTTTCTTTTTTTTTTTTGAGATGGCACAATCTGAGACACTTCGGGCTTGATTTTCAGAAGTGCTGAACACACACCACTCCCTCTGAATTCCAAGGTGCTTGACATTGGGCACCCCAAAAACTGAGTCATCCAAAATCAATGCCCTTTGAAAATCTGACTGTAAGCAAGGATAGGATAAAACTTGGGGTGAAATCCTGGCTCCATTGAAGTCAATGGTAAAACTCCTATGACCTACAGTGGGGTCAGGATTTTGCTTGAGGCCTGTGTGACCTAGATAACAGTTTGATCTAAAAGGGAAATCGCAAAGGTAAAATTTAATTCTTCTATATTTAAATTCTTCTTAATGGTGTAATTTGTACTAATTGTGCTTTCATGATCTGAGAAGGCTACTTATTGGATATATGTATATTTCTGGACATAGAAGAACTAAGATGATTTGCTTAGTTAAATACTATTAGGGCACATCATCTTAAATACAAGGCTCTTTTGCAATGCAGTCCTTAATAAATAATAATAATAATTAAGAATGCTTGATTAAAACACTACGCAAACACGAATTCAGCCTCCCAAATCTCTTTGTGAGGTAGGTAAGGATTGTTATTAGGGAAACGGAGATCCATTGTCCTGATTCTTCTCTCACTTCCACCAGTTTTAAACTGATGTAACTCTATTGACTCCTGATTTAGCCACGCTACGTGACATTAGACTCAAGCACAGAGAGATTAAGTGATTTACCGAAGGCTACATATTGGCAAGGCTGGAATTCAGTGGCTCTGAGACCAAAATCCATATTCACTCTTAGACCATGCTACTGTAATTTCTTTCACTAACTATCATGAACTTGTCATAGGAACTCTACAGCAGAACACCCGCTGATTCCAAAGAACACTTACTAATGGTAAGTGTGATGTGTACTTGCTAGTGTTACTCATTCAGATTCTGTATAAAGGATTTGTTTAAAAAAAAAAAAGATACATTTAAAACTACAAAGGTTTGAAAATAACTTTGTCAAATCTATTCCGCTGGAAAGCTATGTAATTCTGCAAACATCACCACTACAATGCTATGCATTACGATGCTAACCACTCCACCAACCTGCTAATCTCACTGCATGTTCCACTAGAACTAAAGAGGTTGGAAGTTTTTGGAGCCCTGCTGTCAGAATACAATGTTGCCTAAGCAAGCATTAAGAGATTATGGTAATAATAGGTGTGCTTACTCCAAATAAAAGGTTTCATTAATCAAGCCATATTGAGATAAACCTGTCAGTGGACAGTGGAAATCAGAAATCAAATACTGTGAAAGTTCTGACAGATGATTAAATAGAAATCCTTTCAAACTGAGTTTAATTTACTGTGATATTATAGATATTTATGCATCAATAGGCAAGTGCAGATTGAGTTCAGAGGTCAGCTGTAGTGCTTGAAAATAAACGCATAGAATGAAACAAAAGGTGACAGTTACTTTTGTCAGAAATTAGGGTTTATTAAACCAAACATGAATCTCCCATCTGAGTCAGACTACACATGGAGGCACAGAGCTAGACTATAATTTAGATGGGAGATTGGGTAACAGGTAAATACAATTAAAGAAAATGCCCCTTCGTTCTGTTAAAGACTTGTCTATAAACTTTACCAAAAGAAACTGAAAACAAATATTGTCAGTAACAAATACAGTCAGTAAGTTACAAAAGGGTCACTTAGTAAAAACAGGATCTGTAAAGAACTGCAGATATTGTTTCTGATCTAAAAGATTTATGGAAGGCCACAATTGGGACCTGATTCTGCCAACCTTGGATTTTTTCCTGAATAGGAACTGCAGGAAATTACATCATAATTTGTTTAATCAAAAGTGGACTTTCTTTTCTGCAAGTTGCAACATGAGATTCCACCTTCTGATGTGTGATACACAGAGATGAACATTCTGAAAAGTGAAACTGGAATTTCATCACAGGTTCCATGCTAGCTAGGTACCACTAAGGGACTTGATCCTATCCCTTGTTGTCATTGACTTCCCGTAGGATCAGGCCCTATCTATGTATCAAGTGTGACACTGATTTCAATGGGAAATAGAGCAGTCCCAACTTTTTAAAAGAAATCTGTGTCACATGCATACTGCTTTGGGTGGAAGATGCTGAGGACCCTCAATTTCCATCAAAATTCATGAAAATTGAGTTAACTCAACAACTGGAAAGGAGGCTTTGAAAGACTGGGCCCTTTCTAGCAAGATTGTTCAGTAATGATACTATTAACGTATACCCACCCACAGTGCAGTGCATATTTGACTCTTCCACTTTGTCACTATTTATTTAATTTCCTTACTTGATTTTTTGCAGCTCTCCATTTTTGGAATTTTTCCTGCTTGCGCATACCATTCAAACTGGGTTATTTCTCTTCCTGCCTCTTATTCCTCATTAACATTGTACGGTCATGAAAAGTAATGGGGGAAAACACAAGGAGAGACTTTTGTCTACATGACTCTGTTCCATGAGCAATACCATCTTCTGTAAAACAATGTTGCACAAAGTTGCCTTCAAAGAGAACCAACCTTTCACTTGAGCCAGTGACAGGAAGGCAACTTGTGTTCTTAAAGTGAACAAAATTCTGGAGCCTGATCTCTGAAGTGTCATGGGCCAGTGAAGAATGAAATAGAGTCCCTGTTTAAAGGGATTCCCAAGTATTTCTCTCTCTATGTCTAGTATAAACTGATATAAATCCTATGATATGACATAATGGATCCATATTTAATGTTAGTATTTAACTTAAACATAAATGCAGCGAAACCCTCTTTGAGCAAAGTCATTTTTTCATAGCACAGTGGAAGTTCATTATAACTAGAATCATAGTTTGCACATTGCATTACACGGAAATAATCGGAACTTTCATTCTGAACAGAACTTCTCTTTTATCTGAATTAACACCAAGCAGGTTCTACATTATTTACCATCCCTGCAGCCATGCCACAGTCAGTCCTAATCTCATCAGATCTCATAAACAAAGCAGGACTGACCCAGGGAGAGACTTCCTGCAACAAACTTCCTTTGTTGCAGGAAGTAGTGCTGGCAATTCATTTGGTTGCGGTCTTCATCCTGAAAGAACCAACGCTCCTCCACGCTAAGGTGCACTGGAGTTACCATCATTCAGATGAGATGTAAAGGCAATCTCCTGGCCACTTGTGGGCATTAAAAATCCTAAAGAAAACAAGGTTGCTAACCCTAGTGTCTTGACCAAATTCCAATGTAAGTAATTATAGTGCGTACGGTTTAAAAAATCCCCTGTAGTTTCAATCTGAATAAACTACTCTGCACTATTGAGTGAAACTGCATCAGGTAGCCACTTTTATCGTATGTTGTTAAACTGTTCCTGCATTTCACTCCAGAAGTGGTTGCTCTTCAGGTGGTGATTATAACTTCTAAAATGCATTTGGCTATTTTTGGATGCAAGGTACTATATAAAATATAAATCCTTATCATTTCAGGGTGAAACTATGATGCATTCAAAACGTCAGCTCATTGTACAAAAATAGCATTCTCTGATATAAAACTAAGCTTCTTTTTAAAACAGCTTAGATCATGCAATCACTTTTGTTCTTTTATGTGGTCAGATCCAATATGGAGGCAAAATGAAGGCCTAATCCTGCTCTGGGTGCACAACTCCCATTGTCTTTAATGAATGCAGGAGCAAGGCCCTAATTACATACAATCCCATGTAGAAAATAAATGCATGTAACATATATGTGGATGCTCTGTCATAAGTAGTACATGTTTTTCATCCTGGATTTATGAACTCATCTGTTGACTCCTAAGTAAGCTAATGTATTACCTTTCACCTTCATATGTAACATATATAAAATACATATGACATCCTAGATTTACATATGAAAGACCTACTTCCTTCTCACATGAGATGGGTCTGATCCTGCAAACCTTTCCTCCCTGAGTAGCCTTTATTCACACAAGTAGTCCCTCGGAATGTAGTGGGACTTAGGGACTAAGCGTGTGAGTAAGGACTACTTGTGTTAGTAAGACTATGCAGGATCCGGCTGAGGCACTTGGCCCTTTTATGGCACACTCCTGCATTCCTTGCTCGACCAAAACTCCCCATGGATGTGGAGCTTTGTGTAAATCAGGAGTGCAGGATGGGGCCCTTAGTTAACAGTGAACATAAATCAAAATGGCAGTACATTGTGACAATTCACACCATTGCCCCACATCAGCTTACATCTTCGCCTACGCTGCACAAAAACTATCCCGTAAGGCCATTCACATTGCCACTGTGTTTAGTCAGCAGCTGCAGATGTTGCAGCTTTGACACTGGAATGACCATTGCTCTAGGTCAGGGTTCAGGCAGAAATGAAGATATAGTAACAAAACCCCTGAAAGAAGCTCCAGTCAAGAAAGAAAAAGACATTATACATCTCTCTCCTATAGGACAATAAAAATTTACCTCAAAATGTAAACTTAAAAAGACTTAGCTAGATACTAAGGCCCCAATTCAGTTTTAGAACATGCTTAACTGTAAGCAGATGCTTAAATCCCATTAATTGACAGTTAAGCACATGCTTACATGCCATGCTGAATCATAGACTGTGAGAGTCAGCAAATATAGATAGATCTAAGTAAACTAATGTTCTAAAACCAAACTAAATGTATAACAAATGGGCCGACATCCTGCTAGTATCGAATTCAATGGGAGTTTCAGCTTCAGCTTGAGCAGAACTTGACTCATGAACTAAATTTTCTTGAGTTTTACCCCCACTCCAAAAAAGAATGCTTTGACTATGTGGTAGACATAACCGAAATATGTATTCAAAGGTTAGAGGCACAAAAGACATACATCTGTGCAGGAATCTATGTAATATGACATTATGATGCAGAAGAACTGCTTGAACATACAATTGTTACATGAATCAAACAATGTAAGAGATGGTCACTGGGAGTTTTGAGTGTGCAAGGAATGCAGAATCAGGCATCAGGCATTAATTTCCCATCCATATGGTGATAAAGAAGTAAAAATGCATCCTTTCAGGTTGTCCCCAGTAATTCTTTTCATTTCATTGCTGCAGAGCAGATCTCCATGCTGTAAGGGTCCAATCCTCTAGGGTGTGGAGCACCTTCTGCAAAATCCCATGTACCCTCAGGGGCGGCGCACTGCATGCCTTGCAGGATTGGGCCCTAGAGCAATATAGACCTTGTCTTGTGCCTCCATTAACTTCAAGGTGGAGCAGGATTGGGCCCCATTTATCTGGAACAAGACAGAGAATGAAAGCAGGAGCTGAGGAGGGAACTTGGAACGACCTGCTGAACTTCCCAGCTCACTACATCAAAGGCTGTGTTGGCAGGGCTCTTCTGTGGAAGCATTCATACTGGGGTGACTTACTGGATCAAGGAGACCAAATTGGGAGGGGGGCAAAAGAAGGAGAAACCAGAAATGATGTAGTGATGTAAAGTAAATGATCTGCATCATATTCAGTTCCGTTATGTTTACTGGTTTCCTTATACTTTATAACACTAGTTGACAAAATAAAGCACTAGTTTTTAAAAGTGATTTTTAACAAGGACAGTCCTGTCCTGTAAAAAGAATGACAGCCCATCATGCTAACCAATAGCGTTTTGTTGTTTCCTTGTCCTCTCCCATCAGTCTGCATCCATATGCTGTATTTTTTCTCTGACTTAGATTGTAAGCTCGTGGGGGTGGGTCAGGGACCATCATTTGTTCTGTCTTAGTATAGCACTTGGTCCAGTGCCGTCCTGGTCCATGACTAGGAATCCGAGGTGTTGTAGTAATACACATTAATAACAACAAAACAACACAAACATGTCTGAACCCCATACCCTTTACACACCATTATGTCCATCTCTGTAGGTTCATTTCATTCCACCCACAACCCGGATCCACACTTGGTGTGATTTTGGGACTGGTGACGGTTAAGGTTGGTTGTTTAACATAAAACAGCAGTAGCCCTAAAAAAAGGGTGAGGGTGGTCATGTGGCTACAACACAGACCAGCGCACCAGGGGAGCTGAGTTCTCGTCCCAGTTCTGCCACAGACTTCCTGTGTGATCTGGGGCAAGTCATTCAACCTCTTGGTGCCTCCGTTTCTTCTCCTGAAAAACATGGGAACAATAGGACTTCCCCCCAGGGCTATTATGAGGCTAAATTCACTAATATTTGTAAACTGGTTTGAGATTATTGGCAGGAAAGGGCCACGTATGCACAAATGTATTATTCTTACGGATGATCATTAACTTTGCAGCCACACTAAGGGTTGAGACAAACAGGAATGAGATGAAACTAATAAATGGGCTCTGAAGGCTGACTATCAGGACAATCATCTATTAGGCTGTCGAATATTTACCCCAGGGAAGTGGTGGAAGCCCCGTAAATTGGAATTCTTAGAACAAGATTAAACAAAACACTAGAAAATGCTGGGAAGGGAAGAACCCTGCCCTAGCAGTGGGGGAAGGACTAGATAACCTACTAGGCATTTTCCATCCCTACCTACTCTCCTGGCACCCTGCACCCCACAAGGTGGGATTCACCCCCAAAGGGAATGCAGGCGGTGGTACTGCACTCTGCTCTGCTTCAAAATGGGAGCAGCTTTCAAATCCACCGAGGACGCCCCCAGACAGCTGTAGACATGCATTGAATCAGCACCTTCCCAATCAGAGCTACCTGCTCTGGGGGCTGCACAGACCCCTGCTGGCCACCCAGCAGAGGGTAGGTTGTGACTGCTCTGTACTGATGCTACAACCAACCCTTTGACAAAGTCCACACCTCAGGACCCCGAGTCGCGAGTGTACATAACTTTAGGCTGAAAGTACTGCTAGGGGTTTTGCTGAATAAGCTGTGCAGGAAGATGCTCCTTTTAGCCTAAAATGGTATTCTAGGGACCACACAGTATTGGTTGTGACAGCCCTCTAAATTTTATTTATTTAGATGAGTTTACAAAGCAATTAAGACATCTGGGCAGATTTCTTCCCAAACGATGTATCATTCAGGGCTTTTTTTCCTCTTCTCTTCTGGGCAGATAAATGTTTTGCAGCTCCACCAGCATATTTCCTTTCTGTCCAGCTTCTTAGAATCCATTTAAACATGTCTGTTGAAATCCTCCCTCATGCAATATTTTAACGAGATATCCCAAATATGGTCTACTTACCGACCGTAAATACTGTCTGACATGCTTGATACAATGTTCTTTTCTTGCATCAGTGCTTCATCAGCTGGAGTTCCTCTTGGAAACCCTTCCTATCTGGACAAAAATAAGAGCATGAAAACAAAACAAAAAATAGTGTCAATTTCATTGAAAGGCTAAAGCCTGATCTCTAGCTATCTAGTTTCTTATATTGGTGAATATTATATAAGCATTTGTGAACCTCCTGATCAATTGGGCTGTGCACCTCAGGACTATGTAGGAACTGGGCAGGACAAAATCCTCCCCACAGCATGAGGGCAAACTGCCGAACAACCAACATTGTACCATAGATCTTCAATAGCATTCATGGACCACCATGTTGCCCCCTTCCCAAGTGTTTCTGCTAGTGGATCTGCATGGGCCTCGACCCTCTGACTACACCCCAAATCCCTCTCCCCAGCCCATTGAAGAGATTGCTGCAGGACGGCGCTCCACAGCATGCTGCCTTCCTTCAGCTCTCTGTCCCTGTGCAGCCTCGCGGCATGTTGCCCATCCCTACCCTGGTTCTGCTGTCTCTGTTGCTCCTAGAGGATGGCAACACATAGGGGTTTATATTCAAACAGAATCCCAGAGGTGCATGTATCTTTTATATAGGCTATATGTGCCTCTAATAAATAATGTCGATAATCATAATTCATTATTCAGGTTTCAGAGTAGCAGCCGTGTTAGTCTGTATTCACAAAAAGAAAAGGAGGACTTGTGGCACCTTAGAGACTAACCAATTTATTTGAGCATAAGCTTTCGTGAGCTACAGATCACTTCGTTGGACCACTGAATGCATCCGATGAAGTGAGCTGTAGCTCACGAAAGCTTATGCTCAAATAAATTGGTTAGTCTCTAAGGTGCCACAAGTACTCCTTTTCTTTTTGATAATTCATTATTGTTATACACACTGACCAATGTTGTCTCACTGTTTCCTTCCCCATCTGGCTGTATCAATCTGTGGTCTCTTGTACTTAGATTGTAAGTTTTTGGGGACAGCAGGAGTATCTTGTTGTTCTGTGTTTATACAGCACCTAACACAATGGGATCCTGGCCACTGACTAGGGCTACTAGATGCTACCATACTAAATAATAATACTTTCTAAGGTCTCCATCCATTTAAGGCCTCGCAACACACACAAAAAGAAAATACAATCACAAGTCAAACATTTAATAAAGGCAGACCTACCCAAACCACAGGAACCAGACCTGGCAAAGAGCAGTAAATAAACAACCCCACAAACTGAGATACATTTAAATGGAAACAACACTCAATAAACACCTTTAGACTCACTCAGCGGGACACCAGAGTAGTGTTTAGGCCTATACTAAAGCAGCAGAGAATTCCACGCTTGCAGGATCTTGGGGTAGAAGTTACATCCTCTTGGCCTGACCCTGCACCTTAGGTTGAACAGCAGCTCCGGCTCCAGCCCCAGCGCATCAAGTGCCATAACGGGATGTAGGGTAGCAGATGGCCTGATCCCTTAATCATTTTTGACAAACCAAAATAAACTTGCTGCCCACCTTCCCAGACATTATTTACAGTGATGAAACGTGCCCTACCCACATGAGTTACAAAAACTCTCACTGAGGACTTTGCACCAGTAATGTTGTGGCAAACCTCTTGATTTTTTTCAAAGGCGCTTTTGAAATAAATAATACTTCAAATGATTCATGGGAAGGCATGAAGAGCCTTTAACAGAGTTGGGTGTAGCACAACACACAGAATCTAATTTAAACTCACAAAAGCAAGGAAATGTGTAGCTAAGGCAAATAACCTGTGCTTTCTCCCAACTTGTTCTGTTGTGCCCAGCTTCTGCAGCAGACAGCATATAGAAGGGATTATGTAGCATATGGTATATGTTGGTCAGGCTCTTTGAATTGGAGCTGGTTGGAAAATGCTGGCTGAGGGGCTTTTGCTGAAAATGTTGACTTTTCATCAAAAAACAAAAACAAATTGGCTAAAAAACAAAATGTTTTGTTTTTGAGGAAAGCAGATACTTTTCACACAAAAAATTGTTTTGTCAAATAACTAATCCTGTGTTTCTAGGAAAAACCCAATTTCCAGTTGAAAAATCAGGTTAGACAGAAGGCCTACATGCCATGCATAAGCACTGAGTATCAGAATGGATCTTCAGCAACTCTGTTTTGTGCTATTAAATCAGAACCCTAAAGCTTTTGCAGTTTGAATTTTCTTTGTTTCTACAGGAAAAAAAAGTTCCCATAAAAAACATTTTTAAAACTCTCCAGATAGACAGCTACCTAGTTTACCACATAAATAAGGGGCTGGGGAGGTTTTAAAACAGAGATTATGGACCTGATTAGATAAATATCTAATATGGAGCTTAACCTGCCCTATGCATACTGGGTGGAATTCAGGGGGCCAATAAAAGGCATATGAGCCACTTAAGTCCCACCAAGGTCCTATTTTGAGGGCTTCGGTGATTCACAGACCTTGTGTTGGCCTTCTGCACAGGGGGAAATGTCCCAAATTAGGAATTAATAATATTCATTGTGAGGGAGAACAATATTGTCAGAGTAATTCTATTTACTGTAGTAGCATTTCAGCACTTGATTTTCTCAGTTTAATAAAGGGAATCAAGGATATTATCCACATGGCAGAATAACAGCCTACAAAACTGTATCCTGAAAGACAAACAAAGTCTGTTTGGACCCAGGAAAACAAGAGCAGAGCTGACTTCACTGGAGGTTTTGCCTATGTCAGGATTTCAGGCTCCGTCCCTGACTGCAGATTTAAAAAAAGCCAGAGCCAGATCATGGTCTGCCATGGAAAAGCCCATAGGAGGGGTGAAATTACACAGCAATATCTATGAATTGACAGTCAATGAGTTTTTGTAGCTTCATCCTGCTGGGTAGAAGGTTAGGTAAATCCCTAGAGGAGTCAGTGTTTTTCTTCCGGCTGCATAGATATCCCAGCTTCCCTAGAGAAGTCCCAGCCATTTGCAAAAGGCTGGGATGTCCTCTGTATGGAGGGGCCAGTGCCTCTGGCCTTCTCATGACCTTACTCTGCTTTGACAGTCTGGCTTCTTGAGGAGACAAGCCACCATCGCTTGCTCTCCCACCTCTGCACCTCACCTCCCTTTTTCATGGAGAAGGTGAGGATTTGGTCTGGTGTTAGCTTTCATGGAAATTTTCCTGGGGGGTTTCCGAGGTACAGTGCCTCATAGATCCACTATTCCCCGGCTATGCTCACTCAGCCCATCAACCGGTGGTATTCCTACAGGGCCTTATGGTTTACATTTACACAGATAACGCACAGCCATGGAGGATAGGTCCATCAATGGCTATTACCCAGGATGGACAGGGATGGTGCCGCTAGCATCTGTTTGCCAGAAGCTGGGAATGGACAACAGGGGATGGATAACTTGATGATTACCTGTTCTGTTCATTCCCTCTGGATCACCTGGCATTAGCCACTGTCAGAAGACAGGATACTGGGCTAGATGGACCTTTGGTCTGAACCAGTATGGCTGTTCTTATGACAGATAGAGGAGGATTACACTACATTGGCTTCCTCCTCTTATTCAGTAGTTTAAGGTCTATTGAAAGGGATTTCTGCTCCTTTCCTCCCTTTTCCTCAAGAGCCCATTCAACCTCCCTCATCCCTTCAGCAGTGGAGAAATCCCTGAACTTAGGAGGGGAATGATTAGGTGAATGTGCCTCTCCACTGGCACCTGCTCTTCCCTACCCAATCATGCACCTTTTCTCCCAACCCACAAATCCTCCAATGTGGGGGGACACACATAGGGGCTTCGTTTGAGTTCTGGGGCAGTGGTCATATCATGTTGGCTCAACTTCCTACCCCAATCCCTGACAAAATCTGGAGCAAAAAACACCACTTTCCCATTCCTTTCATTCACTTTTTGAGCAAAATGATGAGGAGGATGATCTGGCTTTTGTGAAAACTACAGGATTTGACTCTATGATTTGGTTAGTTATGCCTTACCATAGAGAGGCTTCCTGCTGGAATAGACTGTTTAGAAGAGAAGCTGTTTCCATTTGCTATTGATATTCCTGTCTGCTTTTATATAAAATATAAAAATGAGCAAATGCACATCCTTTTTGAAGCAGCTGTTGGAGGATGACTAGGATATCTAGCAACTGCAGAGAGAGCACCTGACAGATTTATTTTTAAGTCACTGTTTACATAAGGCACTTCTGTACCTGCTGTGATCTGTTGCATATTAACTTATATAGGGTGCTTGCTATCCAAAATGCTTATGAAAATCTGTGGAATAAATTCACAGCATGCGTGTCCATGTTTTGGTCTGAATGTCTGCCACATGTGCATGTCTTTTCAAGGCAAACAAAATGTATCTGCTCTTTTTGCCACTCCACAGTAGAGTGAATGGGATTTTCACTTGCCACCAGGTCCAAATTGTCTAAACTAATCATGCATTTTTCTTCAAGGACAAAGCAGTGAAAAAGACACTTCTGTGGGAAAAGAGACACTGGATTTCCTAAAGAGGGGATTCCACTGAGGAGGGTTGAGGAGTCCCTGGGGGATATTTTCTTACCCTTCATAACACCACAAGCACCATAAGATCTCAGTTCAAATAGAAAAAGGGAATCAGCTACATGGCACCAATTAGATAGGTGATTTCTTTAGGGGTAAAACAGGTGGGTGGGTTTGGTTAGAGTCAAGCAGATTGTTTGTAACTAATAATTGATTTGATGAACTTTGCCTCTCTGTCCATCCACAAACATTACTTGATGGCATTTTTCATGAATTTCATTGACTCTATTAATTGCTAGTTGATACTTTATATAGAACATCTGTGCTGTGTTCTTAGTTGTAATTGATCATAGAGTATTCCTGTTCCCTGATTGGATGAGCAGGTTTCCAGTACAAATACTAGTGAAGAGCTCGTTTACTATTCCTTGGACTGGGGCATGTAGATTTAAAATTAGCTTTTCACAAGCTAGTATAATTCAGTTGCATGAACATCCATAGAAAGTGACCACAAAAGGGGAACTAGTATAAAGCAAATAGATAGTTGAAGTCAAATTAATATTTTGGGAGGGTTATTACATTAAATTAATATATTTATATAACATTGTATTTATTTGTCTGTCAGTTTTACATAAATTACCTATCTCAGGTTTGGTGTTTATATTCCCTTTAAATCATGCATGGAGAAGATCCCCAAAGAGCAGAATAAAACACAGTGGTTCATGTCTAACCATATCGAATCATGCAGCATCAACACATTATTAAAGGGACACTGTAAAAAAAATCAAACTACTGTCTGAAAATGTTTTCCCCATTATTGTTATAATACAATCAGAGTAATTTAAAGAGATTGGAGATAATATGTGTTTCCAGTGTGCTGATTCTGTGCATGTGACAGCACTTTATTAGTCAGTTAGGCCCTGATCTTGCACTCAGGCCAGGGAATAACTATGCAGGTGAGTAGCACTATTGACTTCAATAAGACTATTCATAAAGTAACCCTTAGTTTTGCAGGATCAGGTCCTTAGTTACTCAGTCTCCCTTTTGGTGTGTGTAGGAAAATGTGACTGCAAATCCACAAAAACTTCCCAGGGTGGAATCAGAGGCAGTCCTAAGTACCAGAAACTACTTGTAAGCATTTTTTAGGAATGGACTAGATTTCAAGTGGACAGTGCTTTATATGGTGTATTGAGTCATGAGTTTGTGAAAGCAACGCTAAAAGGTGCCCCCTGTGCTAAAGAACAATAAGAGGGTTTGCCTTATGTGTTTGGCCTCTGGACTCACCGGTTTGTTTGTTTTTCAAGGAGAGAACTTTTTACTCTATCAGCCAACTCTAGTATAAGAAAACAGAGGGAGGTTTCAGAGACTGGTCCTAGGAGAGGGGGGCAGCAGTTCCCTTCCTTCCAGGAGAAATGGATTAGTAGGGCGCTGCTCCCTAGTAGAGTATTCACTGACATCAGCTGGTCTCCAGAGTCTCCCCTTCTGTGTCCGAGGGGGAAAGAGGCTTACGTCATAGAAAGGCCAGTGTCCCTTAACTCTCACCCAGCAGATCTGCCCCAGCGCCATGAAGCTGGCAGGAGGTTTCTGCTTACAGCAGATCAGATCGGAATAAACACCTCCCCTTAAGGATAGTTTTCAGAGTAGCGGCCGTGTTAGTCTGTATTCGCAAAAGAAAAGGAGGACTTGTGGCACCTTAGAGACTAACCAATTTATTTGAGCATAAGCTTTCGTGAGCTACAGCTCACTTCATCGGATGCATTCAGTGTTCTTGATTCTGGACAGTGTTCTTGATTCTGCTGAGACTTCCTTCTTGGATCGCATTTACCCCGCAGTGCGGAGTGGGCTTTTCTTCACAAGCAGAAGACAAAAGACTAGCGCCCCTTCTAAGCAAAAACTCGCGTGTAACTTTGTAAAGCATCAAAGACACGCGAGACAGGCTCCCCTGTTACACCGCTCGCTTAGTCATCCCCTTGAGTCCATCCCACCTGATTCGATCCACTGGGGCAAACTGAGCCCTGTTGAAAGGCAGCACAGTTGTATCAGGGATGAATTTGACTCCCTGTATCTAAACTTTCCCACGGTGTCCTTTAGCTTCTCTCAAAGGAACTTGGCACCCTCAGTCTTAGGAGCCGTTTAAAGGGAGAGAATCCCCTTTATTGTCTCAAGATCAGAGGGGTTTTCCCAGTCGCCGTCCCCTTGTGCCCTCCAAGCGTCAGTTTGATCACTGAGAGCTCCCTGCGCTTTGGCCGAGAACAGCTGAAGTTGTGGACTAGTAAGAGGCAAACCTGCCCGGAATTCATCTCGCGATGATGGGTGACACCAGGCTCATCCTACGCGGGGTCTGAAAGCACAACTCAGCACCAGGCATTTCCTTGGGTAAACAAGATTCTCTGGTTATTTGAGTCAAGAATTTCAAGCCCCCCAAAACTTCTAAGGGCGCCCGTTTGGTTCTCCAGTTCGGTACCTGAGATATTAGGAATAACGGACTTCCCTTTGGGAGCCCTTTTCTCTCCCACTTTAGTGGAGTGTTTTAGGAGAAATACCTCAATCGGAAGCTTTTGCCTGGCATTAGGAATAGCGACCTTGGCAGGTCCTTACAACACTGACGGTCATGTACAGTGTGTGTGTCTGCCTATATATAATATACACATGCTGTATATACTGTTCACAATATATATATAAAAGTATATATAAGAATGGAATTTGTGTGAGATATAACTATACATGTTTAACTTGTATTCCCAAGCCTGTATATCGGAGGCATTATTTGCACATTTAGATCCTGAGCAAAGAGGAATTGTAAAGTAAAATACTTTGAAAAATATGCAGAACTCTACTTTCACAATAGCATTAGTAAATATCCAGATTTTATTTAAACTGGCTGCCTTTTCGGTAGGATACCCATTTTGATTTTTTTTTTTGAGAAATGTATATTTTTTCCTATGCTGAAGCATATTAAATAATTGCTTAAATACGAACGTTTCTCTGATTATATATTTCAGGTGGAGGCTCTTGAGTCAGACCCATCAAGTCAATGTTAATCTTGAGTGCATAATATTCTCCAGGATTCTACGAGAAGTTCTGAGGATAGATGTCACTGGGAAATGTAACATTCAAAGTATATACAGAGCCCCATGCGATATGTGCCGCAGCCAATCTCGTTATTTATCCACCTGATGCGATCTTTAAGCGAGCGTCTACAGCGAGATTTGCAAATCCACCTTTAAATCTCTGCTTGAATGATTGCAGGGGAATGATAAATGTTTATAGGACAGAGGCCCGATCCTGCATTTCCCAACCGTTTAATCGATGAGTAAAGCAACACGGAGCAAAGGGGAGTTTTCAAAGTTACTGCCGGGGGGGGCAAGAGAGAGAATCCGATACCTCTTCCAACTTCATTCCCTACACCTATGATCTGCTCGAAAACAGGCTCGGATCTCACCAGAGTTACTGTAGCAGCGATTTTATTGCAATTAAAACAACCGGGCTGCTGACTGATGCTCTGGGAGCATTGACCACTACGGGTGGGGAGATGCTCTCCCATTAACTTCCAAACTCTGCTGGGCGCAACTTGTCACCTCGTAAGAGAGCGATTAGCGTGTGCCCCAGTGTAGCGGACCCCTCCTGGGGAGGGGGAGGTTTATCGGATTCCTATCGGGTTCGAACTTGGAGTTCACTAAAAGTGAATTTAGCCTAAATAATGAATCGATCTAAATTTAAACAGAGGAATGGAATTGCTCTAAAAATAAATTAGCAGCTGCCTTCTCCGCATCCTCCTCCTCTGGTGAACAGATAAACACAGCCTCCTGGCGGGCAGGGCCGGGCACTCGAGTGTGTGCCCACCCCAGGCCGATCTGTCACAGGGAGGCACCAGGCGCGGGGGATCTTGTGCCATCCAGCTTGGACTCCGCTGACAAACTGAGCTTTACTGGGGCTGGAAAATCAGGAGCCTCTGAAAGTGACAACCCCTTGGCCCTGCGCGGGGGCTTTGTTTTCTCTGTAAATGCGCGGTAAGGGCAACCACTGGTTGATGAGCGGATGGTCCAGGACTGTCTTCTGAGAGGCCGGGGGAGGCACTGGTGTGTGTCCAGGTTTCCCCTGCTCCACTTCCCGCCCCACCCCCTTAGAAAAGGCGCGTCGCTGTGAGCCAGATTTGTATACAATGTGGCCGTCCGGCTGGGTGATTGTCTCCACTGTTTTTCAGTCCCATCCCTTACAGGAGGGCAGATCATCCGTTGCGCTGCTGGGGGTGTTATCTCCCCCCTCCCCATCCATCCTCCAACCTGAGGAGTACCCGACCTTCCGTACAACCCCCCTTCCCCACATGTACAGCCAGGGCAGCGTTTTCTGAGGACAGGCAGGACTTTCCCTTTGAACCGACGCGCCCCCCCCAAGCCGATTGGACATAGTGTAACTTCAAAACACGACCTTTAAAAAAAAAAATAAATGAAAGCGTGGGGCCCCCAATAAACAACTGCATCCTTTCACGAAACCTCCGTGCATGTCCTGCGGCTACCTGGGTTGCTGGTGCTGAAACGCGATTTTGGGGGGAGAGGGACACGTGCCCCTCCGGGCCCCCTTTCGCTACAAATATGTAAGGGCCAGGGAGTGGCCGCGGGCACAGCTCACAGACCCGTCCGGCGGGACAGCCGCCCAACTTCAGGGGGAAGTTTGAGGGGCCCCTTAAACCGGTGGCTGGGTTTGAACCTAGAGGGAGCTAGAAAGGAGCTAGCGCGGGCAGGGGAGCTGGGAGAATTTGTGGCGTGGGGGTGCTCAGAGCCACTGACCCAAACTGTAAACCCAGCATATAAGGGACACCACTTCAAGCCAAGGGGTGCGGTAGCACCCCTACTTCCAGCCCCTCTGAGCCTTGTTCCTTGAAGCGGCCGACGATTAACGCTGTGCAAATGGGATCTGCTGGCCAAGCCCAGCCAGCTCCGGGCAGGGGGAGCTCGCCCAGGCTCCTCCGCAAGCCTGGGGGGGGGGGGGGTTGGTTGTTGTTGTTGTTTTGTTTTTTGATCTCGGCAGCGTCCTATATTCCCGGCTTGTCTCTTTTATTCTTTTGTGCTCGGGCGTGTTGTCCTGGCCAGCGGTGTGAATGGAGGTTTTGTAAACCGGGACAGCTAAAAATGAGCCACATCATATTGTTTGACAGAATGATCCAAGATGATAAAGTGCCTGCTCCGAAGGGGGTGCAAATGGTTGAAGTCCTAAAAACCAGACCGGCGCTCGCGCTCTCTGCCTGCCGTAGCCTAGAGGAATCTGCCGAGTGCACCAGACAGGCTCACGTCCAACCGGCTGTTGTTCAATGGGAAAGTCTTTTTATTTAAAAAAAAAAACAAAACAGTTCCGGCTCGGGACCCCCCTTCTCCTCGTGGCAGATGAAAAGCACAATTTTCCAGAGAAAGGCTCGTTTTGATTAAATCTGACATGCTGCTGATAACTCCATGCTAATGTGAAATAATTAACATAATAGCCATAATTAAAAGCACGCTAACAATGCCATAAATTTATCACACAATTTTACTAGCTTTCTGCCCCTAACTGCTCTCTCATCGTTAATTAAACGTGTTGCCTTTTACAGAATGGATGTTTATACATTTCCAATACAAATAAATCCGCAACCCCGCGTTGGAAACATGACCAATTTTGTTTTACCCGGTGGTCTCCTGGCTTTATAGGCGATTTGTTGCGATTAAAACATCCCCTCCAAATATTGTTTTTTGAAAAGGTGCCGATCCATAAAATGCTTTGGAAATCAGCATCTTTCTAAAAGCCCCCCGGGGGGGGGGGGGACACAAGCTACCCACTGTCCGTGGCCATGAGAATGAAATTGGACACGGGAGCCTTATTTATCCCCTGCTTTAGGGTGGAGATCTGCCCCCTCCCGTGCTTTCAGGGACACCTTAAAGTAAACTACCTCTTCCACTCCGCCCCCCACTTACAGTAACACTGTGCAAATGTTATTTACAAATACTTGCAAGGGGGACAATAAAGGCAGGCGTGGATAATAAACACCAGCCCGAGCGCACGGGGCACCGACATCTCAGCCAGGGTCAGTTTCATTTCAGTAACGAGACTGACACCGAGAGCTAAGCAACTAACCTCATCCCCATTTTGGCCGCATATGTTTTGTTTTTTTTTTTAAGATCGGTTTGACAGTAGGACTATCCTCCTCCCCCCCACACTTATAACAAACCACAATGCTGGTCTAATCCAGGTCAGGTCAACGATTTATATAACTCATTAGTGAAAGTAATAGGCTTAAGGAGATGAAAGAGGACACCTTTGATTCCTCTTTCCTTTAAAACGATTACAGGAGAAGGATCTGCCCCAGCATTGCAATTTCTCCCCAACCCACCCCCAAAAGTCAGCCTCCGGATTTTATTTTTAACTCGCGTCTCACCCGGGAATTTGCTTTGCTTTATTAGAACCAAATTGAGTTGTAATTAATTTCCCCCACTCTATCATAAATTGTTCAATCTTCGCTTTCCTGGATGCTAGATGTGTCTCTATTTGACTCCATATCGATCTGGACTATGCAGTTTTCTTTTCTCCTGTTGCTAAATCTCTTTGTATTTTTTCCAATCCCTTGCGCGCACGCTACCCTAATCATTTTAGTGCTTTGCTGTGTACATCCCCGGGTTTTAGTCCATGTTAATCCTTTAAATTTTAGTAGATTAGGTGGCTGCGTGCCATCTCCCTCTACCAGATTCATTCTGGAAAAGTTTGCTTATTATTATAAAAGGTTTCTTCCTCCCTCTACCCCCAATCCTGACTAAAGTCCGGCCTAATGATGGAAGACTTATGGCTTTAATAACAAACTGCAATTAGTCTTAAAAAAGGATTTACTTAACGCCCAAATATTGTCAGATGGACAGGGGCACAGGTTCCTAAACACTTTCTTATAGCTTTGCCACTTCTACCAGTTCTGCACTTCTTAATCGTTCAGTCCTGCAGGGAATTCTTGCAACACAAATTTTACCTCCCCCTCCTCCCCCCTTCTCATATAATAACAGTGTTTTCCATAATGCCGGGCAAGATAGAAAGAGACCCATAAACACAAGCATCCGTGGCAGAGTTAAGAGCTGGACTTGCAGTGGTCCAGCATTGACCCAAAGCATGTCAAAATTGCAAATCACTCCCTTTGCCCCCAGATCTAAATCGATTTTTAAAAAAGGGGAACAGAGAAGTGCAGGATATGAAAGCTCAGGGGAGAAAATTGGAGCATCGAGTCTAAGATCTCCATTTCGAGTCGAAAAGTTTCTGTAAAAGAGATGGGCCCCCTATCAGATGGTAACACTGATTGAACAAGAGATTAGCACAATAGAGCTCTAATCGAGGGGAGACGTTTCTTTTCACGCTAAGCACCGTAATTAATGGTATGAATCAATTAATTTGACTTTTATTGTGTCGAAGAAAAGCTCAACAAATGAAACGGTGGGTTTTCGGAGTTGATCTCCCCCACCACCACCCCGGGAGATTTCAGAGAGTGATAGTGTAATATACATACACTCACACAGAGAATCCTGTTTGTGTCTCTGTGTGTTAATGGTAGGACAAATTCAGCTCCCCGCGAGAAGCCTCGCCATAGCTCCAGCAGGTTTTTAAAGCACCAGAGGAAGAGCTTTGCTGTCCAGATGGCAAAATATAAATTAGGATCATTTGGAGAAAGCGCAAAGAAGACACAAGACGGCAATCAATAAAGCACAGATACACACACACAAAAATCATAGAGAAAAACATTGGCTTTCAAAGCACCGAGCGGCGCTTCTGTGCAGAGAGCGAGCTGGGATAGTGCAATGGTGGGGGCTTGCTTTCTTGTCTAAAATCTTCCTTGGCTGCGAGCGAGGGGTTTTTTGTTGGTTTGTTTTTAAATAATGCATAGAGAGAGTCAGTCTAAATCTAAAACAATCACAACCTCATTTCAGCACAGGAAAGGAAAGATATTTTTCTTCTCTCTCTCTCTCTCTCTCTCTCTCTCAAAACTTAAAAAAAATATTTGAGAGTTCGACTTTTTTGGTTAGACACATTTATAATGGTAATTTTAGAAGAGGATTTTTATCTTTGCATTTTAAGTGTTGTCACTTTTTTTAAAAAAAATACCCATTCGTTAAACTTTTGCTAGGTCAGACCCAGCCATCAGATTTATTTGGATGAAGATATCTCCTGAAAATGAATGCTCACATTATCTCGAACTAGCTCCCCAAAACAGACATAAAAACAACAGAGTTAGCGCAAGTGTTAACTCCAAGTGGCCAGCGCGGATCATTTAAATAGCAATACTGTACCGTATACCTACAGTATATATTGAAGCAAGTTTGATTAAGATCTTCTCCCCACTGGGTAGGGGATAAATCAATCTATCTGTTGCCCAACGTCTTCTGTAAAATATTCCATCAGATCTTCACTCATCAATATTTTTATCCCACTAAGGCGAGCGCTGCTCTGTAGTTGTGATATTCACCTGCTCTTAGCGCTGTAAAGTGAACCTTACATTTTTGTTTGAACCGAATAAACCTTTCAGGCATCGGAAAGCAATTGACATGGTTTCCCCTAATTGTTAATAGAAAGGTAGGGAGGATTATTGATTTCCCTATGTGGACGGTTATATGTTCTTTTTAGAAAGGGAGGGATTTTAATGAGAGACCAATATGTTAATACAGACATTACCGATCTCTCTGATTTATTTTAAAGGGGGAAGGGGGCGGAGGGAAGAGTTTATGTGCCCTTTCGAACAATAATTGCTCATCGGAAATTGTTTTATCCTTTTGCAGTTTTCTACTTAAATATATTTTTTTAAATCCAAAACACATGCGATCGTTGAAACAATACACAGGGATTTAAAAAAAAAAGAAGTAAAGAAAAGAAAACCACTGAGCAAACCGTTTCCGACCTACCCAGGTGTTATTGTTCTCAGTTTAAACAGATCCCCTTGGCACAAAAGGAATAGAATTTGTAACCCTGCCTCCCCCTCTATGGAGCCCCCTTTCCTTGGGACAAGGCTTACCTTGCACTCTGGTGAATAGAGTCTTCACATTCACACACTCCCTCATTTCCTACTTTTTCATATGCTAACGCTGGCAATGATTATGTCGTTAACACCTCTGCCAAAAAAAAAAAAGGCACCTAAAAGCTTCTTTATTTATAGTTTCCCTTTGTTATTTTACGTCTTTTTTATTTCTCTCTGCAACTAATCTAATAGATTAATCAATAGCCATTTTCTGATCTTCGGTTTCCAGCTGATGCTGCTGTTGGGGGGGGGGGGGGGAAACCTACCGGAAAGTGATTTCAGAGCCAAAAGTTGTTGTTGTTGTTAAGCATTAATATGATGATGTAGCCGTTCAGTGTATATTTGGTCGGAGGCGATGGTGCTCATAAACCATATTGGCAATACCTACACAGTTCAGGCTCTGCTCCTGACCTTTGGCATTTCGCAGGACGTTTGCATTTAAATAAAAAACAGCACTCACTTTTTTGTTTTAATGTTAAAATCAGAATGGTTGTTCTCTCGCTCTTTTGCCTGTTCATAGAATTCCAGCATTACCATTGTTGAAAAAAGCTCCAGCCATCATGTAATAAAAATGAAATGCTTCTAACCTGTAATCTTAGATAAAGGCAGACTAATGGTTTCACACTGATATAGTCCTATTTTGGAGTCCCTAGCTAGCGTGAAGGGAGGCTGTGGGCTGAAATGATGCTTGTATATGATCGTGATAAGTAGAGCCACTGTTGTCTCTTTGTTGACAATTCCATGAAACAACTTGAGTTTTGCATGGCTTAACAGTGGGGCGCCTGACGTCAGGCGGTCACGTGGCCACGCCTCCTAGTATATCTTTAACTGGAAAGTAATCTATCAGCCAGTCTTTAAAAAAGGACTTTCAAAGTGGCAAGTGAGTTCTTATAACACCCTGATTTCCCCCCTCCCTCTCTCTCCGCGTCTAGAAATACCTTTCCCCCTCCCTCCAAAAAGGGGAAAGAGAAACAAGAGAGAGGAAGTGTGTGTGGTGGTGGGGGGAAAACTAATGAGAGGACTGAAGCAAGACACCCTTTAAGAGAAGAGGTGGAAAGGCTGAGTTTAAAGAGATCTAACCTGCAGCAGCAGCTCAGATGAGCAGTAGAGGAGTTTTGATCGGATCCCAGTTGCTTGCTGGGGAAGCCACCAGCCCAGCTGCTAGAGGCGTTTGATCTGATCCCATATGTCTGCTGGGGGAAGCAGGAACCGGCAGAGACGTTTGATCCCAAATACCTGCTTATAGGAACCAGTAAAGGAGTTTGACCTGCTGGGGAAACCGCCACGCTCAGCAGAAAGGAATCGGCGGAGGAGTTTGACCTGATGCCGGCTGCCCTGCTGGAGAAGCTCCCAAGAAGCTCAGCAGCTCCAAGAGGAGTTTGATCTGATCCCAGATGCCTGGTGGAGAAGGCATCGAGCCCCGCAGACTGGGGACTTTGGTGTGATCCCAGGTACCTGTTGGGGGAAGCCACCAAGAAGCCCAGCAGCTGGGGAGGGGAGGGGGGGTTTGAGCCCAGGTGCCAGCTGGAGAAGCCACCAAGCCCAGCTCACCTCTTTCTCCCCCCTTTCCCCTCCCCTCCCGTCTCACTTTTTCTCTCTCCCCCCCCTCCAGCCCCCTTCCTTTCCCCTGTGCCCCCCTTCCCCTGAGCGGTGATGACCCTGTCAGGCAGCAGCAGCACCAGCGACATGTCCGGCCAGACCGTCTTGACGGCCGAAGATGTGGATATCGACGTGGTGGGAGAAGGGGACGAAGGGCTGGAGAAGGACAGCGACGGCGAGGCCGGCAGCCCGGCCGGGCTGCACCTGGAGGAGGCGGAGGAGCTGCTGCTCCCCAGGGAGGCGGGGGCAGGAGCGGAGCGCAGCGGCAGCCCGGCGGAGGCCACCCCTAGCGGGGCGGCGGACGGGGCCAAGGGGGCAGGCGGCGGGGAGGAGGGCGGCGGCGGCGGCGGGGCCCTGCCGGGGCAGAGCAAGCCCAAGAACAGCCTGGTGAAGCCGCCCTACTCCTACATCGCGCTCATCACCATGGCCATCCTGCAGAGCCCGCAGAAGAAGCTGACGCTGAGCGGCATCTGCGAGTTCATCAGCAACCGCTTCCCCTACTACCGGGAGAAGTTCCCGGCCTGGCAGAACAGCATCCGCCACAACCTCTCGCTCAACGACTGCTTCGTCAAGATCCCCCGCGAGCCGGGCAACCCGGGCAAGGGCAACTACTGGACGCTGGACCCCCAGTCCGAGGACATGTTCGACAACGGCAGCTTCCTCCGCCGCAGGAAGCGCTTCAAGCGCCACCAGCAGGAGCACCTGCGCGAGCAGACGGCGCTCATGATGCAGAGCTTCGGCGCCTACAGCCTGGCCAGCCCCTACGGCCGGCCCTACGGGCTGCACCCCGGCGCCTACCCGCACCCGGCCGCCGCCGCCCTGCAGTACCCCTACATCCCGCCCGTGGGGCCCATGCTGCCCCCGGCCGTGCCGCTGCTGCCTTCCAGCGAGCTGAGCCGCAAAGCCTTCAACTCCCAGCTCAGCCCCAGCCTCCAGCTGCAGCTCAACAGCCTGAGCGCCGCCGGCTCCCTCATCAAGTCGGAGCCCAGCAGCCGGCCCTCGTTCAGCATCGAAAACATCATCGGGGTGTCGGCCACCAGCTCAGGGAGCAGCGCCCAGACTTTCCTCCGGCCCCCGGTCACCGTCCAGTCCGCCCTCATGGCCCACCAGCCGCTGTCCCTCACCCGGACCACAGCAGCCATCGCCCCCATCCTGAGCGTGCCTACAAACATTATCTCGGGACAGTTCCTGCAGCCCGCAGCATCCGCGGCAGCCGTGCAGGCAAAATGGCCAGCCCAGTAATTAAGAACTACCCCGGGCTCAGTGCTGATTCTTTGCTTTTTTATTTTTATTATTATTATTATTATTTTATATCCATCAATCTATAAATAAGAGACTCGAGGGGGGAAACACCCAACCTCTCTTCCTATCAATCACAGACAAAACCCCTGGACTCTTAACAAAATCAAACTAAAAACCTGCACAAAAATGGTAGGATCCAAACTGTACACGCAAAAAAACCCCCAATCCCCCTATATTAAAAAAAAAAAGCCAAACCCACACGCAAGCACACAAGGAATGCTTTCTGTACAGGTAAAAAAAAAAAAGGGAATCCAACCAACATTTGTACATATTTGTATTAAAAATTATTGACTTTACTTTTGGGGTTTTTATTTTTTTAAAAAGGCAAATAACAGTAGGGATTAGGAGCTTTGAACTTTCACTTTTTTTGAAGGTTCTTACTCTCCAAACAGTTTTATCGGAAAGAATAAAAAATGTATTAAAAAAGCGGGGAAAATTTTAACTATTAAACAAACAAAGAAAGAAATGTTGGGGGGAAAAGGAGAAAATAACCAGTCATTCTATTATAGAAGTCTGTTTATATATGAATGAATATATGTATTCTAAATGTTATTCCTTCGTGTTGTACACAACTTTGTAAATAAATTTTTAAAATGCTGTTCCTTGTATTATTTGATAATTATATACTATAGAGAGAGTCTGATCGGGTGACAATTTAGGTGTATAATGTATCGATGAGAAGATTTTTTAAATGATTGAAACTAACTAACCTTTTTCTGTAAATACCTAACTTTCCCTTTAATTCAAGTAACCTTTCCAGGAGTTGTTCTTAAATAACACGCTAGTTATGTTAGTTATTGTTTCTATAGATCTTGACTAATTTAAGACCCCAGATTTGTTTAGTGCCTACCATAATGAAATAGACGATTAGTGCAGATAACTTCAGTTTATTCAGCCTAAATTGTCAGCGCAATTGCGCAGTGAGCAGGAAACCAATCCAGTTGCAATACCGAAAGGCTTGCCATGGCAAAATCTAATTTAAATCAACAGTATAAAAATAAAACATTATCCCAATTAGATTATGTTTGAGACACATTAACGCTTTAGAACGCGAGATAATATTTCCCCAAAACATATTATTTTTCTACTCTGCCTGTGTATTTATACAGTCAGTTAAAGTAGCACAAAATTCATAATATCTCTCATTATTCTGAATATACTTTTTATGTGCATTTATTTGCAATTTTAAAAATACAGTTTTAAATTAAACCTCATAGCAATCAAAAGATTTTTACTAATTTATTTTGCGGTAGAATTAATATGTGTGCACCACAATCTAGTTGTATGAATCTTTCATTATTAATAGAAGGCAAATATTATATTATTAAACAACTGAATCTATATTTTAAAGAAGAAGAAATAACCTTTTATCACATGAGAAACGTTTAATATATTTAAGGTCATTTTATGTTGTAGACTTCTAATAACTAAGTTTCGAGAACAGTTGCAAATATATATATATATATATATATATATATATATATATATATATTTGGGCCAAATTAAAGTGACTAAGAGCGATGCCGAAAATAATTCGCTATAAAGTCTGATAGAATTAAAAACACATTTGTTTTCAGTCTGAAAAAAAAAGAAGCAAGACAGTAAGAAAAGCATTCATTCATATGCATTGAAAATATTTTATTATTCTATTCTGTCCTCGGTCAAAAACGTGTCAGTTTCACCTCAGATATCGGCAATAAAATGTCAATGTTCACATTCCACATAGACAAGAATCTCCTCTTGTTAGTAAAATGTAATGCATAAAATGCATGTTCAATTAATCAGCTATATTAAGGCTTTAACGACTTATTACTACAGCACTGATTGTGTTGCTTATTTCAAGTATAGGATCTGCTGTAAAATGCCTTATACACAATTTGTTTTCTTGGTAAACAGTAAATATTATTGCATCCTAAGTAAACATTTATACCGCGGGATACATATACTAAAATAAAACAAGCTGCCTGGTGACTGGATAGTTTGAACTTTATAAATAAGGACCTGATAATCATCTGACACGGAAAGGAAAAACAGTCACCTTAACCAAGAAGAGATTATATATCAGAGGCTCTTCATGCAGGTCCCTACATGGACACTCCTCTAATCTCTTTTTACAAGGAAAACTAAACAGATCTAAATTTGTTTGTGTGCTGCGGCTATAAAAGTAACAAGTTGTTTCACAGTTGTGTCTAGCTAATCGGTTTTACACAAACAGCAAATGGTGCATGATTTGTGCAACACACGCAGAGGTTATTTCTATATTTAGCTGATACCCCTGGGAAAAGAGAAAGGAGGCTCTTCTTGAATTCACTTTTAGGCTCAAGAAGCTGCTGATCCAGAGCTTCTAACTGACATTGGATAACAGGGGGCTCATTCCATTCCTGATCCTTTGTTACTTATAAAATTACTCCCTCATATTTCCGTACATAGCAATAATACCTCCCGGCCCTGCATGTGTGTTCAGAACAAGCAGCAGCCTTTAAACTGGAAGGCCTTTTCGTACTATTTATTAGGCAGACGGGGGTGGGAAGAAGGCAAAATAGCCGGCAACTTTCTTCCCAACTAGTTTCCTTTGACACGGAGATTGGAGACATTTCTCTTTCTTTTCTTTCCCCCCCATGATCTGCATAACAGGCCAGCAGAGCTATCGCAGTAGTGGCGGGGGGGGGGGGGGGCGCTCGGGAGAACTGTCGTTTCTCTAACGCTGCTGAATAGTTCTCTTTAGATTCCAGAGACCAGCTACTTCTTTGAGAGAGAAACGTAAATATCATTACAGTGTAAACGTTTTAGGCGCAGCAAGAAAATGTGCAAATCGAATTAGAAAAACAAACATGGTAGAGGGAAGCCCAAGTATATTCCCCACTGCTTGGAACATTACAGTAATTTAAATTAATAGGTTATAAAATAATACGGAGTTGATCAATTGTTCTCCTAGGTTCTTTATTACATTAAGAGTGGATTCATTTTAATCGCGTTTGGTTTGCTTGTAATGATGGGATACGTTATGTAATTATTACGTGGATTTTTTTTCCGAAGGGTTTATTATAGCGTCTTTGTCTCTCGGCCCCTATGATCCGCTACACACGCCGCTGACTCAGACCTTGCTATTCTAGCTTCTGCTGTTGCCGTCTCTGCAAAGCCAACGCCAAATGTCCCGTTGTCCTGTATTACACAGGCAAGAGGCACAAGGATATTGCAGGGCAAAGAACCCATCACCTAAAAGTAGGACGGGAAGAGAAATCATTAATTCAAACAGAAAGGAATTAGGGAGCATTGCAAAATGAACCCAGAGGCCGCAGGTGAAATGTCACTTTGGGGCTCCCAGAGGGTCACAGAATTGTAATAGCGGAGTGCGACCTGTAGGGGGCGTTAGGTAGATAACGAATTTCCCAGATGTCTGGAGCAGCTCCAGACCCCCGCAGTCTATCTAGCTGCTTCTCTAGGCTTCTTTCCCCTCCCTCCCCCCAGTGATATACAGAGGGACTCCTCGGGGAAAGGACTGTGAGAGGCACACTCCAGTGTTGTAACTTGGGAATGGGACAGATTTCTATAGAGGTCTGGAGGAGGTAAGCGGGTTAACGCGGACGATGAGAAACGGACGACTTTGAAGTGAGGTGTGCAGAAAAGGGAGATCCTTTATTTTGATAGTCCCGTGAATAGCCATAATATTTTGGGAAGATCCACAAATAACACATAGGCAGACAGGTCCACACATCACTGAGTTCAGCAGCTGTGTTTTTTGCATGCATTGTACAGTATTTCCAAAAAGCACTTTCTGATCTTGCTCCCTCTCAAGTCAGCGGGAACATTACCATTAACTCGGATACCAGCCGGATCGGGCCCTTCCTTTGTATATTTGTCCTTTCGAGTGGCTTGAAAGAAAATAAAATTTCTGGGCACTGATGCAGCTGGATGCCAGAGAAATATATAGCATTCCTTTATTAAACAGGGTTTAAAAGAATCCCACGAAGAACAGACAGGGAGGAGAAGAAACATTCCTAACCCATTGCCATAGATTTTCTCCAAGATGTTCGGCAAAAAGAAAATCTTTCGATTGCTGAGTCAAAAAGCAATTTGAAACGTGGGGGATCTCCTATGACTTCTCGCACTTCTTTAACTGCACCGTTTTACATTGGTGGAAGCCCTGACACAGCTATGAACCCCATCTCCCTGACCCCTGCACATAACCATCCCAGCAGAGTAGGAAAGTTTCCACAATGGACAGCAAAACCACGCAACTCAACCAAGCAACGAAAGTCTTATTTGCTGGGGTTCCCCATCCTCCCCCCATTTCTACAAACCGTCCGACACATATGGCAAAACTTGACACGGTTGGTGACAGATGCCTGTTAGTGTAAGACATGTCATGCTGGCCTCTGGGGTGTATTAAAAGTAACCAGATCCTAAACACTGGGAAAATGACCACGCTCTGCAGTTGCTGTAGTTATCCAGAGCCAATTTTTTCTCTCACTTTGGTTATTTATTAAACATGCAGTAACATTCTTCATTCGCCACAGGGGAGGTTTAGTGGAATATACAAGCCGCTAGCAATAACACTTTAATAATACTAGTACTTTAAATCGTTTACATGGATGGAAATTGGGAACACACCGTCTAAGGAACGCCCTATTTCCTCCATTGCTGTCAATCGGTGTAGCGCTGCGATTGACACCAGCTGAGGATCTGGCCCTTACTTTTACAGCCGGTTTTATTTAGAAAGAAAAATCCTCGGGCACTCTTTTGAGTTCTGGCACTAAAGCGGAAATGGCTCGCTGCAGACCCAAGCGCTGTTTTCCTCCCTCGATACGGTCTCGGCGCATCGGAGTTACATAATAATTGATCTGCCACCGGGCATGACGGCAGAGGCGAGAATCCCAGCGCTAGGGTCATTCAAACGGACCCCCGGCGGGCTATTCCTCGCCACTGAAATCAGAACCCCCACAAGGTCTAGGCCTTGCACGGGGAATCTCCCCTCTCGTGCGGTGCTTTCACGGAGGTGACTCCCATCCTCAGCGGGAACCGGAGGAAAGCGCCCGTCTTAAGGTGCTTCTATAAATCGGGCTTTGCATTTTCCCACCGTGGGGTGCGGCCCCTCGAGCTTCCCCTCTGTCTGGCTACACTGCAAAGGCGAGGCTGCCAGCTTCAAAGTCTCACCGCACACACCAGGCTGCCCATCTCTGGGGACGCAGGATCGGGTCCCAGAAAGGAAAAGCACGAAAGAGGCTTATATGTTTGTGTCTGTATTTTATATGGGTCCAACTACTCCAGCAATTACAACTCTCCAAAGAAAGGGTCCCCTGATCTCTCTTTTCTCCCAAACTCCTGTATATGGGAGGAGGCCCCTTTGAACCTTGTTAATGAAATAGTGGCTGGCTAACGCACTCAGCCGGAAGGGAACCGATTACTACATTTATTTTACACATCAAAGTCAGGCAACTAAAGGTTTAAGATGAATAACTCCTATCCAAATCCCAAAGGACTTGGATCCTGAAGTTTCTCCCTTGGCAGGGTGGTGGGGAGGTGGAGTTTGCACGGCACCTTTGATAGATGTGGAGTCCTTTCTTCGTGTCCTTGTCCTCCCCATGCAGACTCTACGTTTAATCAGACCATGTATTTTTATCAGCTTTTCCTTTCTGTGAGCAGTGTCGCCTAGTCGTTGGAAGGGGTTTTGTCAATTGGAAGAGCGTGCGGCACGCGTTGGCGAGCAAACCTGGGAGCAAAGATCACGGCTGGCAAAAGCTGCTTTCAGCTGGGTACAGAAGGGGGAGGTAGGGGTGAGTGGGAATTACCCTACAAAGGGCGCGAAGCCAGGACGTTCAAAAGCGGGGCTCCCTTGCGGTCCTCGACTCACCCAGTGATCGATCAAAAGGGGCATGTGATAAAGGCCCAGGAGCGAATGAAAAGGTGGGCGAAGTCCGGAGCTATGAGCCCCTCACCACGAATTTTAAGGGGGGGGGCGGACTATCTTGCTTATACGTCTTCTATATTTGTACTATAGTTCATGGCAGGCTTTGCCTTTCCAACGCTATAAGAACACAAGACTCTTCCCTTGGATGATGGAGTAGGAGAATATCATTTACTAAGGCGACTGGGAAATATCCGGTCTCAGTGAAATCTCTAGTTAGGTTTGTGCAGTGGCTAGTGTTTAGGGAGCGCTACAGCTGCAGGGATTTTTAAAAATCTACCTTATTTACACAATAAAATACATGCTTTGGGGCGGGGGTGTGTGTGTGTGTGTATATAGACCGTGCTGTGCATGATTACTGAAGTATTTTATGAAAGGGCCATTTGGTAGTGATAGACCATGGCTCCTGTGTAAGTTTTGTGTAAGGAAGGTCTGCAGGAATGGCTTCTATAAAGTACTGACTCAGCTGCATAGTCTTCTTTACAGGCATTTATCCGCTATCACGTTAATAAGCCATATTCACTAAATTAAAGTGCTAAAAGCCTTTAAAATTGTAGTTGAAAAACTTTTCTTCCCCTCATCATATTTCTTAATATAATCCATAGGTCACTCTTTATTTTTCTCCCATGTTCTGGTTTGAGAGCTCTCAAAAGTAATATCAAACCTTCACCTTCTAGTTGCTTAAGGCAGAATTCTTGGTAGCACTCCTGCAACTGAAAAAAATATTGTAAACTCCTGCACTCTTCTGATACCTTTCTGGAAATAGCAGCACAGGACATTTTTAGAGGAAACCTCAGACCAGGCCCTGATCCCTCTTGCCCTTCCAAAACTCCCATTGGTACACGATAGAGCCCATGACCGCTGAATATCCAAGTGCACTTGCTGCAAATACAGGGCATTGGCCCCTGGGTAATTCCTTAATCTAGTAATTTTCCAATTACCTAGACTGGGTAATTAAATTATGCCTACCTAATTTCCTCTGTTTTAATTCATCTCTTAAAATTAGCTGTTTGGCGTTACTGTGCTCTGTTACCCTCAGAGATATGGCCCAGAGAGAGCTGGATTTATGTTAGTGTGCAGTGATTTCCATATACTTACATGGCCACATCCAGCTGGCTTTACTAACTTCTGTTCCTTCCATTGACTTCAGTTGGACCACTGGCAGGAGCTAGACATGCAGGATTTGACCTACAGACCTTGAAGCAATTTGGATACTTCCAGACAAAAGGTGCTTTAGTATATATATGGAATGTATTATGCATATATTTATCCATGGCCACCTTATAAACCTCAAAACAGCATTTTGTGAGGAGAAGTTAGCACTAAAGGTGCCCAGTAGTATCACGCTAGTTAAGGGGGCTTGCCAGGCTCCTTATAGTGCAACAATCTGTCAGTGTTCCCAATGCAATAGTATTTCCTATTTTCAGAATTGCTCCTGGGACAGAGTAGACAAATATCCTTTGGCCTGCACAAAATCTCAGGCTGACCCAGGATTTTAAAACGTATTTGGAGCCATTCACTACCTTCAGTCTGCACACACATCTCATTGGCATCAACCAAAAGTTCCACAGCAGATGGAGGACAGTGGGTTTATGTCATTTTGGTCATTTTTAGGCTACAGTAATGCAAAGGAGAGGGGGGGAAAGGAAATTGGGTGCTTTGTTTTTAGTTCCTTATTCAAAATGGTCTAGAGTTTAAAAAGCACATTGTGCATGTTGTTGCTGGCAGGGCAGGTTCATTAGAGAGGCCCCGGGTGCAATGAATAGCTAGAGGGGAGGCTAAACCACCATCTCTCTACCTAGGTACTGATACAGCTTCAGATTTCTGGTACATACAGGTGATCATTGTGAAGAAGATCGTGCACCTGCTGCTAATCCCCTAGCCTTCTGTGAATCAAGGACATTGACCTTAAAATTAATCACAGGGGGAGTCATTCTGGCGTCTAGCATGAGACTGGAGGATGGAGTTATAAAGTGGGATTTTCAAAGGAATAAGGCACCCAGTTCCCATCAAAATTTCCCAGTTCCCATCCGCTCTTTGGAAAATCTCATCCATAAGCAAAAACTTTCTCTTGTTTATTTGTGGCATACAGTGGACCTACTCCTACTCCTACAGGGAAGTGAATAGGAAGCCATTGGCTTCAATAGGTGCAGGAGCAAGCATTATGTCTTTAGGGTATATTTTAAAATATTTTAGATAGACCAGATAGTGAAATCTGAAAATGATGCACTGCAATTACTTCATCAAACATCTCTTGAGTGCACAGATTGGAGAGATGCAGTTTAGTTTATCCATTAATTATAACGATGTTTGTATGCAAGCTCTTTTGGTACACTCTAATATTAAAGTGCATGAAAACACAACATATCACATTTACTTGAACCAGTTGATAGTCTGCTAGCGCTTCACAGGTTATGTTTAACACACTCCGACCTAATTTTCCCCTCTGGTTTCAAAACCACCATTGAAAACAAACCCTGAACTGACAAACTCACAGCATCAAGGAGATTGCTAGGTAAAATCTCTACTCTGTTCAGACTGGAGCATTTAACCTAGTGATCTTAGAGCCATGCCAGGAGAATTCAGGTGGGAATGGGAGCCTTACCTCTGATCCATTTGCTTTGTTAGTTTAAGACAGACTGACAACCTTACTTTACCATAGTTTGTGTGTTGATTTTCAAAATCTGGTCATCTTGAGATACCAACATCTGTTAATGGAGCAAGGAATGTATATAATTGGCCAAATATGAACAATATATTTTTCTTGAGAGACCATACTTACATTCTAGGGACTTTTATTGAGTTACGTTTTACTAGTCCTAAAACATTTAGCGTTATGCACTTAAAAGATACAGATCATAGGTATTACATCCACAGAAAGTATTTTAGTCAGTGAATGTTCAATGTAGCAGGTAGAGATGAACTTAGCACGTCTTTGAGACTGAACTGGGAACAGACTCTTCAGCCATAAAATGCACTTAACAGTCTATTTAATAGTGGCGAGGTCCTTGAAAATGCAATATCCATGCTAATCTTGCCTTTTTCTAAATCAGAAATAAAAAATAGGTCAGTAAGGAAGAGCCTTCCCCTTCCATTTAAAATGTGACATTTAATCTATTTAAATAACTAAGTAAACTTTATAAATTCAGAATTTGGTAAGCAAGCTGAGAAAGGAGGCACTCCGCAACTTTATTAAGATCACAAAATGTGAGAAGGAGTGTCCTTGGACTCAAGGTTTAATACAATCCCTGCTTACTTAAGCTTCAACAAGATGGGAAAAGCCAGGGCATATGAAAACAACTCAGCCTCTCCTCTCAATTAAGCAGTGAAATGGCTGAACGTCAAACATACTTTCTTTTACAGAGGTAACAATGTATCCACAATGGAACAGAGTATGAAAGAAGAAATATATTTCCAGTTCAGGAATCCCTCCCCCAAATTAAAGTTCAAGTTCTAGAAGCACATGGAGTTGTAGCATTAATGTCAAACAGGAATAGCAGCAGCAGGCCGGCTGTGCTTACATACAACTCACAGCGAATGGTTAAACCCATCGGCACTGGTTTTAATTTGGAGTTTGAGAATTATTTGAATTTAATTACAAAATAGTAGTAGGTCAACCATGCCCTTCTAACTAGTTTATTTATTTAACTAGTAATTATTATAGCACAATACCAATCATCTCTCAGGTGGATTATGGTAAAGATTAAAAAGGAGAAATAAGAGAAATTATAAAAGTCAAGATGCAAAATAACTGTGGCTAAACCGCTGTTTAAAACGAAACAATCAGTGTGGTGGTTTTCAGTGTTCCAGCTTTTTTGACCAAACGCGTGTCACATAAGGACAAATACTTACAATTTTGACAGGGTTGAGGGCCCAGTAAAAGGTCCAACTGAAAATGTCTCTACAGTGTGTTTTCCCACTCCCTCCTGCGTCCCAGCTCAGTTCAGGAATTAAATCCTACATGAGCTGGAAAGCAACTTTTTATAGCTGCAGCTTCGTCCAAGCCTCTTTCCCTCCTATCCACTAAAGGAAGGACTTTTCCATCATTCAGATTGCATTTCATTCTAGAGTTATGGAACACACTAGCGATATTTGTGTTTCGACTGTGCAGGTTTACGTCAATTGTAATAGCTGTAATTAAAAAAAACAAAACAAAAAAACCCCAAAAAACCACCCAGCAAACTCATTCAAACGTCATGAGGACGTGAAAAGGGTTAATAGAAACGATCTTTCTGATCATTATTCGTTTCTCTCTCCTGGTAAGAACCAAAATCAAACCCCGCTTGTAACAACCCCGTTGTTACGATGTGTCCTTAATGCCTTTTCCAGTCATTGATCTGGTCAAAGTCACGGCAGAAGTACTAGTGACAGAGACTCGATTTCAGGCAACGTGGCCAATACAAGTATTTAGAAAGCATTCAATAAAAAGCTTTCCTGGGGAAGTGAATGATTTCACCTTGCAACAAAGGGAGCTTAGCTAATTGAACTAATGCACTTGAACTTACAGCAATATAGCCTAACACTCAAATACAGAGCCCTAAGAATTCTCTCTCAAATGTACACGTGAAG
This sequence comes from Natator depressus, assembly GCF_965152275.1. NCBI lineage: Eukaryota > Metazoa > Chordata > Testudines > Cheloniidae > Natator > Natator depressus. The sequence continues at coordinate 89,445,301 of NC_134241.1, read as the reverse complement.
ATAGAGTGCCCCAAAATGAAGAAGAGTTAGGGAATAATATCAATAACCTAAAGGATATAGCTTTATTGCTTTCACTGCTGAATTAGGAAGTTACTAACTCAGATACTATGAAGGATGCATGCCATTCTTGGATTTGTTTAACATTGCTCTGCTTTATTTGAGCATAAGCTTTGTTATTCTAAATAAGGAATAGCTATCAGGTAATTGTAGAGGCAAAACCATGAATCATAGAATCATAGAATCATAGAATATCAGGGTTGGAAGGGACCTCAGGAGGTCATCTAGTCCAACCCCCTGCTCAAAGCAGGACCAATCCCCAATTAAATCATCCCAGCCAGGGCTTTGTCAAGCCTGACCTTAAAAACTTCTAAGGAAGGAGATTCTACCACCTCCCTAGGTAACCCATTCCAGTGTTTCACCACCCTCCTAGTGAAAAAGTTTTTCCTAATATCCAACCTAAACCTCCCTCACTGCAACTTGAGACCATTACTCCTTGTCCTGTCATCTTCTTCCACTGAGAATAGTCTAGAACCATCCTCTTTGGAACCACCTCTCAGGTAGTTGAAAGCAGCGATCAAATCCCCCCTCATTCTTCTCTTCTGCAGACTAAACAATCCCAGTTCCCTCAGCCTCTCCTCATAAGTCATGTGTTCCAGACCCCTAATCATTTTTGTTGCCCTTCGCTGGACTCTCTCCAATTTATCCACATCCTTCTTGTAGTGTGGGGCCCAAAACTGGACACAGTACTCCAGATGAGGCCTCACCAATGTCGAATAGAGGGGAACGATCACGTCCCTCGATCTGCTCGCTATGCCCCTACTTATACATCCCAAAATGCCATTGGCCTTCTTGGCAACAAGGGCACACTGCTGACTCATATCCAGCTTCTCGTCCACTGTAACCCCTAGGTCCTTTTCCGCAGAACTGCTGCCTAGCCATTCGGTCCCTAGTCTGTAGCTGTGCATTGGGTTCTTCCGTCCTAAGTGCAGGACCCTGCACTTATCCTTATTGAACCTCATCAGGTTTCTTTTGGCCCAATCCTCCAATTTGTCTAGGTCCCTCTGTATCCTATCTCTGCCCTCCAACGTATCTACCACTCCTCCCAGTTTAGTATCATCCGCAAATTTGCTAAGAGTGTAATCCACACCATCCTCCAGATCATTTATGAAGATATTGAACAAAACCGGCCCCAGGACCGACCCCTGGGGCACTCCACTTGACACCAGCTGCCAACTAGACATGGAGCCATTGATCACTACCCGTTGAGCCCGACAATCTAGCCAACTTTCTACCCACCTTATAGTACATTCATCCAGCCCATACGTCTTTAACTTGCTGACAAGAATACTGTGGGAGACCGTGTCAAAAGCTTTGCTAAAGTCAAGAAACAATACATCCACTGCTTTCCCTTCATCCACAGAACCAGTAATCTCATCATAGAAGGCGATTAGATTAGTCAGGCATGACCTTCCCTTGGTGAATCCATGCTGACTGTTCCTGATCACTTTCCTCTCGTGTAAGTGCTTCAGGATTGATTCCTTGAGGACCTGCTCCATGATTTTTCCAGGGACTGAGGTGAGGCTGACTGGCCTGTAGTTCCCAGGATCCTCCTTCTTCCCTTTTTTAAAGATTGGCACTACATTAGCCTTTTTCCAGTCATCTGGGACTTCCCCCGTTCGCCACGAGTTTTCAAAGATAATGGCCAATGGCTCTGCAATCACATCCGCCAATTCCTTTAGCACTCTCGGATGCAACTCGTCCGGCCCCATGGACTTGTGCACGTCCAGCATGAAGAAAACAGAAAAAGGAACAGCCAAAAGGAGGAAGAGCTGGCTGGCTGGCTAGCTAGCTAGATTAAAATAGTGCTTTGGCCTATCTATTTATTTGCAGGCTCTGCCTCCTACTTTGCTAAATTTGGATCCAAACAGGCAATAGGCAAAATTTCCATTGACATCAACCAGAGCTGTTTTTGAAAACTGTATCAGAATTGATAGCATTGTGGCACAGTCTTGCTGGATCAGTAATCTCAGGGAGTGGTGGCTATGGAGATCTCAGATAGATTTGAAATTACAGTTTTGTTTAACTCACCGATTTCCAACTGCTATGTACTATGTTAAAGAAACTATAACATCTGTGGGGATTAACTCTTCACACAGAATTAAAATAATTTTAAAAAGGGGACTGCAAGTTAAATAGCTATTGTTGTTAGTGGTCTTTATACTTCGTAGCATCTAATACCATTCCACTTCTAATTTATTTGTTCTTGTAACCAATATATTTTTGAGTCTGAGTTTGTTATAGATTCATGTATTTAGGACCCAGTCAGACATTCCTTAGAGTCCTGGTTCATCTCTTGCACAACTGATTATTTAATTATCAATATGAGTCCATAAAGTTAGCTGTTTTATTAGCTTTTATTGTAAAAATCTGATGCTCTGATAATGTTATGATGTTCTTATCTATATCTACTATCTTCAGCTAGATTCAGAGATCCAAAGGTGCTCAGAGTTCTCGTGGTTTAGAAACCAATAAGTGGTTTATATGTTCATCTGTAAAAGATCCTATAGTTTCCATCTTCTAATACTTTAAGAACACACTGAGTGGGATGATACGCGAAGAGCAGAAATTGCTTCAAATGGCTAAATAACTACAATTTGGTGATATGTTTGTTGCTGAATTCATTTACCCTCGGAAGATATATGACTAGGAATGGAAGCTATATCCTGTCCTATATATTGCATTAGAAAATACTTTTGGGAAGTAGTCAAAAGGTATTTCTGCTGGTGGATAAGAGTAGACTAGTTAAAATACTATTATCACATGTCAAAATTTTTCCAAATTTTGCTTTTTTTGACAAAAAAATGAATTTTGGGGGGAGGGTTTCCCAGCAGATCTATTTATGTTTATTGTTATTAAGTATTAATTATTATTATTAATTAGTAATTAATTTACATTATAGTACCATCCAAAGGCCTTATTTGGGTGTGGAGCTCCATTGAACTGTGCTCCAGAGGGATTACATTCTAGAAGACATAAAATAGATATAGGATTGAGGCTGGAGTTACAACATATGGCCAAATGAATATGGTGAAAAATTGGCATAGCTTGTTAGTTACAAGCTTTTTGCTGGTTTTTAATGTTTTTTAAATTGGGGGTAGAGGTAGGGTGAGGAATGACAGGAATGAGGAGATTAGTGAGAGTAAGGAAATGTCCTACAGGTTGCATGTATGTCCTTGAAAGATTCTCTCCCTCCTCCCCACACTGCCACCTAAGGCCCTGATACTGCAAAGACTTAAGCAGCTGCTTAATTTTACCACCATGAGTACTTCCAATGAGTCTTCACTATGATAACAAAGTTAACTATGTGCATAAGTCTTTGCAGGATTGCCGTTTAAAATTTTAATATTTTATAGTTGTAAATTAAATAAATGAGTTCCAGGTAATATTTTCCTGAAAAAGTGGTTAAGGAAGTGTGTCATCACATTGATAGTTTTACCTGTAGGTCAGGAAAAATGAAGTCTTATATATTTCTTAAAATGTATACGCTGCTCATAAGAGGGTAATTGCCAATATAAATATCTACCTTCTGCAGCATTCAGGCTCAAATCCTATAAAACTCCTCAATTTGGAACTCCATTTCAGTGAGAGTTCTGTGCCTGGAAGGCTTGTAGGGTTGGGCCCTGAAAATCTTACTATCTGTGCCTTGTATTATTAGAAGAAATAATCTCTGTTCTGCTAAAACCACTGTCCCAGGAATGAACACACACACAAAAGACAAAAACCATTAATCAAGGAAGAAACTTGGAAAACAGATCAATTCGTATTACTGTGTTGGAAATAGGTAATAGTCATGTGAATCTTGTCTACGACTATCCACTGAGTAATGTTCTTTAGGTTAAGTTGTCAGGTCCCTCAACAGTATTAGTGAGGGTAAAGAAATAACTAGAGTATGAAAAATTTGAAAGAGATGGTTGATGGTAGGTCTCTACTTTGCTCCCAAACTGCTCCCTAGATCCTTTCTCTCTGATGCACACAGATCCTCAAGCTGCTACCTTCCTTTGGCAAAGAACAGGACTCCAGACTGCTCCCAGGAAGGAAGCCAGGACCAGATCTCTGGGAATTGGATGCCTAAATACCTTTGAGGATCTGCACCCCAGTCCCTAGTTGTGTCTACCCCACCAGGCGTTTTGCCAGTAATTTCCCACCATTGTAACATTTCGTCCCCACTAGTTGTGGCAACAGGAGCAGCACTACAGCAGACCAAGTTTCAGGTGGGCATCGGTTTTTTAAGTACCGTCATAAAGATCTGAGTATGATAAAACAACAAGGTGCATAAATAGCTGGCAGCTGCCTGAAGCCATAGCTGCACTAGTGCTGCCACTAGAAGAGCTGAATGCTCGGTGAATGACAGGTCCTGGTTTTGGCAGTAGACAAGGCCTGTGTGTCGTGCCTGAGGCAGCATTAATGTTATTCTGAGTGTGAATTTTGGCACCTTCTGACATGTACAACCTGCGTACCTTCAGGCCAGGATGCTGTGTGCTCACGTAGATGTTTTGCCTTGAGGAGGTGCCGGGGTAACAAGCCCAGACTAGGGCAAGAGGTGCCTTGCTAGCACCGGTTAGCTAATACGATGCAACCGGCTAGCGCAGAAGAGGAGCACATGATAACCTGGTAAGTTAAAGCCCTGGTGGAGCCTCCTCACCTGGTTAAGAGGAGGCCACAGGAGAGCCGCCTGTAGTGCCCCACGCACTGGGCCTTGTAGTGCTTAGGGCTGGTGGGGCTCTGCTTGGCAGGTCATGTGTTTACCCTTGACTCCCCATTCCTCTGGCTGCCCCTTATTGTCCCCCCATGTTTCTGACCCCCATTCCCCCGGCTGCCTCCCTCCTACGGTCCCTGTTCTCTCTCTGGTTTCAGAGTGGTAGCCGTGTTAGTCTGTATTCGCAAAAAGAACAGGAGGACTTGTGGCACCTTAGCGACTAACCAATTTATTTGAGCATAAGCTTTCCAGAGCTACAGCTCACTGCATCTCCCCCTCTTCGCCATTCTCAGCCCTACGTCCTCGCGCCCGCGTGCACCGGACTACTACGTGCGCGCCCCTGTCTGCCAGAACCGGAAACAGCTCGACTCGAGCGCGGAATCGCCGGGGGACGCGCGCGTCAGGGTGAGTCCGTCGGTCCAGTGGGAGCCGCGGGCTCGCGCAGGAGTTGCGTGCTCCCGCAGGAGGGAAGGTGGGGGGAGGCGGGAGCGTGCTCCCGTGCTGAGGGAGCGGGAAGCAGGAAGCAGCGCTTCCTGGTGCCCCGCGGGGGCGGGAAACCCGCGCGGGGCGCTTCCTGGATTCCCAGTGGGTGCGCGTGAGGCGGACCGCACTCCACGCGTGTCACCAGGGGGCGGGACCTCCGGAGTCGCGGCGGGGGGTTAACGGGGGGCGTGGAGGGTGCCCGAGCTGCCATACGTGAAGGGGGCGCGCGTGGGGCCCGCTGCTGTGTGACGGGCAGGGGAGGAGGGGCCCTCCGCAGGGTCCCGGGGACGAAGGGCTGGCTGGGCGGGCACGATCCTGTCCGGTGGGGCGCACGCCCCGCAGTGCAGAGCCCTGAAGGGGAAGGGGGGTGACAGGAGGAGCGTGTGGGCAGGGCGGGCTGCCGTTGGGCTCAAAGAGGAGTCCCCTCACTGCGCTGAGAAGCGGGTGTGGGCCTGTCCTGGTGGGTGTGGTGGGGACGGGGTCCTCTGCACACCGAGTAGATAGAAAATCGACCCATCATCGGAGAAATCAACAGATGGAAACATATTATTGGTAGCCTTTTCCTCTGGCCATGCTGAGCAGCCCTTGGATTTCATCACAGTGCTCATTGCATGCCCGATGATGACATCACACACAAACATATGGGGGGCCCGCTCATTAGAGGCCATTAGTCTAGGGATTGTGTCCGAGGCTTTTTCTTCCTTTGCCTTTTTTATTAAAAAATATTTGTCTGAAACTGCCATCTTTGTTCAAGTGCATCAGCGGCTTCTTCCTCTCCTTTCTCCTCGTACCTTTATTTAGGGAGTCACAATGGGAAAGGACTGGAAATGGCTCATACAAAATTATAACTGTAGTTGAACAAAACTCATCCATTTCTGTTTACGAGGGTCCAAGCCAATAGATTTTCTTGGGATAGATCCCAGAGGCTTGCTGTCTTGACCTGTGATTTTGCCTGGTCCATTTATAAATGAACAGTATTTCATAAGATAGCACAGAGAGAAATTAATAATTCATCACTAGCAAAATACAACCCTAATTTGGCAATGTTGCTTAATTTTTTCAGTCATGGTGGTTTGTGAGATATCAGCACTAAAAAAACATCACTGTGATTCCATTTTGCCCTTTGACCCCTCCGCTACATTGTAATGTGATTTTAGTGGCTGCAATATCAAGAACAGAGATCTAGAACTAACACATTATACTATGAGACCTTGTAATCATAGCCTGACTGCAGAGAGTATAAAACATGGGTCTATAAAACCATGCTGGTATTGAAATGAGGGTCAGGATAAGGAAAATGATAATCAGAATGACTAGATTTGATAAGTTGGGTGTCACCTATTTTGTCATGTATGTTCAGTTTTTTTGGTGGTATTGAATGTGGTTGAATGATTTCACAAAATGTTAAAAAATGCTAACTATTGCACCTCAGCTACAATTTCCTCTCTGGTCAAGGGTTTAGAGACTTTTGGTGCTGCTGCTGACATTTAAAGTATTTCCTTTTCTACATTTGACAGGAGCTTCAACAGTCTAATGAAGTTAAAATTTTACTTAACATTCAGTAACAATAAAAATATTAATGACAACAAACTGAGGTGTAAAGTTTCATGGCTTGGCAAAACAGAGAAACACTGTGGTGGAACAGTGCAAGTGCTTTCAGGACTAGTACCTTTTCTTAAGCACTCGTCCTGAACTGGTAATCAGAAAGGAATTAATTTTTTTTCTGAGTCACAACAGCATTATGCACCTGCACCCAGTCAGGTGGCAGATTCCTGTTCAAATTCTGTCTCCTCATCAGGCAGAGGGGGGACTTAAACCAGGAGTCTCCCACATCCCAGGTGAGGATCTTTAGCCCAGTGGTTAGGGTAATAAGTGAGGTCCTCCTTTCTCCCTTCCCTCCAGTCATTTTGTGAAGTTAGGTTGTCTCTGAGCACACTTACTGGATTGGGCCCGATACACAGTTTAGGCAGAGGAACACCTATCTTCCCCCTGATTTGTGGATCACTTAGTTGGGAGATTTGCCTCTAAATGTTCAGAGGCAGGAATGTAGATGCCTAGGGAACTTTTACTGCAAAAACTTAGGTGCTGGGTGAGTTTAGGTACCTATAGGGTTAGACTGAAGCTGAGTGGGAGTTGTGTGGATTGCAGTGGTGCCTAAAAATGGGACTTCGGTGCCTGAGTATATTTGTGGCTCCCACCATAGGTGTTTTGTATTGTTATTACTACTATTTATTTTGCCTCCTATACCTATGCAGCACTTTCCTTATCAAAGTATGATGTGTTCTGTGCTTCAAGGAGCTTAGAGTCTAGCACAGTCAAAACACAGGGTAACAGTTTAGGTAAAGGAAGATATGGAGCGATTATTAACAAGGAAGATAAAGCAGTATGGAATTCTTTAAGAACTGGGTTTTAAGAAGAGAGAAAGAGGGAACTTGATAAACAAGAAAAGGGAGATTGTTCTAATAATAGGGAATTGTACGAAGGACCACGAAGGCAAGAGTGGCAGCAGAAGATGAAAGGAGCAGGAGAAAATGAGAGTCTAGATATACGCTAGGATGGGGTTATTTAGGACTTTACAAATATCTTAAATTTGATGGGATAAAAGAGAGGAAGCCAGAAAAGGGATTCATGATGGGGGCAGTTGTACAGCATGGATGGAGGTGAAGATTACTTGAGCAGTGGTGTTTTGACTAGATTGGACCGAGGGCACATTACGGAGGAGAAGCTCATTGTTATCCATGGCAAGGTGAGAAAAGTAAAGATGGGTTTTAGCTGGGATATAGAGATTTTGGTGTAGAAAGTTTCACTCTGCATATCTTCTGTGGAAGGGGAGTATGATGGGTAGAGTGCCTTAAGTGGGAGGCGTGGTCCCTAGTTCATTTTAGAATTTAAAACTGGTGTAAAAGAAGAACTGTTACACTCTGCAGGTAACATTTGTAATCCCTGTTTATAGAAATGGGCTTCAAGTTTTAATGAAACTTTAGAGCCTGAGGGCCTAGTGCAGCCCTGGTCAGTGTCAGACTCGTGGGGCCAAAAGTACGTTGGCTTCAGAGTATTAGTACCCACATATACCAGGACTGAATTTAATCCTGTGTTTCCAGGATATTAAAGATTTATTTATTTTGTTTGCTATAAAAAAGGTGAGGAATCTTAGACTGAAATGAAAGGCCTGGAAATTAAGGAATAGTTTCTTAGTTGGGGCAATGCTTTTCACACCGTTGCCTGATGGGATACACTGTGGAGTGTATATAAGAACCCAAACTAAAGCCAGAGGCTTCTCATTGTCATGGCTTTCCTGTGCTGTGTGGAGCTTACCTCTCAGGGAGACTGCAGAAAGACTTGAGTTCTCATCCTCATAATTGGGTAAAAGAAAAAAATATATAATACTTTTTCTTTCATGTTCTCTTTAATAAATGTCTTATGTAGCAAACTTCATAATTTGTCTCAGAACTTTGGAATTAAACAGGGTACTCAACATAAGTCATCAGTAGCTGTTAAAATTTTTCTCTCTTTTAACTCTGTGGGGGAAGAGAAGGAACAAACAAATGGGAACATTGCTGACGTTTAAAGATGAAGTGTTTTTAAATAAAAAATACTTGAACTTGTTGGGATCTTAAATATTTTTCCAAATACGTAGATCGGCTAAAACTCAGCATTTTGTAGTCAAATCCTCTTTGCTTAGTAGGATCTCAGGTTAGTTTTCTTCTGGTAGAATCAATTATGTTATAAATACCTAGTAAAGGGCAAGGGATGCAGCCTCTTGCTTAAATTTAGACTTTAATGGATATCATCAACCAAGTAAAAATCCTTTTGACTTCTAAAATGTGTTTATTTGTAACTTTAAGGCTTCAGGTGTATCTGAAATCCTGACTTTTTTGTATATGTATATTTAAAAAAAATAGGATTTATTTATTTTAGTGAAAGTCTCAGTTTTTAAAATATTTTTGTAAGAGACTAGAGCCTGATCCTGAAAACAATTAGTACCTAGTTGTGTAGAGTTTGCTGCAGCTAGTAGTCCTGTTAATGTAAATGGGACTACTCATTTCAGTAAACGCTACTTCTGGGCATAAGTGTTTGCAGAATCAGGCCTGTATTGAGTACTGGCGCAGTGACATTAATCAAACATCCGTTCTTAGCCTATGTCGTCATGTAAGCAAAAGATAATGCAGTAGAAAAAGTGGTTAAATGTCACACTATCAATTCTGTGTTTGCTATTGCTAATTGATTGATAGTCAAGGAATTGTATAGAAATCTTTGAATATTTTTGCAGGATTTCAGTAGTAAGTAAGTTATTGAGCTGCTTATGGATATGAGCAGCCTCAGTATTTTCCCTCCTCAAACTAAAACACTGTAACAGGAAGTTTTTCAAATAACAATAATCATGCATAAAGAAAGAACACTCCACCTGTATGTATTACATATACAGTCCCCAACATACTAAGGACATGGAGTCTAATAATGTGTATGTGTGTACAACATAATGTTGGTTTGAGATCTAGGTTCCTCTCAGTAGTTTGAAATCTTACACTCTTTCTTTTTCTTTTGCCAGAACCCTAGTGAGCTTGTGGCTCAGAAATGGGAGAAGATATTTCTGTGTAGTGTTTGGTTTTATGCATAGAAACTTTTCAGTGCTTGGAATAAACTGTCTAATCGCAGCATGCAGAAAGAAGCAATATTGCAACATCACATTTATAGTGTGGGGCAGAGTGAGACTATCATCAGTGTCACTAAATTATGATAGGACTCCAAATGCAAAAAGGAACAGAAACATAGGCAGAGCTATAATAGACTTTGTTTTCTTGTTTTCAGGTACCTTTGACTTGGTTTGAAGATCAGCTATGGAAAAATGGAGCTTAATAACAATTACTGTCTTACTAGGACTTATTGTACGCTGGTCGGTATCATTTGGTTCTTATTCAGGTAATGTATATTCACAGTCTACAAAACAAATATATAAAGGTGAATTGCAAAGCTTTTGTTAAGAGTTAAAAACTGGTTTGTAAGGTCTCATACAACAGAAGTAGTATAAGGCCATATTATAATAGCCACTGTGCCTCCCTAAGGTTCTTCCATGGCAGCGCTTTAACGTACCTTGTGTGGTCGTGGTGCAGCGCTGGGTGAGCTCTCTCCCAGCACTCTTAAAAATCCACCTCAACGGGGGGCGTAGTTCCCAGCACTGGGGTACTGTCTACACTGGCACTTTACAGCGCTGAAACTTGCTGCGCTCGGGGGTGATTTTTCACACCGCCGAGCGAGAAAGTTTCAGTGCTGTAAATTGCCAGTGAAGATAAGCCCTTGAGACTCTTGAGCTGCCATTTTCTCTGTATTTAGCAATGAGCAACATCACAGTCACCACAACCACAGTGCTGAAAAAGCTATTCCATTCTAATCCCCCTATTTCTGTTAATCCTATTTTACAATGTCCCCCACTAAAATATGCTAGAAGGAATAAAAGAACAGCCAGCTTTCCTTTCCTACACCTTAGATAGTATAGTAGTTGCAGAGTAGCAATACAGCCTCATAGTACAGTTGGTCAATATTGCTCCTCAAGCCTTACCACAAGTAAATTGTTCATTTAGTTAAAGCTGAACTGGTAGTAGTGAAGGAAGGGTTAGATTTTTACACCCAACATCCATATTTGCCTGAATGTGTTATGAGATAAATCACAGTTGTATCATTTATTGGATCCATTTCTTCCCTCCACCCCCACCTCGTGCTGCCTGCAAAAGAACTAACATAAGTCTTTTCAAGATCTTCTGATGGCTCTTCTAAATTGGCTGTTGGAAGCGTCAGTCAGTTTGTACAAAGCTTGCTCTTTACTCCTTTGGTTAAATGCATAACACTTCCAATCCCTGCCTGCCAGGAGAACCACAGGGCAAGTCTGGGATCAACCCGTAATTTCTTTTAAGGTAGCTCAGAGCCTCACATTAAAATCACAAGAATTGTCCAGTATTTTTTTGTGACTAAATTGATGGATGACTTTTTGGTTTCATTTACTTGGAGTGATCACTTGAAGTTAAACTGAAAATTTTCAAGCATGATTGTTTGATTTCATAATTTTTAGTAAAGATAGTTGACTTGAGTGCCTTCTAAAGATCTAAATTTGAAACCTTTCTGTTTTGTAGATAGCTTAGGTCTTTGAGAATTCATCTATTTAAACATTTCTATTGCCACCATTGTATTAACTTTTTATGTTGCTGTGCTGGATGCACTCACCCCTGTTAAAGGGACGCTGTTAATTAGATTTTTTTTAAAATGGACTAATTCCAGAATGATCCAAGTTCTGAGAGAGTACCCTTTAAATACTGTTTTGAGTTTTAAAAATTTCCTTAAATTTTTTCATAAGGATTTTGTTGTTCCATAATTTATCCTTACGAAAGGATTTTGAGCAAGGGAGCAACTGAGTAAGGCCTAAATCCAGGAAAGTATGTGCTTTACTTGAATCATGTGAGTAGTACCATTGATTTTACTGGGACTATTTGTGTACTTGTTGGATCAAGGCCTAACTGACTATTCAGGGGAAACAGTAAACCTGATTATAAACCAGTGCTGTCAAATGCATAAAGTACATTGGAAAAAATAGATGTTTTTACGGAATGTAATTTTCAGGATGACGGAGTCCCTTTACTTTGCTTTGTCACTGTTGCTCAGTGTGCTCACACATTTGATCAAGAGATTAAAAGTAGTTCTTTGTTGCTCTCTGAAGCAGACTATTAATGCTGATTCAGCATAGTTCAGAATTGTGTGGCATGAATGACCAGACACAAGGAGGTTATTTCCACTCCCATTAACTATACTAGTGTTCTGTTGCTACATCGTTTTATTTATCTTGTTGTTTGTCTTGTGATGCCTTTTTGAGGCATTGCTAACCTTGTTGAGTTAGGGTTATGTTTGGGAGAGGACAGATAACTAATGCATGGCAGTGAAGGTCACCATCCAAGGCAGCATGGTCAAGGCTAGTTGGTTTTAGACGATTAATCAGAAAAAGTCGTTTATAGTACATTTAGAGTCTAAGGACCAGATTTTGTCTTCTGATACATTTGCAAAGCTGCCATTAAGTGAGTAGAAGCCAACTGCGTGTACCTGAAGGCAGAATTAGGCCCTTGAAACCTCAAACTTCCGGGCAGCAATAAAACTGAACAAAGCAAGGGTTGATTTAAAGTACCTGTATCTAGTATCTGGTGCACTTCTTATAAGAATGGAAAATTGGAATGCATGTGAACAACAATATATTTTTCTTAAATTCTAAATCCTAGTTGGCTATATATCTGCTGCCAGCTTCAGAAAGGTGCATTAATTACTGTGGTAGGATTCCTTTTGCCTTTCTTGAGTAAAGATCCCTTAGGTATAGTTGACTTGTTCTTCTGGGCTGGCTTTAGAGCATGCTAGTATTTAACAAAATGTGAGTACCAGTTCCTGAACTAGCAAATTACTTAATTCACCAGCTAGCTGAATATAGAAAGTGGGTCAGACTATGGATTAGGAACTAGTTTGCCATTTCTAAAATGATCTAATTCCCTTTCTTCACCTCTTTTGAAAATTCCTGCACATCCACAAAAATCTTGAGATGGTTAGAAAAATCTGGTTAATACCATTCCTTATATTTAGTAAATTCTGTGACAGATTCTTTCTGTCCAATAGATTTGTCATTCCAGGGTGGGCATTGATGAGGTTTTTAGTCCCTGATGACCTGACCTGTTTGGGATCTGAATGTCTCTTATTATAGAAATAATGTACTCTCTTTTTGTGACCACAAACAAATCACATATATCTGTGCTTGTGTGAATCCCACAAACATAGATCATGTGAAAGAATTATAGATGGATTTCCTATATCTAAAGGAAACTCTTCAATCTCCATGAGGTTAGAGTCAATATCTCAGTGGAAGAAACTGTCTGCCTAGTTTCTGTTCTCAATAGGTAATCACAAGATAAAGGCAGTGAATAGTATGCACACAATGGCTGCATAATGTGGGACTACCACAGTTAGATCACTTTGAGGAACTTGTTTGTGAACAAACCTATGAAGACTGCATTGATAAAGATTTTTCATGGCATACTGAACTAACTTCCCAAGAGCCTTGTAAATGGTGTATGTGTGTAAGAAGCTTCCTTTGACTTTGGTCATCACTCAGAGCTACTACATAACAATCATTCAATTGAAAGATGTGGGGAAAAAAAGATTCTAGTAAACAAAAATGGAGCATAGACAGTCTGGTAATTCAGAAAGCTTTGTAAAAATGAATTTTTCTTCTCAACCCACTCCATATATGGTGCCGTTTTAATAGAATGATATTACATCGTATATTAGAAATAGGTAAACTACTTACAATGTTAATTCTCTGTTAAGAACTGTGGGGGAAGGGCAATTTGTACAAAGGCGAAGGACAACTCATTTGCTCTTTTATTTCTGAAAAAGTAGTAGGCATATTCACACACAACAAATGTGTAAGAATGCAGTAATCCTACCTGGTCTTATTTCTGAAAAAATGCAACACTTTTCATGCTATACTTGATAACATTACCAATGACTTTATGAAATGATCAGGCTACTGTATCTGTTTCTTGAAAATTGTATAAGTTGATAACTACTCCTCTCAGAAATATTCATAACACCAAAAGAATACTTGTACTATGTTACATATGTATGTTTTTTATAGGAAACATGATCCATTGCTTTATTACTATCTAAAATTGGGACAGAACGAACAATGTACCCAGAATAAATATGATATTAATTTCCAGATGCATTCTTGGAGGAAAAGCAGTGTCAGAAACAAAAAATAAATGTGTAGGCACTTTTTGCCATCTCTTGCTTTCTTAGGTGCAGGAAAACCACCTATGTATGGAGACTATGAAGCTCAGAGGCATTGGCAAGAAGTTACTTACAATCTACCCATCAAGGAATGGTATGTATCACTTTTAAGCTTCAGCCTACGATGTGTAATGAAAAAAATCAACTTTAAGGTGCATAAAAGTAAGACTTGAGATTTTTAAATCTATTCAAAAGCTTTTTACCATTCTCTGAACTACTCTAAACAACCTGCTTCTCCCTATTCTTAGACTAAGATATTATTTTTGCTTAAGAAATGTGCAAGTGTTCAGAACTTAAATTTGATTTTTTAGATTTTTGTATATAAAACAGAAAAGTTTGAAAAGCAATAGTCTAAGAATGCAGTAAAGATGCAAAGAATGTGCTATGTCTTAGCTCATCCTGTGTAAAAGTAATAATATGAGCAACTGCCACTGGAACTACAGGAGACCATAGTCTTCAAGTTTAAAATATACAGTCTTCTATATCTGTTGAATGAGGGTTTTCTGTTAAACAAAACAGGCCCTTGGGTACTGATGATATTTCAGAAAGTGTATACTTTACATTATCTGGCTCATAGCTTCATGTATTATGGCAGAGTCTGTTGTTAGTAGGTAATTAACAATCGTTAGAATTATGAAGAATATCATACCTCTGGAATCTGCACCCTTGCAAAGACAGCCCACTTGTATTAATTTTTGGGGACACCAGGAGACTAGTATCTCAACTGATATGTTCAATGGCTGAGTCTTGGAAGATTAAGCCTTGTTTTGGATAGGAGGGAAATGTCCAATATGGAAGGTTGCTACACTCCAACGTGTAAAAGAACTGTTAAACTACAAAGGTTAAGAATCTGAGTAATTTTGGTAGCACTCATTTAAGTTTGCTATCTAATAGAACTGTCCATGCAGCAACAAATGAGTTGCAATATAAATTTGTTTTGCCTAGCTACAGGGAGACGTTCTCTGAAGTTGCCGAGCTCCTAAAATATCTCTTGATATTTTCATAGACTTAAATCCTAATTTAATATTAGATATGCATGTACATGTAATTTTGCTGTGTTCCATGTTTATTCCTTTTGTTCAGAAACAAAGTATATTTAAAAAATTGCTGCAGTAAACTACAATATGATTTGTATATAGTTTCCTTGCATGAGATTTCTCTGAGCCAGAGGCTAGAATTTAAATCTTTGTGTTTTTTTTCTGTCTTTCTCTAGAACTCATGCATATTTATCCAAGGCTACGTTAATGACCTCCTGTCTTCTTGTATTACTAATTAAAAATGTGGCAATTGTTACCTTGTGCTAAGTATCAGCTGATACATGTACTGTTTTCCCATTGAAATACAAGTTTAGGGAAGGATAAGAGTAAAATACACAAAGTAACTGGGAAGCTTACTAGTGAATTGCGGAATATTAAAATCCATGTGAAAGAGCTGAACTGTCTTGGCATGAGAAATCTTGAGAGGTAGGAGAAGAAGCAGAGATGCATCTTAAAGAAATACGATTTATCATCAATTGTTCATAAGATACTCCAGGCAGCTCATAAGGAATTCAAGAAATATCATTTACTGTAATAAATGTCAAAAATTGGCTGCATTGGAGTGGGTAGTCTGGAAAAGCCAAGAACTTGCCCCTTGGCAATTATAAAAGACTAGTCAGTCTGTTTCATTCTGAGATTTAAAGAGTCGATGTCTTATTTTTATAACTTTTATTTTCCTTGAATTAAAACTTCCTCCTTGCATCTGGAAGATGTGGCTAAATTCTAACGGCTGCCAGCCTTCCACAGAAACATTGAAAAAACAGAATTGTAGGCAGGAAAACCCTTTCCTTGTGTACCCTCACATATTATCCTCCAGAGTTTTCTTTCTGAGGTAGAACTAGGTGAAATGGTTATTGCTGACATCTCTGATCTAGGTTCATGACCTTGTGTCAGCTATTTAGAAGGTATTACTTTAATAACTCAGTTATATCTGCTGTCAATTTTCCTTTAGGCCTTTGTTTCTTCTACATACGGGTAGAATTACCCAGATGTGAGTGTGAACTCCCTCTGTATGAAACTCCAGTTTGTGTGTATATATGTTCTTGTATGTCTGTCTGCCCCAATTGCTTATGGTATACTTTTTAACATAAAAGCATGGGTTACAAGGTTCAAATTTCTCTAACAGTTGCTGTCATGCTTCACAAAACGCAATATAATATCAAAATCCCACTTCATTTGTCATTTACTCATTCCTGTCACTGATGATGAAAGGCAAGAATCTGCCCTCAGACTTTAACAGCAACTCAGGACTAGGGTATTACTCTCTGCCTCTGTGTGAGGAATACCTGTTGATGTCCCTAAGATTTCCTTGAGTAGAGGAAAGCAGAACTGGACCCAAGATCCCGCATGTGAGTCAGAGAAGGTGGACTCTTTCTTACAATAGTTCTGTGTAAGCTCTCTACCTCCTTGTTTCACTCAGTGATGAGATAGTCCAGCGTTGGGGACATAATGTTTTCTGCTAAAGTAACCAATTGTGATGTCACAAAAATGGACATTGCAAAATGAATGTGTCAGGAGAAGCAGTCTTGATCACAAAAAGGTTTCTTCACACCTATATCATGCTGGGGCTCATCAGTGAAATAGAGTGCTGCACCTGACTATTCAATGAGATTTAGGTACTATATTTTAACAAACTAGTACATATGTCTGTGTCATAAATATAAAAGGAAGGGTAATCACCTTTCTGTATACAGTGCTATGAAATCCCTCCTGGCCAGAGGCAAAATCCTTTCATCTGTAAAGGGGTAAGAAGCTAAGGTAACCCAGCTGGCACCTGAGCCAAAATGGCCAATGAGGGGACAAGGGTCTTTCAAATCTAGAGGTGGAGGGAACAAAGGGTTTGGTCTGCCTGTGTGATGCTTTTTCCGGGAACAGATCAGGAATGCAGCCTTACAACTCCTTTAAAGTTAGTAAGTAATCTAGCTAGAAAATGCGTTGATTTTCTTTTGTTTAATGGCTTGTAAAATAAGCTGTGCTGGAGGGAATGTATATTCCTGTTTTTGTGTCTTTTTGTAACTTAAGGTTTTGCCTAGAGTGATTCTCTAGGTTTTGAATCTGATTACCCTGTAAGGTATTTACCATCCTGATTTTACAGAGGTGATTCTTTTACCTTTTCTTTAATTAAAATTCTTCTTCTAAGAACCTGATTGATTTTTCATTGTTCTTAAGACCCAAGGGTTTGGGTCTGTGTTCACCTGTACCAATTGGTAAGGATTATTATCAAGCCTTCCCCAGGAAAGGGGGTGTAGGGGTTGGGGGACATATTTTGGGGGAAGATGTCTCCAAGTGGTCTCTTTCCCTGTTCTTTGTTTAAAATGCTTGGTGGTGGCAGCATACTGTTCAAGGACAAGGCAAAGCTTGTACCTTGGGGAAGCTTTTAACCTAAGCTGGTAAGAATAAGCTTAGGGGGTCTTTCATGCAGGTCCCCACATCTGTACCCTAGAGTTCAGAGTGTGGAAGGAACCTTGACGGTCTGTGTAGGCAAACATTGGGTATTGTATTGAAGAAAACATATACATTTCCTTTATAGGATCTGTTTAAATAATTAATTGGCTCTTTGGCTGCTTGTCTGCAAATGTTTTGCTGCTTTGGCTCTGCCAGTTATTGAGCCTTCTACTAATGTGTGACTTTGCCCATCATGGAGCTAAATATGACAGTTGTGCAATATGTGAATTCAGCATGGTTCACAAAGCATGTGAAAGGTGGCTGCATACATCTTTATGAAGTAGGAGGGTTCTCCTGTCTCCAGTCAGGAACAAAACAGGTGAGCTGAAGAGTCCTCTAAAGGTATAAATGGGCTACCTAAGTCCAAAGAATAGAAATTGAGAACCTTAATATAAGGAAAACCTCTCTATAGCTGAGGTCAAATCAATACTCTTTAAAAACTGCCTTTTCTTTGAGCTCTGCTAAGTCTGTGTTCTCTTTTTGTGGTTGGGCAAACTTTCTATTTCAGCCTTCTGCTGGAATAGCTCCTGGATCTGAAAAATGTAGTTCATGACTGTGGATGGAGTTGGGGATGATCCTATCAAATCGGGAATTGTGGGCTTTGGCGGATGTGGGGAGCTCATTTTGTACAAGCATCCTATGGCTCAGTAGGCTCTGGATCCCTCCAGCTTGGCTCCATGTAAAGGAATTTTATTCCTCGATGAATATGCTTAGTTGGGTATAGAGCCAACATCTCTTGCAGCTTCTTACAGTCTTCACAGTTGCCAGCAAATGTATATTGAATCCTTTGTTGGTTTTGTTTTAGTGTTTGCAGTTATTTCTAGTAAAACAAAACAAAAATCCCAATGGGCAATATTTAGTTCCTATGAATGTTTGACTATATAGTAGAGACACGGTTGGCTTAATATGCAAACTCTTTAGGTTGAAATGAAGTTACAATGCTGGAATCCTAGATCCATTTTTAAGTTTTCTTTTGTTTTTCAGGTACTTCAATACCAGTGACAATAATCTGCAATACTGGGGCCTTGATTATCCACCTCTTACTGCTTATCACAGTCTCTTGTGTGCTTATGTGTAAGTTAATCATTTTAGGATTATTTTAAATGTTTGCTATTGGTGGAGAATGAAAGAAAAAACAAATGCATTCTCCCCCTCCTCTCAGAGGAGAGGAACAAAACAAATGGCAGGGATTTGCCTCTTTGGTATAGTTCACTTATTATGTGCAATTATGGAGCCGGAGAAACAATAGAATAGATGTGGCATTATTACTTCAACCCTCTTGCTTCAAACCTGATCCTGCATTTGTTCCACATTGAAATCAGTTACAGGGCTTTGCCTATAACAGGACTGCAGGATCAGTTCCTCTTGTATTCCAGTGCCTCCAGTGGGTGCAGATTACATTTTAGCCAATGGGTCATAGTTATAGCTTCCTGAATAAGTCATTTAGGGTTAGCGATGCACATAGTAAGGCACGTCAGAGGTTGTTTCCAGCAAATGGAAAATTAATCTTGTATTGAGAACCCAAGTGGCATTTGATGAGTGGATCCTACGTGATATCTTGTAAATATAATTCTGTTATTGGGATGTTCTTCCTGTATGGCCTTTAACCATAGAAAATTTTTAGAAAATTGGAGTGTTCTGTTCAGGGGCAGACAGAAAAAGGGTGCTGCAGGTCAGGTTATGATGCACTGGCAGAGCTATGTGGGGAAAGTTTGCTTCACATCTGGCTGCACTATGCCTACTTTCTGTTAACACTTAAAAAAAAATCATAATCACAAGTTTGAGAAGTGCCAAATGACAGTAATAGAATTAAATTATAGTAATAGAATTAAATCTTTATAAGCACAAGATAACTATTTTCAGTTTTTGTATTGCTGATTAGCAGCTAAATACGATAAAATAAACTGGTCTAGTGGTGAGGAAACCCCTTCCCTGGTCACTATTGCTTTTGATAAAGTTTGCCTCATTTATCTTAATCCTCTGAATATGTCCCTGTGCATATCATTTTTATTGCTGAAAAGAACGTAAAGGGAAATGAGAACTGTCTACATTTTGATGTGTCTATACTTTGTTTTACAGTGCAAAGTTAATAAATCCCGATTGGATTGCTCTCCACACATCCCGTGGGTATGAGAGTCAGCCACATAAGTTATTCATGCGTGCAACAGGTAGAAAAATTGCATTTCCTTGACATGATCTTCTACGTTTTTCTAGCTCACTAATTTAGCACATTTAATTTGGCATCCCTTGGTGTGTTTTTTTTGTTTGTTTGTTTGTTTTTGTTTTGGTCAATTTCTGCTGCAAAACTGACTGATTTGAGGGTATTGCAGGTCTGGCACTGTTAACTAAGCCTCTGTGTCTTCAGTTCTGCTCACACTTGTGAAAGTAGCAGAATCCTTACATTGAACTGGTTTTAGTAACAACTTTAAAAGGATACTTTCCAGTAGTTTGGGTCTCAAATTTAAATTTTAAAGGTGACCTGCAAAGGATTTTTTAAAATGGATTTGCAACCTTTCTCGTTCTTTATGATGCCTAAAGAAGGCCTGAAGGTTTTATTTTTTTAAATTCTGCTTGCTTTTTATCTTGGAAGTATCAAGTGTATCAAGACTGGCCTTTAATGAATTTGGAGAAGGAACTCTAAAGGGTTTCAAGGATATTTACTGTGACTTTTCATATCTTAATTGGAGGGGCAGGTATTTAATCTTTATAACTAAGACAACCTTTCTCCAAAATGGCAGGTTTCAGAGTAGCAGCCGTGTTAGTCTGTATCCGCAAAAAGAAAAGGAGGACTTGTGGCATCTTAGAGACTAACAAATTTATTTGAGCATAAGCTTTCATGAAATGAGTTGTAGCTCACGAAAGCTTATGCTCAGATAAATTTGTTAGTCTCTAAGGTGCCACAAGTCCTCCTTTTCTTTCTCCAAAATGTTTATCGGCCGCTGGAATTAAATAGCTGTTAACAAAAACATGCAAAATCAAAATGTTTTAAACAGTGTGATTAAAAATCTCAAAATCACTTTTCTGACCATATCAGGCCTTTGAACAGCCTCTATAATGAAAACGTAATGTAATATATTCGGACTCCATTAAGATAGCAAATAATTTCATTTCTTCTCATGGACATGTTAGTGGAACAGCTGCTGATGTGGCCAGTGGCTTCTAGCAAGTGAAGAATACTGGGAGTAGTGATGTGACAGTAGCCATAAGGCAGCCAAATCACCCCATTATTTTTTAAAGTTTAGTTATACCTTTTGCTTCACATGGCAGTGCAGAGTCCTATAAAATAACTGTGCTGGGTGAGTATCCTTATTTGCTGATTATATTGAGCAGAATCTGATGTTCATCAATAGCACTTTCTTGTGTTGCCCACAAACCTTTCAGTGTGGTTTCTAGTAATTGATTATATTTAGAAAAAAATCACTAGGACGAAATTACCCTTGAAATGGTCTTTAATAATGTTCAAATCAACACGCTTGACAAAACATTGATGTACAAACTAAGAAAACTGGTATACGTTCTTTTAACAATAGCCATTCAACTTGTGCATCAGGATTACAAAATTCAGTACCGTTGAATGTTGACCATTGGTGTTATACTTTTGTTTTAAATTTTGAACATGTACATTTGAAAACATTTTCTTTATGAAGTGACAAGTTGATAATGTTTCAAAGACTGTGTTAGCCCTGTGGACTTGCTCATTTTGGGTTTGTTCCTTCAGGGTGCTGAGCACTAGGCCCCAGATCCAGCAGAGCACTTAGCAGAGTCTTAACTCTAAGCACAAGTAGTCGCATTGAATTTAATGGACTGTTCACATGCCTAAGTGCTTTGCTGGATTGGGGCCTTAGTGCAGGATCAATCCTTTGTTCATTCTAGATTGAAAATAATGCAGCAAGGCAATTATGTTTTTGTAGAGAAACAGGCCAAGATTTTCAAAAGTGACTAGTGATTTTGGGTGCCTCAATTTCTTGGTGCCCAACATGAGACACCTTAAAGGAGCATGATGGTCAGAAAGTGCTGAGACAAGCACTCTGAAAAATAGGTCCCTTCAAGTTCTCTCAGGTTCACCACCCCAAATCACTAGTGAATTTTTAAAATTTAGACCCCAATATTTGAAATTTCAAGTCCCAACGCTTCAATAATTGAATCACAGAAATGTTGGACTGGAAGGGACCTTGAAAGGTCATCAAGTCCAGCTCACTGCACTGGGGCAGGACCAAGCAAACCTAAACCATCCCTGACAGGTTTGTCCAACCTGTTATTAAAAACTGTTCCATAACTTAACTACCTTTCAGTTAGAAAGTTTCCTCTAATATCTAGCCTAAATGTCCTTTGCTGCAGATTAAGCCGGTTACTTCTTGTCATATCTTCAATGGACATGGAGAACAACTGACCACCGTCCTCTTTATAACAGCCCTTAATGTGTTCTAGAGAAACAAGTCACAAAACTGGGATCTTTATTCTGCTGGTCTCACACCTTTCTTTCCTTAAAAGAATGAAATCTATTCTTCAAAGTCAGTTTTTCTTTAAACTTTATTTCCTTTGAATATCTTGTTTTGCAATATTGCTTCCTCTCATCAGAAGGGTAAAGGCTCAAACAAGATATTACTAGAATATTTGTAAATATACTCTTACTTATATGAAAGGAAATTTTGGGATGCAAAAGTTTTGAAGAATGAGTCACTTTTAGAAATATTTCCAACTGTATATAGGGCTGTATGGAAAAACAAAAGAATTAAGAAAGAATAAGTATTATCCATAATGACAGAAATACTGAGACATTTTAATCGTACAATACAGATGATGTTTAAATAAGTGCTTCCAAAAACACCAACCTTCCCCCATTTATGCAAAGTTTGAACTAACTTATAGATGGTACCACTAAGTTGTACTTTCAAGTATATGAATGCTTTATGAATTAGTACAACTTATTTGCATAGGCCATATCGCCTCTTTTTTGTATGTGTTATGTCTGTTTTAGGCTGCTATTTACATCATGATATGTATGTGCACATGGATGTAATTCCAAACAAATTGAATTGAGATGTGTGGTTAAAACTTTTCCCCCCTCTCTCATGTGATAATTATACTATGTAAATAGTAGGTAGTGAGAACAAGGTGAGGTATATGTTTTTTGATTTTGGAAGAGATACAGTAAAACCTGCCAAGAGCTACCACTTATGGAAGTTAGCAAAAGTGGTTGCTTTGAAGAGAAACTACCTCTTACAAGGTTTGCTGTAAAATTGGCACTTTTACTATGTACAGAAAGGCTAAAATTGTTACCAGTGTTTCATGTTTAATTTTAATTGTCTTTTAAATGAACATTACATACAGTATACAATTCAGTACTGAATTTAAAATCTCTTGGTGGGTTTATTAATACAGTAGTACAATGTTTGTTCCTCAAAAGAGGAAATTCAGTACACTAATACAAGTGCTTATTTTCTAGACTGAAGCTGAAAGAAAATTAGAGGTACCTGTGTTATCAAAAAGTCCTGGTTTCAATCTACAGTAGCCTGCTTTTATTTGAAAAAGTTCACTTATTCTTGTCTGCCTCTGCAACGATAGGAGCATGTTTACTATTTCTTCTGCATTGTTGAACAGCTCTAAAAGTTGGTTGCTGCCCTTTAGAATGGCAAACACTTTCATGTCTTTAATCATATTCTTGGCTTCAGGCACAAATGATTCTTCCTGGGAGTTCAGAAGCACCATTGCTATCCCCTTCATCATCATTAGTTTTTGTGTCACTGTGTTAGTCGTCACATGGCTTGAAATTTTCTAGGAGTTTTTAACTGACTGTGACCAGTCTGTGACTTCTTCAGTTGTTGCAAGGTTCTCATCAATCTGGTAGGTCTTCTCAATCAGCACACCAAAAAGACTTAGCAACATGTTAACTACTGCAAGAGGGAGCTCACGTTCATCTTCTGGATGAACATCTTCATTTGATGAATCCGCAGTTGACTTGGCAATGGTGAATCCACATTTAGCAAAACATTTTTTTTGATGGTGCTTGGCTCAATCTCACTTGATGCTCAATGACCCCAGTGTACTGCATTCAAGAGTGAAACCCTTTTCAGAAGCATTGGGCCCAATTAAGTTAAGTCAGATTTCAATTATTCTTCATCAAATTGATTTTCCTTTTCCGAAATTTCAGTTTTAGGGTTTGAATAACCCCAGCATCCATAGGTTGTAACATGGAGGTGCTGTTTGGGGAAAAGATGCAGAGTTTAATGTTTGTATGTTTAACAGGGCAGTGGCATGGCGTGTTATCCACAAACAGAATTTAATGTCCCTGTAGTAGCAATTTGCTATCAAATCTTTGTAATCATTTTTCAAAAAACGAGTTTATTCATGCTTTTTTGTTGAATTCATATTTCACAGGCAACTCCTTGATATTCAACTTGCCAGAGCATTGTGTGCATTGGGATTTACTGATCAGTATAGGCTTTTCTTTATCTCCATTCATGTTGGTGCATAAAGCAAGCATGATTCTTTCCTTTGAATGTTTCCCATTTGAACGTTGCTCACCTTTGACAAGGAGGGTTTTGCTGTTGCTGCTGTCTAAAAAACAGTCCAGTTTCATCCATGTTGTGGATTTCAGACAGTTCATCATCTTGTATGAGTTCAGGTAATTTTTGCTTCCAGTCTGAAACCACACTTTGGTTAATGTCTCCACTCTCACTGCATACTGTACAAAAGGCAAGGTTGTGCCTCCTCTTAAACAATTCAGGTCAGTGATTGCTGGCTTTAAACTCCCTGTTTTCCAAGTCCTCTGCAAATTTCATAGCTTGTGCTTTTAACATTGGACCACCAAAGATATTTACATGACCAACGACAGTGGATTTAAACCACTCGGAAGTGAGAAAATTGACGACTTAATTTCCAGTTTTGGCATGTTTTAATTTTCATTGAAGAATTTATACTTGACTCATAATCAGCGAGGATTTCTGCCTCTGTTTTAATGGGTTTTGGATTTGTGTGTTTTCCAATTCCAAACTGTTCGGCAATTTGACAACTGGTATCTAGCAGTGATATTGCTTTAAAATGTTACTCCATTGTAAGAAACACTTCAGATTTGCATTTCTCTTTTGCTTCCATTTTGACTTCTTTTAGTTTTAAACTGTAACTTACAATAGTGTAGACCTTTCATTTCAACACGTTCATGTCTTCCTTTCAAGTTCAACTTCTGGTTCATACACAGACTGATAAGTAGGGCCCTATCAAATTTGCGGCCATGAATCATGGAGCATGAAATCTGGTTTTGGTAAACTTTTACCCTATACTATAAGGTAAACATTTACAAAAATATACAGTGTTTCTCAAACTGGGGGTCCCGACCCAGAAGGGGGTCACAAGCCTATTGTAGTGGGGTTGTGGAATTGCCACCCTTACTTCCGCGCTGCCTTCAGAGCTAAAGGGCTTGAGATTGGTGGCTGCTGGCCGGGCGCCCAGCTCTGAAGGGAGTGCCGCCTCTAGCAGCAGTGGAGAAGTAATGGTGGCATCAGCAGTTCCCACTCTCTGCTTTGCCTTCAGAGCTGAGTGGACAGAAAGCGGCAGCTGCTGGCCGGCTGCGCTGTTGCCAGTAGCAGTGCAGAGGTGAAGAAGATCAGTTTCTCCGACGGGTTTGTTTTTACGGATAGGAGTAAGAAAATGTCGTTGCTGGTCACAGATGACTTGTTCAGTTTTTTCACAGTTAAATTATAGGGGAAAAACGTTCTGTGGCCTCTGCAAGTAGTCGCTCGAGACAGGTGGTCTCTCTTCAGAGGTGATCATTAAGGCAGGTTTTACTGTCCATATATATGAGAGAGACAAAATTCTAGGTTTAAAACTAGACTGGCTGCATAAGAACAGTCTCTGAACAATTTCTCTAGCACCTTAAGCATAAGTAGGGCTTTATCCAACACATAGTAGGCAGCCCTCCTTGTTCCAGCTCTTCTTTTGTCCCCCTCCAGACCACCTTTACAAATATTTACTGTGGGCAGAGCAAAGAACACCTCACTTCTGTTTGTCTCCTAGTGTTTCTTCTGTGAAATATTAATGCTTTGGCAAAGTACAGGACTGTGTTTATGAATCCAGACATGCTTCTCTCTCTTTAATCTGCCTTCATCCCCCCCCAATTCCTTAGAACAACTTGCAAGAATTTATTTGTAGGTGATGTCTTCTGAAAGTTGAGAATGTCTTTTCTCTAGCATGTAACGATCTAGAGCATTGCTCATTTACTGAGTGAGGCTATGCTGGGGCCTAAACAGTCTAATGCATGCAAGTTGCAGATTTTGGGGTATATTTGGAAACATTAACATTTCAAATTCTGTACAGCCATTTTTCGTAAGCTTTAAAGTTGAACTAACCCGTTTCTATATCAGACCTTATGTTTATGTATTTCCTTTCTTCCCAAACACTTTACAAACTAGATACACATAATGTGATTTGTAAAGCCAGAGCCCTCTCTGGAGTCAAATGCTGAAGAACAAAACAACACTACATGACAATTTAAGACAGAAAATGAAGACTACTGTGGCCAGCTGAAACTGTAGGGAAACTTCAGAAGACATGAATTTGATGAGGAAATAGGTTTCCACTGTAGGGGGTAGATACAAAATATACATTAAAAAATTTGTGGACAGCTGGACCTACCCATCCATGTATGTGGCTATATAGTTTGTGGGTTGTGTTTGGGCTAAACAATGTGCAGGCATTGCAGCCATCTTGCAGGTGCATGTGAGACTTAATCCTTCCTTTTCTTACTTGGTTCCACAAAACATCAGATGCAAGCCATGTAGGTTGGAAGGGAAAAATGGAGAATAAAGTCACATATTGACCATCCAAAGACAAATTATAAATGGAAATAGGTAATTTCAGTGAATTCTGATGAGCTATACTTGTTTGGGGAGATTCTTATGCATAGTTAATCTTTCTGTTTTTCAGTTCTTATTGCTGATTTGCTGGTTTACATACCTGCAGTTATCTTGTATTGTTGTTGTTTAAAAGAAACATCAACTAAGAAAAAGGCAAGTATAACTCTATGGTGTGTGTGTGTGTGTGTGTGTGTGAGAGAGAGAGAGAGCGAGAATAAAAATATTATTAACTGGAATATAAATTTAAAAAGCTGAAAAGAAAGTTAATTAATGTTACAAAACCACACAGTGCTTTCCGTTTACATAAAATGGACGCCAATCAGTATATCTTGCATTAAAGACTTTTCAGTAAGAAAACATGAAGTTATTTTACAGCAATTATTTTAATGCCCTTCAATAGCAATAACAAGGTGCACTGGAGTTTAGTAACCATGAACTACTGAATTACACTTCTTGTCAAATTTATTGCTTGGGTAGTAAAAAAAAGATTTGTGCTGTGACGTGGGGGAATCAAGGAACAGCCTTGGGTCTTGCACACCTCTTTAGACAGCAGAACTGAAATGCGTTGTGAAAGTGACACCATGCTCAGGGTTTTTAATGCTCACTGGTCTCAAGCATCTGTGGTCTGTCAAGTCATGGAGCAGTTCCCAGGGTTAAACTGAGCACAGTCATCTTTGTGAATTGGCTGGCAGAAGACACCCTGATGCTCCTTTTAATACTCTTTCCCACTAGGGCTCATTCGTCCCTTCCCACATCACTGGGGGAGGAATAATTAGAGGAAAAGAGTGTTCCCCAGATGAATGAGGAAGGGATCCACAGGAGTTTGGCCGGGCTTGTTAAAGGAGAACGAATCATGTTCTGGTTCCAGGGTGAAATGAATTGCTATAAAATGAAGTGCCTTGTTTTTGTGTGTTTAAAGATTTTTCTCTTTCTCTTTCTCCCAGATTGCCAGTGCTCTCTGTATATTGCTTTATCCAGGCCTCATTCTCATTGACTATGGACATTTTCAGTATCCTTCCATTTTCTTTAAAACAAAAGAATTTCAGTTCTAAAATAACATGAGTCCCTCCTACAATAACTTTTACTGGGAAGGAAGTTAGATTTGTTAGCTGAAAGTTGAGGGCCGCCCCCTCCCCCTGCAAAAGTTTTGAAAGGAAACAGTAAGCCTTAAATGGACTTGGAGCAAAAGATTGATGTGAGGCAAATCAATCCAACATGGCATAGCTTTTCTTTGCATCCCAAGTTCACCTTTATGCCACTCTGCCTTGTTTGAATAAATATTGATGGCAATCTGGCTGTGGGGAAAAAATGGATACTCGTGTGATTTCTGCCTGGATAAGAGAACCATCGTAGCTCTTGTTGGGAGGTGGTGAGGAGTGTCAGACACAGCCATGCTGTTCTGTTCTATAAAATGTGACCTTGTCTCTAGCTTTTGCAACCACTATCTGACTACAAAGAATGGGAGGAGATCATTAACATTTATTGAGTGTCTCAGATGCTTCTGTCCAATTTCTAGCAGCCATGATGCTTCACAATGAGATATATCTGTACACCTGACTCACTATACAACATCAATAGTAAATTAGAGTAGACTCTGCTTCTTGTGTCCTCTAATAGCCTTTGAGCCACTGACTCCCATGTTTATAGGTACCTTTGAAACAAATGGTGAATTTGTAAGTTATAGGTAGAGCTGAGTGAGTTATTTCCAAAGAATAACTTATCTAACCGGTATAGCGGATTGACTCAAAAATGTTCGTATTTCAAAATGCATTCAACACTTTTAAAACTCTGAATTGATTGAGTATTCATAATTAGAGCTCTTTGTTAGTGTTTCTGTCCCCAGATCAGAGGAGTTCACAAGTACTTCTGTTGAGAATACCTATATTTAAGATTTGTTTTCTGCTAACATGTGTACAACTTTCACATTAATGGCAACAAAAGTTGGTATTGTGAGTGTTCATAGGGAAACTCACATGATTTGGATTTTGGCTTTTAGCTGACCTGAATTTGTAACAGTTAACTTATCGCCTTGTAACATTGAAACACAGATGTATTTGTATGTTGGTACGCTCCATTACAGCACACATGACTATATTATGTTTTTTGAAATTCATTCTGGACCTTCTGACCTCCTGAGTTTTATGTCCTGTTATCCTTGCCACCTGGAATATTCCTTGCTCTGTATTGTCAGTTGAGCCATTGCTTGCTTGCATATCATATTAAATGTATAAAGTTTCAGAAGTCTTTTAAAGCAGGGGTGGGCAAACTACGTTTTAATCTGGCCCTCGAACTTCTGCCGGGGAGCAGAGTCTGGGGTTTGCTGCATTCCATGTGTGCTGTGGCTCCCGGAAGCAGCAGCATGTCCCCTCTCCCGCTCTTATGTGTAGGGGCAGCCAGGGGGCTCCGCATGCTGCCCCCCCAGCCGCCACCCCTGCAGCTTCCATTGGCCAGCAACCATGGCCAATGGGAGCTGCAGGGGCAGCACCTGCGGATGGGGTAGCGTGCAGAGCGGCCTGGCTGTGCCTCTGTGTAGGAGCCAGAGTGGGGACATGCCGCTGCTTTTGGGAGCTGCTTGAGGTAAGCCTGCACCCCTGACCTCCCTCCAGTGCCCCATCCCACTCCCACCCTCCTGCACCCCAGAGCTCGCACCCACGGCTGGAGCCCTCTCATTCGCACCCCAACCTCCTGCCCCAGCCGGGAGCTCCCTCCCGCACCGTGATCTTCTCATTTTTGGCCCCACCTCAGCGCCCGCACCCCCAGCCGGAGCCCGCACACCCTTCCACACCCCAACCCCCAATTTCATGAGCATTCATGACCCGCCATACAATTTCCATACCTAGATGTGGCCCTTGGGCCAAAAAGTTTGCCTGCCCCTGTTTTAAAGCCTCCATATCAATGTTGATATACCCACAGTCTAGGCTGAGATTTTCAAAGCCACCAAGGGAAGTTGGAAGCCAAATTCCCATTAATTTTAATGAGAATTGGGCATGTCAGATTCCTATGGCAGGTTTGAAAATCCAACCCCTAATGGTATTCATGCAGGTGTGTATACTTTTTTAGCATTAGTTTACAATGAAATATTCACATTTAGGTCTTGGTTGCAGCTTATATTAGAAAATTAGCTATTGTGCATATCCATAAGCAAGTGCAGTAGTTGTTCAGTCCAAGCTGTAGGAAGGTGCACCAGGTAGCCGAGATGTGCGGAAATCCTTGGGCTGTGATAAATGTGGACACTTTAAAATACGCTGTTGGGTCAAAACTAGGCATATGAAAAATCAAATTTTGTTAATTCATCTCTAATAACATACTAATTGTGGTGTTCCCTCTAGAACAGTGGTCCCCAAACTGGGGGGGAGGGCACAGAAGAACATTTAGGGGAGGTGCGGCGGAACCTGGGGCAGCCCCCATGGGGGGCAAGGAGGGTGCACCACCGAGGCCCACTCTGCTCCCAGCTCCGCCCCGCCCCCAGCTATGTTCATGGCCTCAGCGCCTGGGCCTGGCCCCGGCCCCCAACTGCGGCCCAGCTTGCTGCTCCCAGGGTCCGGCCCTGCTCCCAGCCGCAGCCCTGGCTGTAGCACTGGTGCTGGCCTCGGTCCCCTGGCCCCCAACAGCAGACTGGCTCCCAACCCCAACTCCTGACTGCAGCTCCCAGGGGAGGGGCGTGTATAGATTACATTATGAGTAAGGGGGGGAATGCAACATAAAAAGTTTGGGGACCACTGCTCTAGAAAATGCAGCTGTCAGGTGAGAGGCAGCAGCAGAAACCAAACTTCTAAGAAACACTCTACTTTCATAAAAGATTTTCACTATATTTTGCTGCTTCGATTTATCCTGAAATCATAGTTTTGGCACTGATTCTGCAAAGACTTATGCATGTGCATAACTTTATACATTGTGACTAGTTCAACTGAAGTCATTTGAGGTACTTAGAATGCAGAAAGTTAACTGCTTGTGTAAGTCTTTGTAGGATCATGGCCTTTTGGCATCATAGTTAGTGCTATGAAAGTGATAGTATCACAAATACAATTATGATTTTTGATTGGGGAATAAATAGCAGGTTGAGAAATGATTTATAAAACCCAAATGTGTTGTCATGTAGCTATCTCTACTGGCCAACACAGAGTAGGGAGAGAGACATACATTGTTTCAGTATTTCTTAGGATATCTGTGGCATCTCTCTAATTCAGTTTCTTTTATTACACGTTAATTGCTGCTTGTGATGCATTTAGGTAGAGCCTGAACAATAGCACATCAAAGTCAATGAGAGTCTCTTCATTGACTTCTCTGGGTTTTGGATCAGGCCTCAAGTGTCAAAAGTAAATAACAGATTTTTTTTTTTTTGGTTGTAACTATTATTTGTTTTGCAGTAGTGTCTAAGGGTCCTAATCATGGATTGGGGCCCCTTTGTGCCAGACGTTGTATAGACACATAACAAGAAGACAGTCCCTGCCCTGAAAAGAGTATAGTCTAAATATGAGCATGTTTAAATATTCCATACAAAGCTGTACTGCAAAAAAGATTTAGGGCTTTTGATAATTTTATCCATAACCCTGGAAAATATGAGCACAAGAAAATGTGGAATTGCCACTAGTTGTATCCTACTAAGTCCTACTATGTCAGTGTAGATTTTTTATTAACTCTGGTTAAATGATTGTACTATACTATTGTAATAACAATCTGTGCAACCACAAAACTCTCTTTAAGAAGTCTTTCCTTCTGACTCTATGGACTTTTGATCAGGCCCCCAAATGCAAAGTTACAGTTGGCTAACCTGTTTAAATAGAATTTAAAATATGTCTGTGTGAACTAAATAGTTGCATATTTGGCACTAGATTTTTAAAAATGAAGACTAACTTATAAAACATCTGTTTTGAATATATTTTACACTAATCACCGGTGGCTTTAGTTCACTGTTAACTTGTCACAATGCTCCGCATGTTCCCTGTCTTGTACATCTTGTCCTTAACATAAAAAAACATATATAACTCTGTGAGCCTGGGCTTTGCTTTGTGGGGTGTACTTTCTCTCTCTTACGATTGGGACCTTTTAGGATCACTGGCATTTTGCTTGGCCATAAATTATAAACAAATGGAACTCTACCATTCACTGCCATTCTTTTGCTACCTACTTGGAAAATGCTTCCAAAAAGGCCTTACAGGAAAGGGGTGAGTATCTTTAAAATTTAGTATCCAAACACTAGCTCAAGAATGCACTTAGGCAGCCTAGCCTTGGGAATTTGATTCAACCTATTTGTGTTTTCATTGTTTCTCTATGAAGGGAAGGGAAGGTACTGATGTTATAATTTCCTCTGTTCTTGGAGAACAAGTCTCTTTTTAGCCGTTAAATGATACACTAAATATCTAACTACTTTTAAGGCATTAGAAAGTAAAATATATCAAACTTAGAGCTGGGTGAAATTTTTAGACCAAATCTGTTTTCAGCAAAAAATGCAGATGTGGTGACACTGAAACGTTTCATGAATTTGTCTGTTTTCCCAAATTGTTGATTTTCTTTTTCTTGGAGGGGGGGAAGGAGGAGGAGGGAGAAAAACCTTTAAAAAATACTGAAAGGCAAAAATTTTGTTTTGACATTTTTCAAAATGTCACATTTCAATTTTTTGGTTCAAAACAACTTTTTGTTTAGAAATTTGCTTTAATTTTATTTTAAAAAATTCAAAAATGATAAATGCTCAAAATAGAAACAGTTTCATTTTTGGATGAAGGAAATATTTTGTTCAACCTAAAGTGGATGTTAAAACTAAGTTGCCTGAAATTTTGAAATATTTCATTTTTGGTTTGACCTGAAAATGTGTGAGTTCCAATATTTTGGAATTGCCAGTGAACCGAAAAAACTCTTATTTTGCACAGCTGTCATTAACCATCCTTTTTCTGCACACCTTCATCATGCTGGAATCAAAGTTAAATATGGGCCAAAAGTAGACATCCAGATTAATGAGACAAATGCCAGTAGAAGTGACACAGTCCTAGTGGTTTTCTTGTGACTGATCTAGAGATGATGACATACCTTTTCTCTAGTACTGGTAGCTCTTCTCAAATTTGTCACATTTGGCGATCTTATGCACATTCAGTTGTGTCCTGTAAATACACTCTACGTTTTAAGCCCCAAGTGCCTGATATTTTTTAATATATAATCAACTGAGTTTTTGCCTCTTAAATATCTCAATGTAAACTCT
Organism: Natator depressus; assembly: GCF_965152275.1. Lineage (NCBI taxonomy): Eukaryota > Metazoa > Chordata > Testudines > Cheloniidae > Natator > Natator depressus. Next base: position 89,412,721 of record NC_134241.1, on the reverse strand, counting down.
TCTCTGTATTTCAGGTTAGTGTTGTTAATTAAAATAGCATTTACGGTGGTTGCTTCTTTTGCGATTTGCTGGCTCCCATTCTGCACAGAAGTGGAACAAATCCTGCAAGTACTCAGAAGACTCTTTCCCATTGATCGAGGCTTATTTGAGGTATGTGGGTTGTTTTGTTTTGTTTGTGTAAATGTTCTGTATTCTTAGATCCCTTGAGAAACCTTCATCATGACCTTTAGGGATTTCATGTGGAAGACACACCACAGAACTAGTAATCTGATCTGCCTTCATTGGCAGTCATTTCTTGCCAGTTATTTAATCCAGTATTTAACCCCTAGCTCAGCTGGCATCTTCCAGGATATTATATGAGTAGACAACACTTATCCCATCATCAAACCCATACTTCAGTCGTACATTTTTCCATTGACATAGATTCCATAGTAATTGACAGTATCAGAAGATACAATGTAAAAGTTAACAGCTTCAGAATCTCCCCTTTGGTTAGTATAATACTCAGCTTTATTGAAAAGAATTATTTTTACAACTAGTAATGGTTGTAGTGTTTCAGGTATAAATTAAAGCCTGCTTTGTGTCCTAGCTGATATTCTCAGTAACCACTTTCTACAAAAGTTGATTTAGACCAGTTGTGCTTTTACTATTCCTAAGTAGTAGTTTGATTCAGCACAATGCTCTTGAGGCTTGATCCTGCAAGATGCTGAGCACTGTCACCCCAATCCAGCAAAGCAATTAAGCACATACTTAAATCTAAGCACACAAGTAGCCTCACAGATGCCAGTGCATCTACTACTTATATGCTTAAAAAGGCACTTCAATGCTTTGATAGATTGGGGTCAGAGTGCTTAGCTCCTGGCAAGATTGGCTCAAGTTTAAGAGCAAGTTCTATACCACAGGCTTCCCCACAGTAGAAACTAAAGGGCTTTATTCAGTAATGCTTCAGTGCTTTGCTGAATCTGGGCCTCAGTGACTGTTAGTGTAAATGGTTTGCCTTATATATGTGGCTTCTGTTAGCAGTCCTTCAGTTGATACAAATGATACCACAACCTGCAATATCTTTGCCCTGAAAAACTAACATTATGGATACACTGAGGGTGGCATTTAATTTAGATGCAGCCATAGGAATATTTTCAGAACATAGTCTCCAGATGCTTGTTAAAAAATAATTGAAGCTTGGGAGATAAAGATATTTACAAACCAAAATACCTTTTGTCACTTTGCATTTTTTACCCTTTGCTAAGTTTAAAAATAAAAGCTGTAAATGTCAACAAACAATGAATCCAAAAGAGCCCAAGGATTTTAGTCTAATATTAGACCAAATATTTTCAGACTCAATAGGGGAGTGACTTACTTGGATACTAATCTGGATAAACTGAGAAATTGTCTATGTAAGCAATGCACAGTAAGTTTATACTCTGTTGCCTGTAACAGGTTCTTTGAATTGATTCCCATTTACAGAAACAGCAACAAATGCTGATGGTTGTAAAATCTTATTGGCTATGAAGTAGGCATCTTATATGTTTGCTGGTGCTGCGAAACCCTCTGTTCACTTGTAGTCCTCAGCAAATTTGAAGAGCATATTCTGTATTGCTAGTAAGCATACAAGAAAGATGGCTTAGTAGTTGGTGCTAGTAGCTTTCTTGTTATGTCTACACAGCTGTGATTCTAGCAGCTGTTTAGGGATGAGTTTCATGGGCATGATAGCTGTGGTTACAAATGTAATTTTGAAAGTGATCCTAGCACAACTGCTAATGTCTTTAGACTTCTTGATTTATTAGTGGTTAACTCTGTCATTGCTAGTAAGCAGAGCTAAATACATTCAGGTATGTAATAAATGTGAGAATATATTGAATGTAGCGCTGTCAAGCGATTAAAAAAACTACTGCAATTAATCGCACTGTTAAACAATAATACCATTTATTTAAATATTTTTGGAGGTTTTCTACATTTTCAAATATATAGATTTCAATTACAACACAGAATACAAAGTGCACAGTGCTCACTTCATATTTATTTTTGATTACAAGTATTTGCACTGTAAAAAAAACCAGAAATAGTATTTTTCAATTCACCTCATACAAGTACTGTACTGTAATCTCTTTATCATTAAAGTTGAACTTACAAATGTAGAATTATGTACAAAAAAAATGCATTCAAAATTAAAACAATGTAAAATTTTAGAGCCTGCAAATCCACTCAGTCCTACTTCTTGTTAAGCCAATCGCTCAGACAAACAAGTTTGTTTACATTTGCAGGAGATAATACTGCGCAGTTCTTGTTTACAGTGTCACCTGCCAGTGAGAAGAGGCTGGAATCCCAAGATATTTATGTGCCAGATGCACTAAAGATTCATATGTCCCTTCATGCTTCAACCACCATTCCAGGGGACATGCGTCCATGCTGATGACTGGGTTCTGCTCGATAACAATCCAAAGCAGTGCGAACCGACACATGTTCATTTTCATTATCTGAGTCAGTTGCCACCAGCACAAGGTCGATTTTCTTTTTTGGTGGTTCGGGTTCTGTAGTTTCTGCATTGGAGTGTGGCTCTTTTAAGACTTCTATGCTCTACACCTCGTCCCTCTCAGATTTTGGAAGGCACTTCAAGTTCTTAAACCTTGGGTCGAGTGCTGTAGCTATCTTTAGAAATCTCATATCGGTACCTTCTTTGCGTTTTGTCATATCTGCCGTGAAAGTGTTCTTAAAATGAACAACGTGCTGGGTCATCATCCAAGACTGCTATAACATGAAATATATGGCAGTATGCGGGTAAAACCACATAGCAGGGAACATACAATTCTCCCCCAAGGAGTTCAGTCACAAATTTAATTAACTCATTATTTGTTCAACGAGCATCCTCAGCATGGAAGCATGTCCTCTGGAATGGTGGCCGAAGCATGAAGGGGGCATATGAATGTTTAGCATATCTGGCACGTAATACCTTGCAATTCCGGCTACACAGGTGCAATGCTAATGCCTGTTCTCACTTTCTGGTGACATTGTAAATAGGAAGAGGGCAGCATTATCTCCTGTAAACAAACTTGTTTGTCTTAGCAATTGATTGAACAAGAAGTAGGACTGAGTGGACTTGTAGGCTCTGAAGTTTTACATTGTTTTGTTTTTGAGTGCAGTTATGTAACAAAAAAAAGAAATCTACATTTGTAAGTTGCACTTTCATGACAGAGATTGCACTACAATACTTGTAGGAGGTGAACTGAAAAATACTATTTCTTTTGTTTATAATTTTTACAGTGCATATATTTGTAATAAAAATAATATACGCTTTGATTTCAGTTACAGCACAGAAGACAATATATATGAATGCAGAAAAACATCCAAAATATTAAACAATAGAATACCAATTCAATTTTAGAAACAGCGCAATTAAAACCGGAATTAATCGCAATTGATTTTTTTTATCGCAATTAATTTTTTTGAGTTAATCGCATGAGTTAAATGCGATTCATCGACAGCCCTAATTGAATGTCTTCACATTTGAAAAAAGTTTCACAGGTGCTATCATTTTGATGTAAATTTTCCTAGAGATGAATGGTTTCAGAGCTTTATTTTCACAAAATGTGTGGTCTTGACTTAAGACTGATGGTGTCTTGTGTTCGAGAAAGAAACTGTATTAAAACAACTGAGAAATACTTTCAGATTATAATTTTCTATGTTTGAGCCAAGGTCACACTGACCCAGTATTGCCTTTCATTATAGCATATGACATTTGTGTGTCAAAATGTATTTTTCAGTGAAATATTAAATAATCCTCATATTATTTGAACAGCAAACTAACATAGATACAACTCATTAAATATCTTTTCAGGATAAAGTAGCCAATATTTGGTGTAGTCTAAATGTCCTTATAAAGATAAAGAATGTGCTGTCACCTCAAACCCAGCTTAAACTCAGGTAAGAGAACTGAAGGCTTTTAGGTAACTTTTACTTTTATTCATATCATGGGGGATTTTCAAAAGCACCTAAGTGATTTAGGAGCACAAATCCTATTGAAAGTCAAAGGGACTTGTGCTCCTAAGTCACAAAGATGCTTTTGAAAATCCCATCCATTAATTTTTGGGAAGAATTGAGAGAGGAAATTTTCAGAGTTCTTAAAAAGACTTTTGTTCATAGTGTATTTTTTAGTTCCAAGTAATACAAATAAAATTTAAAGATTTTCCCCAGGTGTGTATGTATGTTTAGAATGTTACGAAACTTTTTTCTGTGTGATCTGAGCTGAATAATTAGTTAAAATTGGGATGCTAGATAAAAATAACAAACACATGTATTTGACTTTTTCCATTATATCTTCTAGATGTTTTAAGTTTGCATAATCCAAAATATTTCAAATAAGCAAGTAGTTCAAGATGAGGCTTTCAGTATGGAAAATGGATAAAAAGTTACTGAAGAGTAAAATTTTCAAAAGCACCTAAGTCAATTAGGAGCATACACCACACTGACGCAGGCTCCTACCTGATTTGTGCTTTTGAAAATGGGACATGGGTCCCTTAGTCACCTTATAGCTTTTGAAAATATTATCTGAAAACATAAGTGGTTATCTATACATTAAAGAATAAACTTAATATTTTTTAAAAATAATCTTTTAGCTTTGGTTTTACATTTCTGACCCTGCTTCCGGCTTGTATAAAACTAACCCTCCAGCCCTCTCTCCGAGGATTTAAATTTGCTCTGGTAAGTGAATTTTTGTAATTGTTTCTTATTTAAAATCTGTCATTGAATGTTGGAGAATGGCCAACAGTTCTCCTTAAAATTGTCCCACTGTGTAGAGTTATGTATGTTGTTAAATGTCATTTGGTATCTGCTGAAGAGACTGTTTGTTTAAAAAGCATATCACCAATAGAATTGAATATCAAAATTGTATCGGAGGACCTAACTAATGTCTTTTAAATCTCAGGTTTTCCCCTTGTCTATACTTCTTTATTTCTCTTATCCTCGGTTTTCTTTATTTTAATTCTGTATTTTTATTATTTTCCTCTGAAAAGCCGTTTGAAGATTCTCCACACAATAAAGCTTTGTATGGGTTTGAGATTTCCTTTCTCTTTCGTTTTGTTTCCAGAGTGATAGTTTTTTTTTTTAATGCACTGGCTGCCAAATTCAATAAAAATTCCCACAATAGTCATTGCAGGCTCATTAGTGGTTTGAAAAGGAATGATCCTTTTTTTTGTTTTTAACAAATGTTTGCTTTTCTCTCTGTAGTGTAATATCATTGAACATAAATTTTAGGCATATTTACATGACATGAATTTAAAATATTCCTTTTAAACTAAAAGCACTTTTATATCAAGACAGATATCACTAAAATTTAAACAGTAGTTGATGTATATGGTTTAAAATATACAATAATTTCTAAGTATTATTTGAGTTTATAATAGTGATGCCTATAACTAGGATTAATCCTTCCCGAGAATTGTCTTGTAGTTTAATTCTTGCTCAATATACTTTTAGTTCAGTAAAAAGAATGAGACCTTTTGTTGTTACTTCTGAGGCGCGGGTTGTTCATGAGTACGGTTGACCCAGCATAATACAGCGTACCTCAGGTATGGTAGTTACATAGTTCTGACTTTATATGGTGGGGCCCCAATCCTGCAATCACTTATAAATGTGAGTAATTCAGTTTACTTTGATGGGATTACTCATGTGAGGCCAGTTAAGCACATGTGTAAGTGTTTGCAAGATAGGGGTCTTATTACATGAGTCATGTTCTGAATACTCTGGGTCAAACTTTCAAAAGGCTCCTTTTTGCAGCCACAGTCTGTTACAGGTGCAGCTCAGTGTACTTGTCCCTCTAACTATATTGAAAATGCAAATTGCTCTGGAATTGAATATATTTAGTACAAATTAGATACTTTAATTTATACTGGACACTTCATACTGATGCCAGCCTTTACATAAAATTAGGCCAACTAAAAAACTAAAACCTACACTTTGCATTGGGGAGATATATATTAACCTCTTCTACTTGAATCTTTTTAGATTAGTTGTGCATTGTCATTTTTCCTGTTCTCCTTCCAAGTACACGAAAAATCCATTCTTCTAGTATCAATGTAAGTAATTTATTTTTAGAAAATATTTTGATACCCTTTTCCCCAATTTGCATGATGCCACAGGCTTCTTCCTCACTTAGAAATTATGTATGTATTGGAAACAGACTTTTTAAAAAAATTGTGCATATCATTTTCATTCCGTAAGAACTTCTGAATGATAGGTAATTTGAGGCTATGAAAGTAGAAATTTCCTTTTGGACCACTTTCATTATCTAAACAAGATGTACTAATGGGGTTAACTAGGGTCCACTCAGCACAAAATATGCGTGACTGTCCAGGTGGGGGTTGACTGATTCTGGGGTGGGAAGGGTGACACTGCCATGGAAACCAAAGAAAAGCCCCAGACATGTAGTTGTCCAGCAAGGTAAGAAACTATATATAAAGTAAGAAATAACGATGAGTGAAATAGGGTGAATTCTCCCTCATTTCTCAATAACTAGATGGCAAGGGGCCTCCTGTCTTGGAAATAATGTATATATTCCCCTTCTCTTTCCTTTGTTGGGAGATGAGTCTTAAGGCTGAAGGTCATCTTCTTCCCCTTGGATGAAGCATAGCCATCATGTGGGAGGAATCTGAACACTGGCATGGTAGCACCTTTAATATTCCTCTCCTAAGTTTACATTAGAAAGCTCACATAGAGGCCCACAGGGGACAATTTTATCTAGATTGGCCACTAAGCTATTGTTTCTAGCTTCCTGGCTGAACACGCAACTTTACCATTCTTCCTAATGTGACTAGGGACGGATGCTTATAAACTGTAACTGTTCCTTTTGAATGCATATTGTGCTGCAAATCAACACACAGGGCAGAATATCTCTTGTACCAGAGCTCTGCTTGGTGTGGTCACAGCTTCTTTGGTTCTTGAGGTCAGCCTGTCACTGCGTTAGGGCATGTTTACACAAACACCCGATGCGTGGCAGCTACCGTGTTCCAACGTGTAGCACACTAACTGTCTGTGTGGACCCTGCTGCTACGTACTAAAAGTTCTCTAGTGTACACACACATACTGCAGTTTGAATCAGCAGTAGGTCAGTGCACACTAGGGAACTTTTAGTGCACAGCAGCAGGATCCATAGGGACAGTTAGTGCATGGCATGTGAGGGCACTGCAGATTTACACCTCAGCTTCTGTGCACTGAGTCTTCATGTACACATACCCTACGGCAGTGAAAGGCTGATGCCAAGGATCAAAGAAGCTGTAACCAGGTGCTACATCAAGCATAGCTCTGGTGCAGGAGATATTCTGCCCTGGTATATTCTTAATGGATCCTGTGCCAGTGGAGGATAGACAGAGGGAAGTTCTGCCATGTCTCCTATGCTGAGTGAGAGGGTGGTGGGCCCAGTACTGGCACTCTTGCCCCAGGAGGGAGTTCTACCATTTTCAGCTAGTGTCTGGTTCCAGATGGCAAAAAAGTGGCCAGATCACAATAGAGTCTCTGGCCCAGAATAAGTAAAACTTGTGTATAACAAAAGTCTAGCGAGAACCAGCAAAGCTGTTGTCATGACAGTGTTTGTACACCTATTTTTTTTTTTAATCGTAGACCAGTCTGCTTAATGATAAATGAAATTCCGTTGATGTCTACATGGTTTTTACTTGTGTCAACCTTCAGGTGAGTCAGACACTATTAACTTCAATACAGTATTTTTCCTGCCTTGATTCTCCTACATCTTTCTAAGCATATTATTTTTTTTCTCACCTTTTAATGTGTTACTTAAAATGTAAATTTGTTGGAATGTAGACTAATGCTTTTCTGTTTTAACAGCTTGCTGCCTCTTCTGTTGAAGGATGGCCTGCTTCTGGCCTATGTGGTGACCACACTGGCGTTTCTGATCGTATGTTTGACTTCTTTTTCGATATTTGAAAAGACTTCAGAGGAGGACTTGCAGCTGAAGTCACTCTCCCTTTCTAATAGGGGATACATTCCTTCATTTAAGGCATTCTCAAAGATTATTAAGAGTCTGGTAAGAAACTTTTAACTGTTCATAATATGTTGTTTTTTAAAGTCATGATAAACCAGCTTTATGCCCACAATTATGTACATTTGTGTGGCCACAGGATTTATATACTGTTTATAGAATATACTCTTGTTTGCACATTTGTTCTTAGTAGAAGTTTCATGTGAACAACTTCGTGTTGAAAACCACACAAGAGACCCATCTGTCTTCTTCCAAGATGTTTCGATATATGTAATGCTTTCCCAGTTCCAGTGTGAGCCCCTCCCCCGCCAAATCTGCTCATTCAAATCCCTCCTAAAAGCCCAGAATAAGTAAGTTATGAAGAAAGGAGAGAGCGAGAAATCCCAGCCTCTCCTCTTTTAATGACAGTATTGTCGAACCTTTTAGTTTCAAGCCTTTGGGGCCGGGACTGTCTTCACACTTCCCTTAAACAGTTGCATACGCTATCAGTGCTTAATAGTAATGAGATCATCCTTACTTGGCAGCAACATGTCAAAAGACCCTGTTCCAAAATACTCCTTAATGTATTGAATATATAGTAGGAAACTGTCTAATCTCTGGGGGGCGTTTTGCGGTGATTAGCGTGACTGTATTTATATCCGCTTAGAGAATGGCACACAAGATGTTCGTATAGATGCACACGGTATTTTATAAGAGGTCATCCATATAGAGGATGAGGAACACAAAGCACCTAAGCAATGAAAGTAACTACTTAGTCATTTGACACTGTAAATCAATGTTAACTAATGTATTATTCTTTATCTTGCAGTTTATTGTCTCAGTAACTCTGATGGGCATCCTCACTTTAATGAGTGCCACACTGACTCCTCCACAGAAGCTACCAGATTTATTTCCTGTATCTGTGTCTGTTGTTTCCTGCCTACACTTCTTATTCTTCTTGATGTATTTTAATGCTGTTGTACTGTTGGACTCAAGAAATGGTAGAAATCAGAAGAAAATCAACTAGTTAAATCCTAACCTGTGAAAACTCAAGACTAAACTGGAAAGAGAATATTTTCAGTGAAAATATCAGTTACAATAGGCAGCTCTAAATCACTGTCTTATTTAGTATATTTCCCGTGATCTAATGAAAACCAGGAAACAAGCAGTTTTACATTTAAACACAAAGAATAAGTTAATGACTTTTATTTTAAGGAGGAAGAGTAGCTACTATCAAACAGTGTTTGAAATTTAACTTGACTTGTTATATTCTCAAGAACTTCTGATATGGTTTTGCAATATGAAAAGGCTATTTGTAAACTGAAAATAATTAAATGCAGGAAGTCTTGACCCTTAACTAGCAGTGCCAGTTTAATTTAGCAAAGCCATGAATATAATTTGCTAGTGTCGAGTCATACATTTCCCAGCATGAAATGTGGAAGAGATACAAAGTAATATGGGTTAAACAATAACTCTTGGTTGCTGCTTCTAAGTGGCATCTCTTGCTGGCCTCTTTTGATTACATAAATTAAACTGCCTTGTATACTATTTCACTGTCATCATGTTTTCATATGATATACTTAAAATCATCAAGGCCACTGCACTAATATCCATGACTCACTATCATAGTTCATGGTAACATCAACATCTTACTCTGGCAATAACCCATTTACCAGCTGAAGTCCATTTTTATTCTAAGAGTTTCAGGGTGCTGTGGTTGCTGCTATTGTTTTTCCTACATCTTTTTTCATATGGGTAATATAAGTTACAAACTACACAGCTCTGTAGATAATTGTCAATTTTATGACCTAAATGGAATGGTCAGTTTTTAAATTAAAATCTGGTTAAACTGCATTTTCTTCTCCAGAATGTTCAAAATGTATTGTAGGCCAAAGTCCTGTTTCATCAGCCACAAGCTGAACTGTAGGGTTTTGCTGAAATAATATGAAAATGACTAAATGGGCAGAGTAGTCCTTGCATTATTTATGCTGTCCCAACATTCTGGGTCACAGAACTTTTGTACTGAAAAATGTAGAAATGCAATGTAGAAGTTGATAGACGGGGGAGAGAACTGGAGTTTTGGACAGCTGGCTATGAGAGAGTTGATGCTGCTTGCACATGGGAGAGACTGTATCTCTCTCTACTGCTCCCTTCTCGTTCCTGGTAGTAGCTACCTCACTTACTTCCCTATGAACAGCCAGAACTGCATCAAGCAATACTGGATAATCCCATTTACAGAAAATCTGTTACAATGTTCAATAGCAAAAGCTAATTTTGACATGTATTCTGTTAATATTAGGTTTCAGATTTAATGCTCTACTGAGATGAACTGAACCAGTCTATACTTCTATACAAGTTATTGTTACAAACGGTCAGCAGATGCAGGAAGACAACACTGCCTAAGTTTACACTGTTCACCTTTAGCTGAGTTCCTGTTCAAGTGATTAATACATCTAGGATTTTATTGCATTAATGTTGTGTTAAGGCACCAAGAGCCTTGGGTAAGTGTCTTTTAAATTAGTATTTGAAAAATAAAAAGGTTTTATATAACCAAAATAACAGCTGAGATACTACAGCATATTTCTGAAACAAGGAGTGAGTGGATTCTGTTGCAAATCCTATTGATGTGGAATAAATTCCAGACGGAGCTACTTGTTTGTTAACTTTATCTGAATGGCACTCTGCATAGTATATTAGTAGCTCAGAGAACACAAACTAATTAATGTAATTTATACAGCACAAAAGCAGAAAGCATGAGAACCCATATAAAAGGGCTGAATGGGGGGGAAAAGAGCCCTTGAACTGGTATCATTGGAGATAGGTACAGCCTAGAAGCCGAAATCAGATTGGGCACATGTGAAAGGATGAGCCATCCTTGTTTAAGAGCATTCTCATATTAACCTGATTACTCTGAGCACAATATCATAGTGTCATTGACATTAAAGTATTCTAGAGCTGTCACTGGTGTGTAGCATAAGACATGAATGTATGCAGCAGGTGTTTTATGAACTAACTTCCCCATGTATGAATTATGAGGTCACTTAAAAGAAGTGTCTACCCACTGAGTTTACATTTCTTTAATTAAAAGAGGCAGTTTACGTGTTGGTGCAACAACTTGTCTTAATCTTTTCAACAAGTAATTACCAACACTTTTAGCAGCTTTATTTTATACAAGGTAAAACATTCCACTTAACATATAAGGCATTACTGAACTGCAATTATATATGTAGACAGACAGCACTTGACCTAGCGTATGACAGTTTATTCCAAGCTGTAACTGTAACCTTTCCATAAACATTTAACATTCTTCTGAGAGGGTGCTACCATGATAATTATCCATGTGTAAGGCATGCAGTATTTCCATCCACAATAAAGTCTTTTCTTTCTTTTAAAAAAGGAGTGGGTAATTTATGTGCATCAACCATAGAAAGAGGAATCATTGTCCACAGTGACTTTGAGAAACACCTACAGAATTCTGCACAAATAAACTTAGTGAAACACTACCAAAAGTTAAAGCAGTGTGACGAACCTCTACTCTCAATAAAAGAATGTGTAAAACATCCAACTAAGATGGAAGAAAGTGGAATGGTTTCACATTTCAGTTAGTCTCTTCTGTCTTGTGTTCATCACAAGATTAGGGACAAGTGCTTCCCACCATATAAAAACATTAGTTTTGTGTGTATCTCTTTTCTTTGTCCTTCAGGTGGCCTCTAAGGGTGATAAAGCATGCAGAATGTAGAATTGGGAAATGGTTCTTACCAGACCCAGCTGTTTCTGAAAGGCAAAAGCTCAGTATACCAAGAGGTCAAAGAAACAGTAAGTGCTTTAATAGCATTAAGGTACACATAGAGTAATATCTGGAGCAACATCTTAACATATATAGTCTGGCATTTTCTGTTTTCCTTAATAAAAAAAAATTGCTATCCTTTGTTGTTCTGACATTATGAGGTCAAGGTAAAAATCATTTACTAACTTGACATCAGTTGCTGACTGTCCCTTCTCTAACTTAAGACATTCTGTGTTCTCTTTGCACACTAAATGCCTTTTTGAATCAGGTTGCATACCCATTAAAAAGGGATGTTTCTGCTATTTCAAAAATATCTACATTTCCAGAGTGGTTGTAGAGTATACAAAGCTGGCAACATCTCTGCACCACTCATCATTTTAGTTTTATCTAACTCAAAACTTCAGTTGTAAAATGCTAGTTGCCTCCTGGTTTGAGAAGCACTACTCTACAATGGTGGAAAGGAATAATATTCAGACTCCTGCACCTTTTTTGTACATCTCCTGTACTTGTTACCCAGCACACAAGAGAGGCCACAGCTGCCTTTACAAATTTGGCAACTCTGCCTGAAGGTGGAGAGTTTTCAGGGTAATCAGAAATATGTAAAGGATGGCGCAAACAACAGCAAACCCATTTTTACACCAACTCTTCCCTTATGTTACTAAGTATGTACACTAGACTAAAGTAAGCACTTCATCATTCTCTAAGTACATGCATGTAAACAGTGAGGGCCTGCCTCGGATACCTTTACTAATGTTCAGTTATGCCTTACTCTACATACATTCTCATTGAAGTCAATAGCATCCACTTGTGCAGTATAAATATGGCCGTGGGTTAGGGAACCTGTCTGAAAACAAATTGGACTTGTTGAATATACAGAATTAACCCTACCATAATGTAATTTCCCAGGTTATATGATCACAATCAACCAAATATATATAATTTTGCAAACACCCAGTTTGGAGTATGTCCGCATTTGCTGAAAATGTCATGGAACTGCTGCAACTTATCTTATATAGCATCTCATTAACTTTTGGGTGAGCTGATGAACTGCATAAGCAAAGCCCTACAAATTGTCACGCAGTCGTTGCTACTCATGGTAAAACCGGCACCCACTGCTAGAGATGGAGCATATCATTACTGTGAAATTTTCAGTCTCTCTGAAGGCCTGGGAATCAGTATTCATCCTTAAACATGCAGCTTCTTCCTGCTCAATGCTAAAAACATATTACAGTCTTTACACCAAGGCAGCACAACTACTGTTTGTAATAACGCTACATGGCAAACGTAGTTTATACTCTGTACAGCAGTAACTCTACATCAGCTTGTGGTACATAAACATGCATAAAAGAGCCATGAAGAAATGAATTATTTACATTGAGATCATCTGGTTGTGCACACTGTAAAGTTTAAATTAGATACCAGAAATTTTATCTAGATGTGCACCTGCCTAGTGCAACGAGCAATCCTTCATTGGTATTTGCTGGGGAAGATAGATTTACAGGCATTTCTTCTCTCCTTTTAAGTACAATAAAGCAGATGTAGAACTTTGTGTTGATCCGGTATGCACTTTTCCCATAATGCCTGTGGGGTTAAAAGAATGACTGAAATAAGACTTAATTAGACAACTTTACCATATGCATATTCTGTTCACAATAACGTATCTGCCTAACCCTAACTCATTATGTAAAAACACATAATGCAACAAAAAATGAACAATTCTCTGTTTCTCTTACATTGGAGTAAAATGTTTTTGATGTTAGAAGATAAAAGGGTGTTTTTTATTCATAATTCATTCTCCTGGTACTGTTGAAAGTCAAAGTGGACAATCTAATACTGCCAACTGCAGAAAGCTTTTTCACCATTACCAGATTTACTATTTGCTTTTTTATAGTAAGAACATTAATGGACTGTATGTTTGTCACTTACACAAGAACACAATAAAAGCAGGAAAAGGTACATGTCTTTAGTAGGCACAATTGACAGAGGTTGATATCACTGACTACCTATTAGAAAGCTTCAACAGTGTCCTGTCTTGAAGACATGATTAAAAGTTGCACTGTAGATTTGTGGCATTTTATTTTTTTAAATATACACATTCTGTGAATATCTGTGAGCCAGCTCCCCCTTCTTCATACTATATTATGAATATTCAGAATAACCTGACTTTATAAAGAGGGGTATATGCTCATACCTTCCATCAATCCCCATTAATCTGCAGATAAGTCTCTATATCTAAAGATGAAAATATGTCTGAAAAGAATTTGTGAAACATGATACCCTGAGCAGACAGTTTTCTTATGCGTAAGTGGTGTTTTGCTGATTGACAGGGTCAGTCTCTAGTTGGGCTTTTGCTTATGTCACTGGAACAGGGAGAAGAAGCCAATGGAATAACAGAAATTGAGCACCCCCAAAGCTTGCCTTGTGGCTTCTGTTAGCTCACCAGTGTGATTGGCAAAAAATAGAGTATAAAAAATAGGTGAGCGGCTGGGTGATGTGACATATCTGGCTTAAATTAAATTAGAGAAAGAAAGGAACTTTGTTAAAAGGAAATTTTGTCCAGAAAGTGCAAACAGTAAATCATTAACACACTGTCCACAAACAAGAGAATTCAAAAATAGGCTAGCAGCAAACCCAGGACATTGCTAAAACATGTGAGGGTGGAGCATAAGGAAGTGGCATTATCAGGTGGAAATGGTTCCCTACACAAACCCTCCCATTGCCCTTTTGAGCCGAGGAGATGGCATCACTACTCAAACAATGGCCAGCAATGTCTCCCGAGCAGCATAGGCCTCAGGAATAGAATAGAATAGTAAATTTATTTGTCCAGGACAGGGGCAGGCAGTCCTCTTTGAAGTACCTCATTAGGAGAGTCACTCATAATTTCTAAGAAGGTATAACCTGTTCTAACACTCAAATTCTCTTATTCCTTTGGTCACATGTGCCTATTCAAGTGTGGAATATTTGAAAAACCTTCTAGTTATCACCTGACCTTGGTGACTTGGAGAAATCCTCCTATAAGAGTCTCCAGTAAGATTGGTTCTTATTGAACCTACAGAAATCTATTTGCACAGCAAATCAGCAGAAATTTTAAGAAGTAGATTAGTTTTTTATTATTGAGGTATTGCATTCATGAGCAGCAATTTTCTTCAAATCAAAATACGACAATTTGATCATGCACATTTGTACCTACTATGATCGTTTGCAAATGCTTAAATAAATTCAGTCCTTATAATTACCATTAATTGTAAACATTAGTTTGTGTAGTCAAACACTAAAGTGAGAAAGCTTGCTTACCTCAGTTAATGAGCGATTTAAGGAATTCATAGCTGTTACCAGATTGTACATATTCTGTGGATGAAACAAAGCCAAATTTTCACAAACAGAATGATGTTTTATTTGTAAAATAGAAATCTCAAAATCAACATGCTGCTGAAGTAAGATTTCCAGAGTTCATAATTTGTCAATATTGTAAACTGCAGTTTTTAGAATGTATGTTTTGCTATTTACATTTTCATGATTCCATTACTTAACTCTGACCACTTAAAAATACATTAAGATTTTAAATATATAAAGGTTTGGATAAACACCAGGAAATATAAAATTAAGAGTTACAGTAATTTAATGTGTATTCTATCAGGGCTTGAATGGAAATATTGACAGATAAAGAGAGACTAGAACTGCTCATTTGTTTACATGCTTCTGCAATCTAGGATTAAGTTGTTTGGGGTGGAATCTTAAATTAAATGCAGATGCACAGACAATATTAAGCGAAGTCTTATAGCCTATGGACATTTTACATATGGGGCACGGTGGGCAAGGTTTCCTGTTCATTGGAAGGGTGGAGTTACCAGTTTCTTGGGGATTCTCTTACTTTAAGGGAATCCCACAATAGGGTAGGGCTAGCACAGGTGGCCTTATGGAAAAGATGTATCAGAGGCAGGGCTTGGGGCCTAAGAATGGTCTGGAATGCTGCTGTATACTTGCAATCTGGAATGGCCACTTAGTGGTCTGTGGGAATGTCTGCATTGCTGCCAGCTCAGGTCATACCCGCACTCACTGATTTGTATTTGCATGCTAAAACTAGAAGTGTAGCCGTGACAGCATGAGCCTCAGGCCGGGCTAGCAGTGTACATATGTGCCTTGGACAGAATTGTACTCTGGGCAGTTCACTTGTGCCGCCACAGCTACCCTTCTGTTTTTAGAAGCTAGCTCAGTCAGAACTTGCATAGGTATGGCTACCTGAGCTGGATATTACACCTCCAGCGCTAGTGTAGACACACCTTGTGATGGGGTATACAAACCCTGCTCTAGACAAGAATGGGTTAAAGAGCAGCTATGTGCTCAGCCCAACCCAACCCACCCCACCCCACCTGAGAAGCATGCCAGACGTAGAGGAGGAGTCTTAAAAGGGAGAAACCCAGCTTAGAACTTCCTAGCCCCAGTGGGGGACGGACCTCTCATTCTCAGCTCCAAGAGGAACAAGCTGCCTTTGGTAGCCTGTGAACATGGAGCAGTCATACAGATGGCTGAAGGACCATGCAGGATAGAAGGGCTGATGCTGCTCTCTATTTCTGTTAGTTTAATATACTTTCTTTTGTTACACTGGGAATTGGGAGAGGGGTCTGGCCCCAGGGCAGACCCTTACTGAGAATGCAAGCTCCCCGAGGAGATAGGCTAATGTAAGAAGTAGCCTAGGGAAGAAGCAAGAGGTCTGACAAGACAGACCTTAACTGCTTGTTAGAGGGCGCCTGGGCCTGGGTTCCTCTACAGTGTCACTGAAGAGGCGAGCATGAAGAGCCCAGACACAGGGGCACAGTAGCTCTATTGGGCCTAGATCTGGGCCACTGACCTGACGTGAGGTTGTGGGACTTTGAGTGTACTCCAAAAGGGGTGAGACTACACATGACCTTGCCAGAGGGCTGAGTCACAAGATGAAGGAAACCAGCTGTGGACCTGGCCAGCTAAGCTACGAAGACAAAAAAATCCTACAAGGCCACACTCAGGCCCAGTGCAGCGCTTTGAGTCACTTTGTCACAGAATCACTGCAGCTGAGCAAGGGTTAGAGCAGCTCTGAGGCCCGTAACAGGATCGCTGCATTTTATGTGCTAATGATTCTGCAGATTTTGTTTCTGTCCTTATTTTGGGCAATGAGCCAGTCAGAGTGAGCTCAAGATCATGTATGGCTGGAACATCTGGCTATCACTCACGCTGTGTGAGAACAAAAAGGGAGGGAAGAAGGGGAAATGCAGATATCATGAGTGGAAGGCTGTTAGGCCTTCATGGTCTGTTTTAGCCAAACTGGGTGAGAATTGATGGAACCTGATTGTATTAGCTTCAGAAACGCACAAGATTAGATATGACCACATTCACACTCAGGAGAGAATTTTCCCCTATATTTTCCACCATACTTTGGCCTGCATAAAGTAGTTTTTGCTTTCAGTGGATTTCTACCTTACTCTAGGTTTCAGTAGCACCAGCCACTTGTATATTTACTGCACAGTTTAAGTATTTTCTTTTCTGTTTACATCCAGTTGCGTAGGCTTTGGTGATACATGGTCTAGGGGAGTAGGGAAGTAGCTGGTCCCTGCATGACTGAGAGGAGTAGCTCAATCAAGTGACTCCATCCTTAGTGTGCATATGCTTACACCTACCATCTTTCACAGACCAAGGCTTCACCTTTACGAAGGGTGCGGGGGAAGAGTGCACACGTATGAAGGTCCCACATTCCCAGTTTGGCTGTTGTCCGCAAGGCTCAGGATGCCTGTCCCAGCAGCCCAGTGAAAGAGTACAAGCAATGGACTCACAGTTTCCAAAATAGTGCCTGGGTCTGGGCCAAACCTGAGAAGGAATTCTGGCCTAGTCTAGGTTTGATAAAGTTATTTCATAAAAAATACATCCAGTGTGATTTACACCATGTGTATCTTTATTTATAGCCTTCTACCTACTAAACAAATTTTCCTGTTTACACAAGGAGCCATTAAAAAGAAAATTCTACTGACAGTTGCCTGTATTTAGAATAGGGAAATAACTGACATCACAGATTGTATGGTGTGGTAACTGACAGTAACAGACTGATTTAATAGTGATCACTGTATTTCCAAACTGCTGGTTTCTTTGTGCTAACTGTGATTTCTGAATAAAAAAATCCTTACTTGTAATAACTCTTTACTTGCCCAAGTGCAAGTAATTGCATAAGAAATCCACCAGTGCAAAGAGATACAAGTTACACAGTCTGAAAAAGTATCTTGATAAAATATCTCACTCACCCTGGGTTAGACTCAAACTGCATTCATTAAGTGAGGTTTTTCTAAGAACTTTCAGTCTAGCATCTTTGAAGAAATATCTGTATTTATAGTTTTCTTTATACACATAGTATTAAGGGTTACGTATTTAAATAACCAACAAAGAATATGACCTATTATAAACCCCATAGATGCTCACATGACTTACTATACCTGTCCTAAGTTTGCATTTTTCTTCTTTGTGATGCTAAAAGGACGATCAGGTCCATCCTATTCTCTGCCTGTGGAACATAATAGTCTAGTCTCCTGTGGGCCTCATTTACTTTACTCTCATTTCTGTTGCTGGGTTTTGTGTGCGGGTGTGGGGTGGTGCTGGTAGCCTGTGACACACAAGAGGTCAGGCTAGATGATCTAGTGGTCCCCTTTGGCCTTAAAAGCTATGACTCAAAACATAACAATGAAGCAGCATTTTCATAATTGTCAACACCTCTACAGACATACATCTTAATTATGATCCTCTCCCCCCCCCCCATTTTAATAAATACAAACCTAGCAAAATTTACTTAACTTTCACTAAGGTCAAATCCTGTCTTGGTCACTGCAGCTAGAAGAAATGTTACCCAGTGCATCCCCTGCAGCTGAAAACCCATACACCAGCGCAGAATTCTCTGATGTTGGCCAGAAATGCAGAGGTGGGAGGATTATCACATTCTTTGCTCCAGTAATAGCCCCCAGCTAGCAGATGCTGCTCTCTGCAGCACACACACCAGCTGGATAACAGGGCTGGATATGATACCCTAAACTAAAGTCCTTGGAGTTTCAGTGCACAGACATGCATGGTAGTTGCCTGACTACTAGGTACAAATCCTGCCCTGCTGCTTCTGTGGTATGGCAGAAGTTCCCAGGTGCCGTTCCCTCCCAATCCACATGTATAGCAAAAGGGCAGGATCTTCCCAAGGTCCGTCTCCCGTTCCTCCCTCTATCTCTCCCCCACCACTAAATTGGACATTTACACATCTAAAAAGGAGAGAGAAAAAAATGTTCACCTGTCAGGTGCTATAAAACCAATCTTCTCCTAAATGTGCCAGAATAATTTTTCTCTACCTCAACCACAGTTAAAACCTTCACTCTATTCATTACTGTCTTTTTATAGTATTTTTATTTAATAAAACCTATTAAGACTACCATACAAATCTCTTTACTTATGCTTTTATCTTTTAACTGATCAATTTTTATATTGCTGACATCCCTTCTTCACCATTTGCTCATTTAAAAATTCATAGTATATGAGCTATGTCTCTGGAGAAAATGTCTATAAAATTTGTTACAGCTGGCAAATGTGTATGAGTCAGTGATAGCACATGACTAAATGCTTCACAGAAAATAAAATTTGTTTCTGTAGTAAGCAGAACTGTTTAAATGTTATTTATTTTTATGTTTCAAAGAAAATATATTGTGAAGTGCTGCATTGATTTAATACACAACAATGTCTGTGTACACGCTGTACAGGGAAAATTTATGAAACCTTTGCACAACTCCTTTAATTGAATTTTCCAAATCTCTCACCACACACAAATAATCAATATCTTCTGCAGAGAAAACCAGTCAGAATTATTACAGTCTTTCTTTTCAATTTTGTTGTCATCAGCACATATAGAGCACCTGGATATTTGTAATGTCTGGGTAGCAAGTTATTTACACCTCTTAAACATAAGATTGCTATTAAGTGAGTTCAAACTGTTTCTTTATTTAAAATAATTATATTCCCAGGAGAATACAGATAGAGTATTTATAGTCATGTAGGAGTTGCTATACATATTCATGTTGTAATGAAGCAGTAGTTCTTTTTAATTTTTCATTAAGCTTCATACTCTAAAGCCTTGATCTGTCAGATTATTTTTTTTAAATTGATTCTGAAAAAAGTAGATAGGAATATAGGGAATAAACAAAGGTGTGAAAGTTCATGAATCAATGTGGTTGATACCCACACAGAGAAGGTAAGTTGACAGTCCAGTATATACATATGTCTGAAGTCTATAGCCGTGTATCTCATGTGCATTTCTGTCAGCCAACAGTTAATAGCTTAATATTTCATCTGCATAGCATAGGATGTTAAATCATTGGAGAGGTTTGTAACTTACTCCCCAAAAAGCTCATGTCTCTGACCTCAGACACTTTCCAAATTTCAAAATGTATTTTATATTTACACTCTAAGGTGCACATGCAACACAGTAAAACCAGAGCCTGCTGGGAAAGATTAAAAAAAAAAAAAAAAACAACGAAGAGAGAAAAAATAGTACACTCTGAGTCAAAAGAAACGGTCTACAATCCTCTTACCCATCAATGGTAGTTCTCAAATGGACAAAGTTAGTCTCTCACTTCAACCAGGACAACCACGTGAACCTAACTAAAAATTCAATGGCATTGCAGAAGTTGGGCACTGGTCAAGGCACTTTTTGCTTTCTCCAGCCTGTAAGGCCATCGAATTTTCCGTAAGTACAATTCCGAGCTTGGGGGAGGACACTTGGATGGAATGAGAAAAGAGCTCTATTCAAGCTTAGCCAAAGGAACAGCTTTTATCCAGACAGTGCAAGCTACAATGAAGCAAAAATCTCTGAACAGCATTAATGACTCAACTATACAAACAAACAACAAAACGAAGGGGAAGCTGATCTTTGTCTACTAAAGAAATCCCTTTTACAGTTTGCTTGTTCTTAATTGTCTGTCATGAAAGTGGAGGATAATGTCCAACTAGTTTAGGTTTGTAAACACTCCCTAAATACAAGAGGGTGGGATTATTTCTTGAAAAGAGAAGGTTGGACAACTCTGCCACAGGCTGTTTGTGCAGAAATACAAGGGTCAAATTCTTTCCTGCATCAAGGTGAAGGCAGTCAAGGGGCTGGTTTTGGCTCCTTAATTCTCAAACTGTTCAATGAAGGTCATAGTTTGTAGCTGAGTTCACGCTCTGAGACTCTCTTTCATTGAACAGTGACCTGAGAGTATTTAAAGACAAGCTTTAGATGAGACAGGGATCTGAGACAATTTAGCTTGACTGGTGGTAAAGGTGAGGTTTTAACTATAGGTCTCTCTCCAACCCAAGAGGCTTTTTAGGTTTAACAAAAATTATCTAGCCACATTCTTAGCCTCCACAAAGGTGATGGCCAATACATCTGGGAAGACAACAGCATGTCTCCTGATGTAAATCTTGTTTGGGTATAATTGCAGGCTACTTGAGTACCTTGGGTTGCTAGAGGCAACTTCTTGCTGGCTGATGTTGAGGCAGTGAGTTTGAGCAGCCGTAGTCTAGTAGCAACTGATGGTTGAGAGCAACTGATGTTTGAGAATTTTTGCATGAGTGACCGAAAGACTCAGTTGGAGCAGGGTGCACTGCTTGCATAGAGGAGTAGTTATTTGTCTTTTTCTCAGCCTCCTCTGGTATACCAGGTATAACCAACTAGAGCCAAGAAAACTGCACCATCCATCCTGTGAGGCACAGCAAGACTGTGGAGGCTAACAGGAACCTTGAAACCCCCTAGACTGATGTCTCATACAGCTGTAACTTCATTAGTTGCACATGCCTGTTCCCATGTGATTGAGTGAAAACTCATCTGGTTAAAGACTGACTTGTTCACCTGAAAACCAACATTGTTAAAGACTGTGTGCAAGGAGAGGCAGAAATTGGTTCCATTACGCTGTACAAAAAGAGGTAGGAAGAAAAACTTCCTTATTGGTGCTGAGGAAGAGTAATTGTAATACAAATATGAAATTTACCCAACTTTTTGCAAGGATGAGTATCTGGAAAATGGGCTCATTTTCCTATTTTAATATAGCCTGGAACTTAAGGCTCTGAATATATTTTTTCTTGATACTGTAAATATATGATCATTTGAGAATCTTTAGCCAGAAGACTCTCTATTGCGCCTTGCAGAACACAACAGACTCATTCATGGGCATGGTTCATGCTCATTTTAGTGCTACACTGTTTTTCTTTACAGGAAATGTAGAGAAACTATTAATATTTTGTAACTGCCAGCTGAAGTTGCTTCACTGTTTAGAATTGTATCATCGTCAATCCTCTAAATGCTCAAACTGTTAAGCGTTCTTTAAAATATGCATAGTGCAACCTATATATTTATTCTCAACACACAAAGCATGTTTTGGACTGCAGCAAACTGACTAGATTTCATCTCTTGGCAGCTGCTCTAGAGTTTGCTTACATTTTATTCAAAAACATTTTGTTTACTGTAAATGCTAGTCATGGACAAACAATGATGCCATTTTTTATGCTGATCACACAAAATGATATACTGAGTTCTACATAATGCTGCCCATTGACTAAGGAATTTTCTGTATTAAGTTGTTTTAAGCAGAGGTTGTTTATGTAAAGTAAATAAATTTCATGCCTCACCATGTGATGATAATGTGACATTCCATCTGTATCAAGCCACAGAATAGTCATAGGTTTCAAGTTTTGAGCGTAACTAATTAAAAATAATTATGAAAAAAAACCACATCCAAAACTAAAAGGGTAAAGTAAAAAAATCTCCAAATACTTTCTTGTATCACACTTTTTCTTTGCTCCTCTTTTTCCCATATTTTTAAAGAAAGCAAAATGAAGCTCAGTCCTTGTTGAAGCAGAATTAAAATAGATAAAGTTGTAACAAAGTTGATAAACTTATTAAAGTGGTAACTATGCTTCTGCCCTACTTTCAGACAATGAATTCAGATTCAGGGTGAAAATCTCATCTAACAAGCATGACAGTTGGCATGGGCTAGTTTCTGTAGCACAAATGGGCCTATACATTTGCTTCACTGTGGCAGCTAGAAAGCATTTCACAAGAGATGTTTCAGAGTAACAGCCGTGTTAGTCTGTATTCGCAAAAAGAAAAGGAGTACTTGTGGCACCTTAGAGACTAACCAATTTATTTGAGCATAAGCTTTCGTGAGCTACAGCTCACTTCATCGGATGCAAGAGAGGCACCAGCTGCCTGCCAGCAATGCTCCAAGATGCTCTCCATTGGTTTTCACTGGCCAAGAGGCTCAGGAGTCCATTGTGAAGATAGCAGCGCAGACTTCCCCTCACGCTTTTCAAAACCTCAGCTTACACAAATGATCAAATTCCACCATAAAAGATGGTGCAACTTGTTCCTTTTCTCTCTGTCATAGTCTCCTCTGAGCCAGCAAGACTGTCTTGAATTTCATTTTTTTTTTCCACTGTAGGAGGAGAATTCCCCACAGCAGGAGGTATAGGGAGGGATTTGCAGCTGGGCAGAGGCAATCCACGTTGATTTGATGGCTTGCTATCTGGAACAGTTTCTGTTGGTTGGAACTTATGGTGGACAAAAAGTTCATCTTCCTTTTGCCGTTACAACATAGGATAGTAGAAATTCCCTCCTTTTTATTTTTTTCAATTACACGTATCTACATTTTAAATTAATTGATGGGCCTTAGAGCACGTCTCTTACCCTCACATTTATCTGTCATCAGAGAATAATGGGTACTTGATAGGGGGTGTGGGGGGGAAAGCACGAAGAACACATGTAGGGGTTAGTGAGTCAATGGTAGTGGACTGACTACTAATGGCTACAGTGTTTCATCGGATTATTTCTTCACCAGGGAATTTCAGAAGTCCATGAAAACTCAAAGAACCTGTGTTCTTATCCAGCTTTACCCTTCATGTTATTAGAAATTACTACTCCCCTAGTGAGACTCCGATCATACCTGTCTGTTATATGTCTCCCTAAATTCCATCAGGTAAAACAGAGAGGGAAGTTTGTTTACATCTGAAAGAAACTTTGTAATGACAACATACTTGAGTTATGAAATGAACAGAGGCACTAGAAGCTCTAACTTAGTATGCGATGCACGTCAAATATTTTATTGGATATGGATCAACTATTGTCCAGATTCATGATGGTTGTTTACACCTTTGCTACAGAAAGATGGACTTTTTTTTTAAAGTTTAGAATTTGCAGAACATTGTAGAGATTTGGGGGGGAGGGATTGAAAGGCCTGTTGCTAGGAATTTAGTTTTGCTTGTTGTATACATTAGAAGATATTCATTATTATTTATTAAACACAGTAAAAGAAAGGAGAAAAAGGCAAAAAAAATGTAGCTTTAAAAAACCAAGTCAGTCTTCATATTAAATTCCTTTATAGTCTCTTCTCCCTCTCTCTATATTGACAGATTTTAAAACAAAAAATTCTTTCTTGGATGGTTTTTTAAAATGACATTAAATATTTTTGTTGGGGGGAAAAAAGTATTAATTATATACTGTAGCTCTCAGGTTTTGCAGTTTAAGTCTGATCCTGTTTCTTCCTAAAATAAACCAACTGCACAAGAGAACAGAATAACAAGAGACGGGAAAAGGCATCTCTGTCTCTGTGGCTTGCAGGTTGGCTGATTGAAGACTACAGATACATGACCCAGTTAGCTCCTCTTGGACACCAGCTCTACTTACCTGGGCCTGGTAAATGGTTGGCTAGGATCGTCTTATTTCCCTTTGGCCAGTATAGGGGAGGCACAAATTTTAATTTTGATCAGCCCACTCAGGAATCATTTTTATGACCTTGCCAAACTGGATATGCCCAAGAGTGGCAAGGTTATATTTACCTTGGCTGGCTAAGCAAGACTCTTTTTAGAGAGCAAGCAAACAGAGAAAGAGGACAGGAATAATAATACCAGCTAGCTCTTATACAGGGCTTTCCATCAAAGTGCTTAAATAGCAGGTCAGTATCATTATCCCCATTTTATAGATATGAAAATAAGGCACAGAGAGGGGAAGTGACTTGCCTAAGGTCACCCAGCCAATCAGTGGCAGAGCTGGAGCCGGAACCCAGATCTGCGATTTCCAATCCAGTGTTCTATTCACTAGGCCACACTGATGCCTAACAAAGACAGGAGTGGAAACTGACATGAAGGAGGGGGTTTGCATCTTGGGAGTTGCTTAGGGTACAGCCTTGGAAATGGATACTGTTGTTTTGGTTCCCTTTCCTCACTTGATCCAGTCACAACATCTTTCAGGATCAGCAAAAAGGCCCAGTGATGAGATGGTAAATCTCTGGTTCCCAGAGTGCAGTGGAGTGGAGTGCAGGTTACTTTGATGGTGATGCTGCTGCTCCAAAGCTTCCTGCTACAGTAAGTGCCATGCGCTTTCCAGAAAAGAAGTTTCCTTAAATGGTGTCAATCTCATCTCATCAAAGTTGTGCAGTCAGAACAAATTTACAATAGTTATATATTGACACTTCTTCTTGTCTTAAAGATGACACTGGTCTGCTGCTGTAACAATTCACCAGAAAGTTTGGAAGCCCCCAATCAACAATACATTACACTAACTCAGTTCGCACCATTTCTTTGTTTTGTACTCGCCATTTGTTGTAGTTAGAAACTTCTTAGCACGTCTCTTTCTCTACCCTACAAAGGTATTCATTCTAGTGTCCTAGGGCACGCACATTCTTTTTCCACTGCAGTTTCAATTGAGTTTTTAATCAATTCTATAAGGATTTGTATCTGTCAGAATAAGTTATGAAATGATGTAATATTTAGTATTTCAGTGTCCTCAGGAGTGTACTAGTCACCTCACAATTTAGATAAGGTGAGATGGTCTCTGACTCAAAAAGATGCAAAGAAAGTTGTGTGCGAGGGAAGACAGGATGAACATGAGCAACTGCTGGATGATATGTTTATAAAGAAAAAGGCTAAAGGGCCTGATTGACTTCAATGGCCTTTGGATCAGGCCCCAATACACTACTAATATGTAAATGCCCTCCTTATGCATTGTTTTTGCAATAAGAACTTCTGTATATAACTAATCAGGCTAAAAAGAAACGAAGTTTCAAAGAACTTAAAAGAAAAATTAATTTAGTCTATATATAGGAAGGAAACACAAATCTGATATGGTTCTTTGCTAAAGGTTATTTGAAGACTTTCAAAAGGAAGTCACTGAAAGGAACCCAGTGATGGATATTAACCATCAAAGCAGATGCTAGATAAATTAAAAAATAAATATTACCTCGGGCAGAATGTTTTGCATTACTCCTCCTCAGCAGCTTTTGTTTTTCTGCTTGAGCCACTAATGAATAAAACACATTTAAAGGTCAAGAAAACTTTACTCTAACGATTTTAATGAAAGCAGATAAAGACAAGTTACCTCGTCTTTACCCGCCTCCGCCCCCCAAGCAGATGGATTTTTTAAAAGGATAATAAAAACAGCACACATTGTTGGCTAAAAGCCATTATAAAAAACAATCTGCAAAGCCCAAGCACGTCGTCTCAAATTAGTGCTTATGTCCCACCCATTATTTTTCTTCCAGTCTTTCCCTCTGATCACAACATGGCACTTTGTCTCAAGTTCAGAGGTGAGAGGAATGGTTCTTCTCCCTGTTACGGTCAGCAGAAATGCGTGCATGCCCCCAGACAAAGGGTTCTGTAGGTTCATGTAGGTTTGACATCTTGTTTACATCAGTCTCCTGGACCTGGCAATCTCATGCCCTATCCTGAATGGAGTTGCTCTGGTTAGTAATGTAAGCATAAAGACAGTATCGAACACTAGCATTCTATTTACAAAAACTTCTGTTTGTATTACAGTAGCACCTAGTATTAGTGATTGTATTCATGCAAAATTTAAAATTAGCATATTTGGAATAAAATCTGATAAGTGTTAGTTGTCAAATTATAGTAAAGAGATAAAAATTGTTGAAGCTTACGTAGAACTTTGGTCTTCTGCACTTCAGCTTTCAAGTTACAGGATGAGTCTGAGATGCCAAAAATATTTTCAAGCTCTCTACTGCCCTCTAAAGCCTGAAAGCAGAATTAAAAACAATATTAATTTTATTCCTAAACCAACAAATTGCTATATAGACTGACAGAGAGACAAGGTAGGTGAGGTAATATCTTCTATTGGATCAACTTCTGTTCATGAGAGAGACAAGCTTTTGAGCTTACACAGAGCTCTTCTTCAGGTATTACCTCACCCACCTTGTCTCGCTGAAGTCCAGCGACCAACACAGTTACAACACTGCATAAACAGTCTAACAAACATTTTCAATGCAACTTATAATTAACAACCCACTCTAGCAAAGGGTAAAATTTTCACAAACATCTAAGTAACTTAAGTAAATGAAAGACACTAGGACTTAGGCTCCTAAGTAAGTAGGTCACTTTTGAAAATGGAACTTGTGTGTTTCTGAAAACATTATTTGAAAACTCTTGTTATGGTTTGCTTCATTTATATATCTTCAGCTTTTTAAACAAAGAGATTCACACCTGATCCCCACAAAAACCAATTCTGGTACTTGTATAAATTTGCCTTAATATGTTACTAAAGAAAGAAAATCTATCAGCTTTTAAGATTCTCTTGCATATGGTCTTCAACAATAAATCTAAAAATCCCCACTGTATCAATTTCATTAGCAAGGCCAAGATTTTATTTTTAAATGTATTTGTAAAAGCCAAATTGAAAATCTTTAATTGAAGAATTTCAAAAATAGTGCCAGGGTGTCAATCTAAATAAGTCTTTTTGAAACAACAGTGTGTGTGTAACAGCATGAGTAAGTAAAATAAAACAATTTGAATAGGCTGAATTATTTCTGAGGACTTTGAAGTACACAAGAGAACTCTGTCATGAATTTATTCAGTACAGAGAATATGAATAAACCACATTGTGTGTGATAAACGGACTCCATCAAAAGTTGACACATTAACAATGAATTGAATAGTATGACGACTTCAACACAAATAGATGTTTAATTTTCAAGTCCTTACATACAAGAGTAGGACTGACAGAAGCTAGGACTGGATGACAAGGGCTGAATCACTTGATAATTGCTCAGTTCGGTTCATTCTCCCTGAACCACTGGCCACTGTCAGAAGACAAGCAAGATGGACCATTCTTATGTTCTAATGAAATCTATGCAGCAATAATTTATAACTCTGTCAATACTACTTAGTAATGACCTTACATAGTATAATTTCTATACAACTTAGACACAGGGATAAAAGTTAAAAACAGATCTTTTGGCTAACTGGTTTAGAGGTATAAATTTTGCTCTGGCTGCAGGATTTGTTCAAGATTCAAATCCTGGACAAGCAAAGATGTTCCCATGCAGGGGGTCAGACCAGATGATCACAATGGTCTCTTCTGGCCTTGGAATCTATGAATAAAAAACCTATTGTGCCAATGTACTTTGAAAAGTGACTTGGGAAAAAAAATTAAATGGTATGGTGAGCTTCTATATTTGTCTCTCAATGATTTTCAGGTCAAAAGCTTTGTTTTCTTGCCTTTAAATCTCAAAGAATACTGTATATAAGATTTTATTTTCTTCAAGTTTATTTTTCAAGTACATTAAGAAAATTAATGCCACTAGAAGACAGACCTGTAAACTTGTTAAGCTTTGTCTCATTTTCAGAAATCTCACCAATGAATATTCAACTTCAGACTGCAACACCATAAACCTACATAAAAGAGAAATGATTTAAATCAATGATGTCAGGATCTATTGGGAATAATTATTTTAAGTCTTTCTTAGAGGCCCCCCCAACAACAGTATGGTCTCAGCACTAAGTAAACAATAGTTAGTTTATCCTGATAACACTACTGTGAAGTAGGAAAATATCATCTTTGTTTTAAAAATGGGGAACTCAGGCCCAGAGAAATTAAGGCTATGTCTACACTACAGCTGAACAAGCCTCCAAGCCCAGGCAGACGGACACATGCTAGCGGGCCTTGAGCTAGTGTGCTAAAAATAGTAATGTGGATGTTGCAGCTCAAGCTCTCAAGCCTAGGGGGTCAGGTGAGCTTGAGAGCCTGAGCCGCAATCTCCATACTTTAAACAAAAAAAAAATTTTTTAACCTGTTTACTCGAGCCTCTCTAGCGCGAGTTTCAGAGTAACAGCCGTGTTAGTCTGTATTCGCAAAAAGAAAAGGAGTACTTGTGGCACCTTAGAGACTAACCAATTTATTTGAACATAATCATGCATCCGATGAAGTGAGCTGTAGCTCACAAAAGCTTATGCTCAAATAAATTGGTTAGTTTCTAAGGTGCCACAAGTACTCCTTTTCTAGTGCGAGTCTATCTACTGGAGTTGGGAGGCTTGCTCCCACTTCCAGTGTAGACATACCCAATCCGACTTGCCCATGATCACATAAAAAGGCTGTGGCACAACCAGGAATTGAACCCATGCAGTCTCATTTCAGTGACTTAACCAATAGACCATTTTTCAGTCCACACACTTGTTCTAATACTAATGTAAAGATTAGTCAGTTTTTAGAGGTTGATGAGTTTAGTAAGAAAAGCAAAGTAGTACACAATTGGATCAGGTTCTAAATGGCAGATTATTCAGTGTACGATTGAGGATTTGCACTAAATACTTATGAGGGAAAACTGTCAAATGTTCTTCTAACAAAGACTTAGAACAGGTTCTCTTTGTAGCATGTCAGCATAGAAATCAAATATGGACAAATGGGAAAACATCCATTCACTTTTTTTTCCCCAACAAAAGGAAGGATCTCATTGTCATACTGAGCCTTATGGAAAAAGAAAGTTATTATTATTGCATTTTTACACAGCAACAGATGGTTAGACAGAAGAGGAAATGCCAATGTCAGTGTATCATACAATATATTTTTCCCCTCAGAACATAAAGCGTATGGAAGTTCACATAAAATATTACTATGTAGGTGTTTGTTTGTACATGTGCTTTATTGACATGTCACTAACTGCTGTTCGCAAATTTTGCAGTTATTTTTGAACATATTGAATACAAACATTTACATGTCGAAAGTGACTATGCTTACTTGAATGGGTTTGCATTTGCAAGGTTACCACCACTTGGAAACAATGGTATATACATTGACCAGAGATTTCCTGTATCATGGGATTAAGAGTACTGTATTTGCGGGGATTAACAGTTTTTCACACTAAAAACAAGACATTTGTAAATATTTGCCTAAAGAGATTATGACTATTCAAAGATCATTTTTTTTAAGGTCCAAAGGGAGCCATTATGATCATCAAGCCTGGCCATACAACCTCGCTCAAAAGTTTCTGCATCAAGCCCATAATTTCTTTTTGAGCTACAACATACCTTTTAGACCATACCTTGACTTAAAATCTTCCAGTGATGGAGAGTCAACCATGTCCCTAGGTTAATTATTCCAATTGTTAATTACTCTCTTGGGGTTTTAGTTTAAGCATGAAGAAAAAAAAAACCTGTTTCATATGAAGGCACTGTAGTGAATTCTTCCATAATTGAAAGCATTTTAGTTGATTAACTTTGACATTCATTTGTGACTTCCCCACAAATTCCATGTACCCAGTGGTGAGCTGGAGCCGGTTCCCAGCGGTTTGCTAGAACCGGTTGTTAAATTTAGAAGCCCTTTTAGAACCGGTTGTTCCGCGAGGGACAACCAGTTCTAAAAGGGCTTCTAAATTTAACCGGCCCAAACTGGCGCCTTAGGCGCCGACTTCATGGGTGCTCCAGCCCTGGAGCACCCAAGGGGAAAATTTGGTGGGTGCAGAGCACCCACCGGCAGCTCCCTGCCCCACCCCCGGCCCCAGCTCCCCTCACCTCCGCTCTGCCTCCTCCCCTGAACGCGCCACCCTGCTCTGCTTCTCCCCCCCCCCCCATTTCCCGCGAATCAGGTGTTCGCGCGGGAAGCTGGGGCGGGCTGAGAAGCAGGTGGCAGCTTTGTGCTCAGGCCCAGGGAGGCAGAGCAGAGGTGAGCTGGGGCAGGGGGGCACGAGGAGGGCCACCCGCACCGCAGCAGGTAACCCGGGGGGGGGGGGGAGTGGGGGCGCGCAGGGGAACCGCTCCCCGCCCCAGCTCACCGCCACCCTCAGCCTGAGCGGGAAGCCGCGGCCTGCTTCTCAGCCTTCCCCGGCTTCCCGCCGAACAGCTAATTCACGGGAAGTGGGGGGGGGGGGGGAGCGGAGAAGCAGAGTGGGGCGGTGGGGTTCAGGGGTGGAGGCGGAGCGGAGGTGAGGTGAGCTGGGGCCGGGCACAGGGTGGGGAGCTGCCGGTGGGGGTTCTGCACCCACCAATTTTCCCTGTGGGTGCTCTGGGGGCTGGATTGGTGGGTGCAGGGAGTCGGTGCCTAAGGCGCCACTTTTGGTGTGATCAGTGGGGGAGCGGCCGCTCCCCCGCAGCTACACTCCCACGTCCCTAGGAGCCAGAGGGACCTGCCGGATGCTTCCTGGGAGCTGCCCCAGGTAAGCATCGCCTGGACTCCCCACCTCGCCCCCCAGCAGGTGCCTCTGACTCTTAGGGGTGGGGTGGGCACCCACTACGGTGGCCCACGAGACCCTCCTGCCCGGTTCTGGGGGCAGTCAGGGGACAGGGGAGGGGGGTGGATGGAGCAGGAGGCCCCGGGGGGCGGGGGTGGGCAATGACCCCCTTGTCAGGTGAGGAGGGAACCTGTTGTTAAGATTTTGGCAGCTCATCACTGCATGTACCTTTAGTAATACATGTATGCAGTGTAATTGTAACCATGTAGGTTCCAGAATATGAGAGAGATAAGGTGGGTGACGCAAAGTCTTTTATGATACCAACTTCTGTTGGTGAGAACAATAAAAGATCCAATAAAGGATATTACTCACCCATCTTGTCACTTTAGTAAAATGTTTTCCAAAAATTAATAAAACCTACAAGTAAACCCACAGCTTGTAGTTTAAAAAAATTAACTATTCATTAAAGAGGATTTAAATGCCATGCTCAAAATGAAAAAGATCAAGGTAAATTTTAAAATTGGTGTCCCTTTATCATAAGTCAAAGCAGGTTAAGTTCCAGATCTGTATGGGAATCTACTAGCATGGTCCCCTGAGTTTGTGCAGATTGAGATGAAAGGTCAGGACATAAGACACTTTTCTGGCATTCTTAAATTGTAAGGTAGGTATCAGGGTCAGTGTATGTGGATCTCTTTGCAGGACTGCGTCCGTAGTTTTCAATGATCACTTAATGAATTACAGTCACTGATATAGCTGAAGGATTTGAATTCCAAACAACTAGAGTGCTGCTTACTGTTCTAGTGGGCTCCACCACTCAAATGATATTTAGTATCCTGCAATAAAGGAATCCCACACTTAAGCAAAAAGATGAAGCATCTAGTAAAATAAAAAGAACCTTCTGAAATACCTTTATCAAAAGGAAGAGCTCTAACTCCAAGCATAAGAAAAAAAAATAATGCTTATTTAAATAAACATTGCATTTTCTGAAAAATGATAGAAACTACTTAAGATTTGGAGGAAGTGAATAAAAATTCCTGTTTGACTGAAGCTGCTAAACTTTCAGTTATAGGCAGGGCTGATAGAGCCGCCTATTATTAAAGTTGCCTGACAATTATCAGACCCTTTTTTTCAATTGCTTATAACTTTACCAGACTTTAGATTGAAATTTTTCATGCCAGGTGTCGGCCTCACACTGAACTTTTTAGGAAACTTTCAGACAGAATGGTTCTGCTGTTTCCAAGAATGAGGCTAGGAAAAAATAAATTTTGCCCATTTAAAAAAATTCTCATGATCTTTTCTTTGAAAAGCTCGAGTATCCCCATGCTTTGGAGCAAGTCCTTGAAAAATTGGCAGAGGGCGGCCTTTGTGTCACCTTATGCCTTTTGTCACCCCTATGAAAATCCACCCAGATCTGGCTGCATTATAAATCTTTGAAAAAAAAATCACAATTTGCACATGCTCAGTAGAGCCTACTTAGATTTTAGCATCTAAAATCTCTGAAAATTCTATCCTTAGCGAGCATGCTTGAGCCTCGCAGATCTCCTAATGCTGACCAGACTGCACATACACCATCCACAGGATTCTTGCCTCATTCAGTGCACAGGATGGGTGGACCAGCTCTGGAGATGAGTCAAGGTTGTATAATGAAGGAGACCATTGTCTACAGGACAAATTGAACAATGAGGAAAAAAACAAAATATTGAATAGCTGCTCAGTAAGCAAGCACTGTCCATCCTGTGCACTGTATGAGGCAAGGGTGCAGTGGAAAAAATAGTATGCAATCATGTAATTAAATACTGTATCAATGCATATGCCCAAGGGGAATAAATTATATTTGCACAGGCATTGACTTGGCAACCTCACTAGTGTTTTTTAATGGTGTTTTTTTGTAATTTTCTAGGTTTTTGTTTTTATTTTAAACAAACTGGAAAAATAGATTCCCTCAAGGCATCATGACACCCACATGGTTCATCAGCAGGATGGAAACTTGAGATCCACCACATAGACTTTTCCCAATTGAGTTAACAGAGTAACTGACAGCAGCAGTAGATTGTCATTCTTTATGTGGACCAGCACGGGAGGGAGAAAAGACACACCCTTGACAGTAGGTTTCACAGATATTTGCTGACAGCAGAGGAATGATGAGACTCAGAAATCTTTGGTTTTGTTCCAGGCTCTTGAGGGGAGCATACTCTAGAGAGCAGACTCTTCTGCCCATTCCCCACAAACCAGACATCTTCTGTACCTTCCCCTCCTAATTGTCCCTGTCCCAGTCTCATTCTCCTAGTCAGTCCCAGTTTTCACTCCTCAGGTTTCTCATCTAGGCCCTATCCCCTTTGCTCAGACAGTCCTAGTCTCTCCCCTCCAGGCTTGCTCTGAGTCCTAATCTTCCTCCCTACGCCCAATCTCTCCCTGTCCCCACATCCAATCCCAGTTCTCCCCTACCTATCCCAATTCTTTGTCCCCAATTTCCTTGCACAGCTAGTCCTAGTTCCCTCGTTCCAGCTCCTCATCTGACCTCTCTCCTTCCCCCCTGCTGACTCCTAGTCCTACTCTCCTCATTCAGTCTCCCCTCCCTTACCTCCTCGCTGGCTCCTCATCCCAGTCTCTCTGCCCAGCCAGTTCTAGTTCTTCCTCTGCACCCGAACTCCCCATCCAATCTCAGTGTTCTCTGCCACTGCAGCCAACTGGTTCCTAGTCCATGTTTCTCTAACCAACTTCCAGTAGCTTCTCTCCCCTCTCCCCATTCCAGTCCCAGTCTCACCAAACTCCTTGTTCCAATCTATTCTTTTTCCTCCCCCTCTGCATTTCAGAGCTTTTGTCCCCTCTGTATTTCAGGTGGCTTCCTCCTCCATGCTGCCAGGGTGGTAGCAGAGGGGCGCTTAGAGCACAGGATCCCTGCTTTCAGTTCCAATGCCCAGCCCCAAGCAGCTGGGGGCAGCAATAACAGGGAAAGTCCAGCTTGACCCCTGTAGCCCTGGCTGGAAAATGGTTAGTTGCTCTGTACATGCACAGTCTGGTCACACACAGGAGCAAGGAGGGGAGAGAGCATGATCAATGGGAATGGAATCCACCAAGTCTATTCAAACTGCAATTTTTCAAAGGCTTATACCTTGGCAAAATCTGGATAGATTTTCAAAGGGATAGCAAAAATCACATTGCTGACACAAAGGCCATTACCTGCCAAATTTCAAGGCCCTGCTCCAAAGCAAGGGGCAATAGAGATTTTCAAAGAAAAGTTCACCCAGCATTTAACATAGGCACAAACAACATGTGTCTTCCCTAGCTTCATTCTTGGAAACAGTGGAACCATTTTGGATGAAATTTCCCCCCAAAATTCAACCTCAAGCAGATACCTGGCATGGAAAATTTCAACCAAACTGTTAAAGTTTGGTAAAATTATAAGCAACAGAAAACAGAGTCTCATAATTAAGGCTAAGATTTTGTCAAGGACATTGTTAGTAAAAGTCACAGACAGGTCATGGGCAAAAAAAAGAAAATTTCAGGGAAGCTGTGACCTGTCCATGACATTTACTAAAAATAGATCTCACAAAATGGGGATGTTCAGGTGCCCGAAGCAGGGCAGATGCGCAGGGGCTAGGAGCTGCCTGCAGCAGCTAGGGGTTGCGGGGCACCCCTGTCGCATGCAGCTCTGGGGGCCCCCCGCTGCCTGTGGGGGTCAGGAGCTGTGGGATGCCCCCATCTCCCATGTCGGCTGGGAGCTGCGGGGTAACCCCATCGGCAGCAGGCCAGGAGCTGCGGGGGTTCCCCTACCGTGGCTAGGAGCTGCAGGGCTCCCTGCCGGTGGCGGCGCCTGCAGGCTCAGGGATTCTCCCAGCCCTGTGGCAGCTGGGGGTTTGGGGGTCCTGTACCAGGGGCTCTGGGATTCCCCAGTTGCCCATGGAGGCTGGGAGCTGGGGGTTCCCCTGCTGCCTGCGGCGGCTTGGAGCTCCAGGGGCCACCAGAGGCACCAGGCATACCCTGCAGTTCCCTGCCCCCGCTGGAGACGGGGGAACCCTGCAGCTCCCGACCACCACAGGCTGAAGTCACAGAGGTTGCTGCAAGTCACGGATTCCATGACTTCCGTGACCTACATGACTAAATCACAGCCTTACTTATAATGGGCAGTACCAGACAACCTTAATATGTATCACGCTACCACCCCACCTATAATATATTTTACCAACTCTGACTCCTATTCAGCACAATACTTAAGCATTCCTTCTTTATGCACACCTTATGTCCATCCCTGTTTAACAAAGCACCTGAGCAGCCACCTAACTTGATGTACCCGCTTAAGTGCTTTGTTGAATTGAGGCCTATAAATGTCCATCACTGTCAGAAGGCTTATGTACTAAAGTCAGCAAGAAAAACAAGATTCTTATGGGAACGTTTTAGCAAAACAAATATACATTTGAAGTCAGAATCATGACCCATTGTGATGAGAGGTATCAAAATCAACCACTAGAATTTGGCAATGCATCTTTACCACAAGCAATGCTTCCAGCAAAATCTAAAGAGCGTGCACATGTGAAACAGTTTGGAAAAACAAAACACATTCCTTAATTAGAATATTGCCATTATGGGTGGGATTTCTAATAATGGGTACGGGAGTTAGGTTACCAAATCCCATGGAAAAATCAGAGTTGGGTGTCCAACTCCCTTAGCTGCTTTAGAAAACCCCACCCTGGATAATCTCGAAGTATAAAAGAACAATCATTCCAAGCTTTATTTCTCTAAGGAAATAGTCACTTCCCTCATAACTGAAAATGATGCCATTTTATCACCACAGACTGGTATACATACTTATCATACTCTTCTGTTTGAGATTGCCCTCTTCTGGATAAACCGATTTCTGAGTCGTTCAGCTCATTTCTGTCTCCTAAGAAGCCCATATTAAAGAAAGAAACAAAAATACAGATAAAAATGAAACAGGTGTACTGTATGTAGTTGGAAGCAGTAGAAAAAAAAGAGGCGTTAGCATGCATCCTGACTACAGAGAAATCTCTTAAAAACAGCTTGCTTATGAAACAAGGATCACGGTCCCACTAACAAACACACAAACTTTTTTTTTTTTTTAATTTGTCACCTCAGTGGCTTCTGTAGCTTTTAGATGTAAACAATTTGGAACTACAGTGTCAGTGACTGGAATTTGGTATCATTCTGTCAGAAATTAGAAGATCAAAAACTGTTGAACATCTTGTTTAAGAATATTTTTCAAAATGCAGCATGTTGGAGAAAAATCTTTATCTATAAAGCACTTCTATGACTGAGAAGTAAAACCTCCATTTTCTTTAACAAAAAGAAAGCCTGTGCCTCTACCCTGAACCCCATCTTGTATGAGACTAAAAGGAGACAGTGCAACTTCTTTCCAAATGCTCTGACATAGTACATTGATATTACAGTATTCAAGCCAAGTGCCTGTCACAGGACAGGATGTGAACAAGTCATATTTCTGTATTTCAATGTACAGATTCTTAGAGCAGTTGCATGTTTCTGTCAGGAAATGGGATGAGGGAGGGAATCACCACAAAACTCCACTGCTATAGTTTTGCTAATTAAACTTGAATTCAGATGTGGTGCAAAGAAAATAAACTGCCTTTTGGATAAGAAATCTGTATGGCCTACAGTGATTACAGCTGAGCAATTATAGATCACAAGCTTTAGATTGGTGTATGTTCAGATCAATTTAACTGGGAAAAAGTTTTTCAGTTGAACAATCAAATGGACAAGAATTTAGAAAGCTATTGTAGTACTAAACTAAATCTACAGCTTCTTGAGTCGTATCTGCTGGGGCTATTCTGATAGCCCTATATAAATGTCAAGAAACATACAGCATACTTATATTGAGGAACAAAAAAACAACCTTAATCAAATACTATATGTAAAGTTCCTTTCCGTGTATATTCACAATATATCTACCAATACCACTTTAGGAAAAAAATTACATTTGAACAAAATTAGGTACACGCCTTATACTATATATCAATTTCTATATTGGCTTTCTAAGGAAATACAACACTAGCCTGAGCCCCAGGAATCACTGTAAAAGATATTTCCCGTGAGATTTTATTATAGCGATGGCAAAATATACAGTCTATCTTTACTGTGTTTAAACTTCACTTCCATGCACTTCAGGTGCACAGCAAGCGAGGAGCTGTATGATTATTCTCTCCCCCTCAACAATGATTTATTCTGAAGATTTTATAGAAATCCACCATGATGTTTTCATAACAAAGAAATAATTGCATGAGGATCAAAAGTTCTCAAAGCCAGAAAGCTCTCCAATAACCACACCCAATATAATGTTGTCTTTGAGTGAGAGTCCCTACAAAAATGAAATTCTATCCAGATAAAACAGTGATTGTTCTCTGACAGGTGATGGGGGGATGGTGCTCCAAGAGAAAAATTGTACTAAATGGCAACAGTAGGGTGACCAGATGTCCCGATTTTATAGGGATAGTCCCGATAATTGGGGCTTTTTTTAATATGGGCTCCTATTACCCCCCACCCGTCCCGATTTTTCACACTTGCTATCTGGTCAACCTAGGCAACAGAGATCTCTCTTCCCCGCCATTCACGTTCTTATGTCAGCTGACCTGACCGCTCCAACAGTGAATACATTATTTAAAATATAAATATGGCTTAAAGCACATTTACAAAAGGATAAAAAGTGAGACCTAGCTTTTTGTCATATCTTCAACCATATTAGTGACTATCATCACTATGAACCACAGAATTAACTTTTAGTTCAGAGATTTAGTTTTGTTATTTACATAGTGCCTTAGAAGTACACAGCATTTTACATATGTGCAGGAAAAAAGTCCCCACTCAAAGGATCTTATAGTGTAAAACAGATTGATACAACACAGATTATAAAAGGATTAGTATGAGGGTGGCAGCAGACAGCCCTGGAAAGGATACTAGTGATGAAAGAATAAGTGGAAGGATCAAGTTTTAAGGAAGGATCTGACAGTGGAGAGGAAAAAGCCATAAAAATTAGGGCTGTCAAGCGATTAAAAAAATTCATCGAGATTAATCGCACTGTAAAACAATAATAGAATACAATTTATTTAAATATTTTTGGAGGTTTTCTACATTTTCAAATATATTGATTTCAATTACAACACAGAATACAAAGTGTATAGTGCTCACATTATATTTATTTTTGATTACAACTATTTGCACTGTAAAAAAAAAAATAGTATTTTTCAATTCACCCAATACAAGTACTGTAGTGAAATCTCTTTATCATGAAAGTTGGACTTAAAAATGTAGAATTATGCACAAAAAAAACTGCATTCAAAAATAAAACAATGTAAAATTTTAGAGTCTGCAAGTACACTCAGTCCTACTTTTTGTTCAGCCAATCACTCAGACAAAAAAGTTTTTTTACATTTGCAGGAGATAATGCTGCCATCTTCTTGTTTATAATGTCACCTGAAAGTGAGAACAGGAGTTCTCATGGCACTGTTGTAGCCAGTGTCACAAGATATTTACGTGACAGATGCGCTAAAGATTCATGTGTCCTTTCATGCTTCATCCACCATTCCAGGGGAAACGCGTCCATGCTGATGACGGGTTCTGCTTGATAACAATCTGTGACAAAGTTCCTCCTCTGCCTTGGTGGGTCCTGCGCTTATTGGCGGATTTGCTTGCCTCAGAGATTCACGGCATCCCTCAGTTTGGCCACTTTTGCTAGTGGCTCAAACCTGCCATTCACTCAGCTAACCTCATCACTGGCCAGCATGGGGAAAAGGAAGGGGAACAATCCCCACAGTCTTGCTGGTCCACCTAGTAGGTTGGGGGACAGGCCAGGGACCTTCCCCTCTGGTGGGACCCACAGTCCAGGTCAACTCCTCCTGTATCCTATAGGGAGTTGGGGGGAACCCAGGCCCATCCTCTACTCCGGGTTCCAGCCCAGGGTCCTGTGGATCACAGCTGTCTACAGTGTTTCGTGTAACACCTGTGTGACAGCTACAACTCCTTGGGCTACTTCCCCATGGCCTCCTCCCAACACCTTCTGTATCCTCACCACAGGACCTTCCTCCTGATGCCAGATAGCATTTGTACTCCTCAGTCCTCCAGCAGCACACCCTCTCACTCTCAGCTCCTTGCGTGCCCCTCACTGACTGAAATGAGGTCCTTTTTAAACTAGGTGCCCTGATTAGCCTGTGTACCTTAATTGGTTCCAGCAAGTTCCTGACTGTTCTGGAACTGCCCCTGTTACCTTACCCAGGGAAAAGGGACCTGCTTAACCTGGGGCTAATACATCTGCCTTCTATCACTCTCCTGTAGCCATCTGGCCCAACCCTGTCACAAATCCAAAGCAGTGCGGACCAATGTATGTTCATTTTCATTATCTGAGTCAGATGCCACCAGCACAAGGTTGATTTTCTCATTTGGTTATTCGGGTTCTGTAGTTTCTGCATCAGAGTGTTGCTCTTTTAAGACTTCTGAAAGCATGCTCCACACCGCGTCCCTTCAGATTTTGGAAGGCACTTCAGATTCTTAAACCTTGGGTCAAGTGCTGTAGCTATTTTTAGAAATCTCACATTGGTACCTTCTTTGCGTTTTGCAAATCTGCAATAAAAG
Organism: Natator depressus; assembly: GCF_965152275.1. Taxonomy (NCBI): domain Eukaryota; kingdom Metazoa; phylum Chordata; order Testudines; family Cheloniidae; genus Natator; species Natator depressus. The sequence continues at coordinate 89,372,910 of NC_134241.1, read as the reverse complement.
TGTTCTTAAAATGAACAACGTGCTGGGTCATCATCCGAGACTGCTATAACATAAAATATATGGCAGAATGTGGGTAAAACACAGAGCGGGGACATACAATTCTCCCCCAAGGAGTTCAGTCACAAATTTAATTAACGCCTTATTTTGTTAATGAGCATCATCAGCATGGAAGCATGTCCTCTGGAATGGTGGCTGAAGCATGATGGGACATACAAATGTTTGGCATATCTGGCACGTAAATACCTTGCAGTGCCGGCTACAAAAAGTGCCATGCAAATGCCTGTTCTCGCTTTCTGGTGACATTGTAAAGAAGAAGAGGGCAGCATTATCTCCTGTAAATGTAATAATCTTGTTTATCTTAGCAATTGGCTGAACAAGCAGGAGGACTGAGTTGACTTGTAGGCTCTGAAGTTTTGCACTGTTTTGTTTTTGAGTGCAGTTACGTAATGAAAAAAAAATCTACATTTGTAAGATGCACTTTCATGACAAAGAGATTGCACTACAGTACTTGTATGAGCTAAACTGAAAAATACTATTTCTTTGGTTTGTTATTTTTACAATGCAAATATTTATAATAAAAATAATATACTCTTTGATTTTAATTACCACACAGAATAATATATATATAAAAATATAGAAAAACATCCAAAATATTTAATAAATTTCCATTGGTATTTTATTGTTTAAGAGTGTGACTAAAACTGCAATTAATTTTTTAATCATGATTAATTTTTTTTAGTAAATCGCGTGAGTTAACTGTAATTAATCGACAGCCCTAATAAAAATATAAGAAAATTTAAGCTAGATTTAAGTTCAGGAAAAACAAGTTCAAATCCATATGACTTCAATAGGTTTTGCTTCATGTACAAATTCAGATCTTCTATTTATAGACTCAAATCCTCTCTTCTCTTTTTCTATTTGACTGGGTTTTGTTGTTGTTTTTTCTGGGGGGAGAGGGAGGATAATAAGTTTATAGTGACTTGTGGCCCAAGAGCAAAGAGTTTTTTCTTATTGAATATAACAAGTCCATTCAGGCTCTCTTCTAATTATTGGACTTTCTTTTCCAAATCAGTTGGTCCCCTTATTAAATTATCCCTTGGATCTGCCATTTGTTATGAGGAGATGATGCAAGGGTGATGCATGGTATTGTTCTCCGATATAGGATAGCGGGTTTTTTTTTAAACTTGGTTATGTCAATGGATGCCTTAGAAGCCCCTGTAACATGTCAGTCAAGTTTAGTGTTCACAGCACTTTCAGGTCAGCAGACCCGATCAAATACAATGCCTAGTTCTTCTATTTTCAAAAATAGTAAAGATCAGTATTATTTTTACCAGAACAATTTCATACAGAAGCATTTTCACTTAGTTCTTAAAATACCTACCCCTACCTCAACACACACAGCTTCATTCCCAAAACATATTACAGTGTCTCATTGCCTCTGTAAGGTGGAATACATCCTAGGGCGGAGGGCTTGCAGCAAGCCGTGGGCCCTTAATGTGGGGTTTAAGAGGTGCATAGGTACCAATGCAGGCCCACTGCACTGGGGTGGATTTCACCCTTAGCTATTATATATCACCTTTTTGACATGAGAAATGGCCCCACCTTCCCCTTGATTCAGTGTAAATGTTAAGTGCTTTCACTTCTTTTCACTGACTTTTAAATTATTGCATGTAAGTATTAGCTCTGTAGGATGGATTAAGTTTTAATTTTAATGTTTTGTAAAGCGTTTTGAGATTCCTCAGCATGACAAAGTGCTATAAAAGTTTAAGTTGTTCCACAATAGCTGAGGGCCCTATCCCCAAGTTATTTAAAATTTAAATTTAAGTACTTGTAGCAAATTGGCTATCATTTATGAGACTGAAATTACCACGGGACTAGTGACGTACAAGAGCTGAAGTGCATTTGAAAATTAGTAAATTAATTTAAAAATGAATCTTAAAAATATACTAGCCATTAAGGAAGAGGAACTGAAGAAGGGATCATATCATTTATTTAGAATGTAATAAATGGGACATGCACTTCAAGGTAGTCTGCCAATGCACACGTAAGTTATCATGCAGCTCACCAGAGCATTGCAACAATGAATTCTTGACATCATAAATGTGTACTTACATCAGGGTGTTTAGATTCTGAAAAATACAGTATACTTTTAACCAACAGTAGCATGCTCTAGGCACTTAGACTTCTTGAGGGGCTTACTTAGTCACTCCTATTCAAAGGAAAAACAATATTTACAGTGTTCTTAAATGGACAGCATTTATATATGGAACTTCTTATACTTTGTATAGTGTAAATAGGAAAGTCTTTAAAGCTAATAAAATACATTTTGTAACACAATTCTCTATTGTTGTATTCTTACATTACTTAGTAAAATCCTAAGACATTTAAAATAAAATTTAAAATGTCTTTAGGGAGAGATTTCAGAGTAGCAGCCGTGTTAGTTTGTATTCGCAAAAAGAAAAGGAGTACTTGTGGCACCTTAGAGACTAACAAATTTATTTGAGCATAAGCTTTAGTGAGCTAGAGATCAATCCGATGAAGTGAGCTGTAGCTCACGAAAGCTTATGCTCAAATAAATTTGTTAGTCTCTAAGGTGCCACAAGTACTCCTTTTCTTTTAGGGAGAGAGAAGCACTCTGTTGAAAGGATGTGATGCAGCAGTCAGTCTTTGCCACCATTTTGTAGCAATATGAATGTAGAAAAAGGTAGTTAGTGCTCCATTACTGAATAATTATCCATCTAAATGTCAGCTGTGAACATGTGATCAGTCTTTTTATGAGCCAAAAGAATGTTCCCTTATGTCCATATTTAATTTCAGTATGGAAATATAGTACATGCTCACCTTTCCCATTGACATCTCAATACACAAGCATTTTAGCCCTCAAGGCATTTTTTCCTTTTTATTAAAAAATCCCATATAACGCAAACCTAGAGTTGTGCAGCTCTGCAGAAAATTGTTTAACACCTGCAGTACAGACACATTTATGTATGACTTGATGAAGGTATTTGCCAACATCCAAATGAAAGAGCTGTTCAAAAATGTACATGCATACACAATGGGCTAGTCACTAATATTGCATATTTTAAAAGCCCCAGCCTGTTAAATTTTTGAAAGATTTTAAAGCTGCATATAATGCTAACATCAGGTATAAAATGTATGTATTAACCTTCTGGGGTATAAATCCAACAAGGCTGAGGCACAGCTTCATTATCTGCAGGCACCCACAAAATCTGCAACTGCATTTCTGTGCTCACAAGAACAAATTCCTTTTTGTTAGTTGCTTTCTAAGACATGGCAACACTGGAAACAGATGAGTCCTCCTCATCTATCAGTCTGTCAAGATGTAGCCATTAGGTTACAGGATTTCTAGCCCATTTCCTTTTCCTTCCAGGGTGCAGGCAAGTTTCCCGTGTTAAGAACACCAAAGCCTGAGCACAATTATGATTAGTATACACTGCCCTATCTAGTCATTTTGCCCAAGCCTGATTCCCGACTGGGTTACTGTACATACCAGTGCCGCCACATTATGGAAAACAATTACCAAGGTATGAGAAATCTGCATTTCCATGAAATGACTACTGCCATTATGGACAAACTAATCTGACTAGCAATGACCACATTCAGGGAGAGAAGGAGTAACTAGCCTAGCCCAATTTAGCTTCGCCATAAAGTGGCAAGAAGGAAGAAACTGACAGAAGGAAGTGGGTAAAGAACACCAGACAGAGCCGGTTGGGGTAAGTAGACCTCCCAAGAGCTGCTTTGGAAGGACCCCTCTGAAAACTTGCCGGTCAAAGGCCTAGTAAAATCCTAAAACATTTAAAATAAATGTAAAATGTCTAGGGAGAAAGAGAAGTGGTCGGTTGAAAGGATGGGATGTAGCAGTCAGTATCTGACAGCATTTTGTAGCTATATGAATGTAGAAAAAGGTAGTTACGGCTCCTTTTACACATCAGCTAAAACGTACAAAACTTTTCATAGAACCATGTCAGTTTGGGAGAAACTTCATCGGGAAGGTTTCTCAGGTCCAGGATGGGATTTCTGGTCAAATAGAGAGAGACCCACCCTAGAATTGCCAATAGCCTGGTGGTTAGGGTACTCATCTGGCTGTGAGACACCCTTTGCTTGGTTCGAAGCAGGGGCTTGAACCTGGGTCTACCACCTGGGCTACTGGCGATTCAGGGGGGTGTCTGTGTCTCATTTTTTTGGTGAAATTTCAAAAGGTCTCAGTTTCATCCTGATGAATGGGAAGGAGAAACATTTTCGAAATCTCAAAAACTTTCATGGGATGGGAAAAGATTTCCACTTAACTCTAACATGGAGATTACAAACCAAGGCTGGGAACTCCCAAACTCTCTGGCCCAAGTCCTGGCCACTAGAAAGGCTACTTTCCACCACAGGGAAGAGAAAGAAGAATAGTGAGGGTGGATTCAAAAGGGTCCAAGCAGAGAGCATTTAGAACTAAGTTTAGGCTTCAAGGAGAATCAAGTAGTTAACAAAGGGACAAGGTAACTGCCTTGAGGAACCAATTGGGTTACAATGGAGTAGAATTCCACAGGAAAACCTCCTACAGACCCCCTGAGAGGGACCTGTATTTTACAGGGCTAGCAGATATTTTTCATAGGAATTTTGGAAGAACTGCAGAATGGAAGGGATAGTGGAGATTCTGTGGGATCTATATCAAGAAGACAGGCTATTCCCCATAGTAAGCAGAGAAGTATCTTTTCAGGTATTGAGATCCCTGACTTAGTTTTGACAGGAGGGAATGTTCATGAAGTTAAGGAGGATAAAGGTCAAGGTGAAGGGCAGGGATCCTGATGTTGGCAGCCTTTGTTTCTAGTAAGTGGAGGCCGAGACCTCAGGACAGCTAGAGATCTATGAAATAGGCCCACCTTGGCTACTCAAGCTATGAGAGGTACTGATGCCTTTCTGTTTTCTTCAAAACCCACCATGTCAGGGGTGGGGAAAGAAGGCATAAGCTACATCCCTTTCCTAGGACATGGAGAAGTTATCTTGTGGCCTGGGGGTCTAGGTATTGGCTCTCTGTACCTGAAAACTAGGGAGCTACATTTCGGCATGAAGTAGTTAGCTAAGGGAGGCCAACTGCTTTGTTGAAGACCTCCCAGTAATGAGCTCATTCTCCCACAAAGAGAGGGCTCTGGCATAGACACTTCGCTTCAAGCATGACAACTCAGTACATGTGGATGTGGAGCTTTTATTCCCACAGGGACAGTGTTCCGTGTACAGACTGATGAATACTTGGCTCCACACCCCCAATCTGCAGATGGCATTTGTAGTTTTGTAGAGGTAGAGGGGTCCTGAAGTAGACCCTCATAGTGTGAGACCTGCACAGCCAATTGAGAGATGAATTCAGTCATTGAGGGGAAGGAATTGAGCACTCTGCCTGCTCCTCTGTTGAGTATAGGGAGGATAATAAAGGCTTCCTGCCTCATGCAGCTCACAGTTATTTTCAGGAAGTTCTTTAATGCCAATGACAGACTGATGGGTAGAGTGCAGAGAACCTGTGGGTATGAAAAATAGGGATGGGAGGGTTATCACCCTTCCAGTTCTTGAGCCACTACCATTGAGTGGAGAAAACCAGAGCACGGTCACCCAGTTAGGAGCTGCTCCTACCATTGCTTAGACCTGGATTCAACACAAGCCTGTGGGGAGTGGGAGGGCAAGATGGGTAGGAGGGAGAATATTTTTTCGCCTTCCTCTGGCTTTTTCCGGGAGGATGTTTCCTTTAATTTCCTGTTCCATGTTGTTCTGGAGTTCCACTGAGACTTTAAAGAAAGATGGTGCTTCATCACAAAGGCATCAGCGTTAGCTGCTTCCGTTAAGGCAGGAGGACAACTGGGGATGCCCAGCAGCAAGTTGAGAGGAAGACCTGGACACAAAAATCAAACAGCTGGACTGGCTTCTGCCTGCCTGCCTGATATTTCTGTGAGGAGGACTCAAACACTTGTCCATGCTAATGGCAGCACATAAAGGGAAATAAACTCGGTCCAAATAGAGTAATTGTGTTTCTGTCTCATTTGCTATCAAAAAAGTTTAGAGGAACTAGTAACCACAAAAAGGAGGCTGGCCTTCTGAAAATATACCTTAAGAGTATTTAACTCTACAAGAATCTTGGAAGTGAATGGCTATACCTTCTAGGGCTAATTGGTAAAACTTATATACGCAAAATATAAAGTAAAGACAACTATTCTGATAGCTAATGATCTTTGGGTATGTATTAGCATAATTAAAACACAGTTAGTTAATATGCCTGACTATGGAAACAATGATAAACATGAACAGATTCATAGATTCCAAGGCCAGAAGTGACCATTGTGATCATCTCGTCTGACTTCCTGTATAACACAGACTATAGAACTTCTTCAAATAATTCCTAGAGCAGATCTTTAAGAAAAACATCCAATCTTCATTTAAAAATGGTCAGTGATGGAGACTCCAGGGAGGGTTAGACTAGATGACACCTTGTAGTCCCTGCTAACCCTGGTAGATTCATAGAATTCACAGAATCTACCAGGACCCTTGTAATGGCTAACAAAACAACAAGAAGGGGTTCTTCAAATATGTCAGACAAAAAAGAAAGATCAAGGCTGGTGTGGGTCCACTACTCAATGGAGAAGGTGAGCTGGTAACGGAAGTTGATAGGAAGGCAAAGCTGCTTAATGCCTACTTTGCTTCAGTCTTCTGACAAAAAATAACATGTGATCGGACGACTAGCGAAGTTACCATAGACAATAAAGAGGAAGAGATGCAGATCAGGATAAGTACAGAATACGTCAGATCTTCTGATCAATTTGAATGAATTCAAATCAGCGGCACCGGATGCTATTCACCTAAGGATACTGAAGGAATTAGCTGAAGAAATCTCTGAGCTACTGGCAATAATATTTGCAAACTCATGGATACGAGGAGAGGTCCCGGAAGACTGGAGAAGGTTAACATAGTGCACATCTTTGAAAAGGGGGAAAAGGAGCTGGGGAACTATAGACCAGTCAGCCTGACTTCGATACCTGGGAAGCTACTAGAGCAGTGTATAAAACATTCAATTTGCGAATACCTGGAGGATGAAGGGGCAATCACTGGCAACCAGCATGGATTTATCAAGAACAAATCAGTATCATATACTGAGGTAAAAGAACCTCTCTTCTTCTCCTTGAGATTCCTGTTTATGCATCCCAGGATCACGTCAGCTCTTTTGTCCACAGCATCAAGTTGGGAACTCACATTCCACTGATTATCCACCACAACGCCCAAATCTTTTTCAGAGTAGCAGCCGTGCTAGTCTGTATCCGCAAAAAGAAAAGGAGTACTTGTGGCACCTTAGAGACTAACAAATTTATTTGAGCATAAGCATCAGATGAAGTGAGCTGTAGCTCACGAAAGCTTATGCTCAAATAAATTTGTTAGTCTCTAGGGTGCCACAAGTACTCCTTTTCTTTTTGCAAATCTTTTTCAAGTCACTGCTCCCCAGAATAGCGTCTCCCATCTTGTAAGGATGGTCTACACTCTTTGTTCCTAGACATATACATTTACTTTTAGCAGTGTTAAAACACATATAGTTTGCTTTTGTCCAGTTTACCAGGTGATCCAGATCGCTCTGAATCAGTGACCTGTCCTCTTCATTATTTACCATTCTCCCAATTTTGTGTCATCTGCAAACTTTATCAGTGATGATTTTCTTTTAACAATGTTAAATAGCATCGGGCCAAGAACAGATTCCTGCAGGACCTCACTGGAAACACATCCACTTGATGACCCCCCATTTACAATTACATTTTGAGATCTATCAGTTTGCCAGTTTTTAATCCATTTACTGTGTGCCATATTAATTTTATATCATTCTAATTTTTGAATCAAAATGTCATGTGGTACTAAGTCAAACGCCTTACAGAGGTCTAAGTATATTATATCAACACTATTACCTTTATTGACCAAACTTGTAATCTCATGAAAAAAAGATATCAAATTATTTTGACAGGAACTATTTTCCATAAACCCATGTTGATTTGCATAAATTACATTAATCTCCTTTAATTCCTTCTTAATCAAGTCTCATATCAGCTGCTCCATTATCCTGCTCAAATCAATGTCAGGCTGACAGCCCTATAATTATGTGGGTCATCCTGTTTATCCTTTTAAAAAATTGGCACAACATTAGCTTTCTTCCAGTCTTCTGGAACTTCCTCAGTGCTCCAAGACTTAAGGAAAATCAATGTTAATAGTCCGTGAGCTCCTCTGCCAGCTCTTTTAAAACTCTTGGATGCATGTTATCAGGACCTGCTGATTTAAAAATGTCTAACTTTAGTAGCTTCTGTTTAACACCCTCCAGAGATGCTAGTGGAATGGAAAGAGTATTATATCACCATATGATGAGACTACAAATATGGAACAGAAATATTGATTGAAAACTTCTGCCTTTTCTGCATTATTATTGTTAATTCTACCATTTGCATCTAATAATGGACCAATACCATTCTTTTTATTCCTAATATATTTTAAAAACTCCTTATTGTCCTTAACTCTGCTCGACATAGATTTTTCCATGTGTCCCTTTTCTTTCCTTAGCAATTTTCTACAATTCCTAACTTCTGATTTATATTCATTACTATCAACTTTCCCTTTCTTCCATTTGTTGTTTTATATTTTACAGCTGCCTTCACTTCCACTCTAAACCAGGTTGTTTTTTTAAACCAGCACAGCCTTCTTCCTCCATTGTGGGATTGTGGCTTTTTAGGCATCTAGTAAGGTGTTCTGAAATGATTCCCAAGTATCATACAAATTTTGTCTGATTAAACCCTCTCTCCTAGCTGACCAGGCTCATAATTGTTTTCAGCTTTGTGAAACTGGTCCTATTAAAGCACCAAGTATAGATATTACCAGTCTGGATTGTATTCTGCATGCACAGCTTAAATGTTATCAAGTCATGATCACTCATACCTAAGCTATCATTAATTTTTAGTTCTATGATCAGTTCCTTTCGATCTGTAAGGACAAGGTCTAATAAAGAATTCCCCCATGTTGGCTGCAACACTTTTAGAGTTAAGAAACATCTATAATGTTTAGAAATTCCAAAGATGCTTTAGTAATTGCAGCATGAGATTTCCAAAATATGTCACTCAAATTCAAAGTCCCCTTTGATCACGCAGTTTCCCCCCTGTACGTTATAGATAGGTGCATAAGGAGGTGGTCATCCTATTCCCTAGTGTGATCTGATGGTTGGTAGCAGACACCAACTAATTCCTCATCTTGTACATGATCTGTTAGGGAATCGATCCATAAGCAGTCAAGATCATTTTCTTCCGCGTTACCAGTGACTCAGAAACAGGTAATGCCATTTCTGACGTACAGTGCCACTCCCCTTCCCCTTTTGCCTACTCGATCCTTCCTAAATGGGTGATAACCATTGATTTTAACTTTCCATTCATGCAAATAATCCCACCAGGTTTCAGTAATACCAACTAGATCAAATTTATGCTAGTAAATGAGCAATTCCAGTTCCTCTTGTTGTTACCCATTGCTCTTAGCATAGGCAATTCAAGAATTTCTTCTCTTTATGTCCGAAGGCTCCTTGATTTTGTTCTGAGCATCTCGATTTTTTGCTGAGTGCTCACATCTTCTCTCTTTTTATCCTTCCCTTTTGCTACTAGTTTAACACTCTCCTGAATACTCTAGTCTGCCTGCCCCCAAGGAGATTGGTCCCTGTTCTACTGAGGTGGAGGCCATCCAAACTATACAGCCCCTACTCCCCATAGAAGGTGGCCCAATCTACCACAAAACCAAAACCCTACACCACTTACCTAGCCAGCACATACATGAAAGAAAGCACAGGAGTAGAGTTAACTAACTGTACTTCTATATCATCTTTGATCAGAGAATACCAAAGCACCTTTCAAATATTCATAAAGACTCAAAACCCCCACAAGAGAAGCACACACTACACCCATTTTACTGACAGGTAAACTGACATACAGAAAAGGTTAAATGACTTGCTCAAGGTCAGTGGTAGAACTGGGAATACAGCTCCTCTATTCTAATCACTAGATTACACTGCCTTCCAAATTATTAAAACATGATTTCTTTTATAACATTCTCAGGTAATATGCAGCAACTCCAAAATATATGCTCCCTTTCATTCACAAAAGTAGTACCCACTGTCACTGTAAATGAAAGCTGGGAGTTGGAGAGAGAGAGAATGGGCAAAAGTTCATTGTGGGCAAAAGTTGGTCTAATTCCAGGAAGGAATGGAGTTGCCCCCACACATGCTAGTGGTTCTATATTGAAGAAAAGAAAAGAAAAGCCTACTACAGGATGGTCATCATAATTACCTCAAAAGCTTACATTTATGTGATGAGAGCCCTAAAAATGTTGGATTTCACCATAAAGATCAAAACTCCTTAAGAGAAAAAAGAAATCAGACATACCAGATGAGACATAAATTACTAAATCAAGACCCTGATTTAACCAATAACAAGAAATTTTTTGCAATAAGTAAAAGAGAATGTTCAACTAACCATTTGATAGACCATTTCCGAGCTTTTGTACATTATGACTTGTGGGAGATGAAAATGCACTGATTTGGCATGTTCCCGTTGTTGGTGAATATGAGCTTAAATTTTTCTTTCTGGTCTTCGAAGGTGTTGCTTCATGTGGCTAAACAAAGTTTAAAAAAAGAATAAATAAATGTTGGTTCATAGGGAGGTCCTTCCATATCCCTTATGTAACCCTGACAATTCCAATTCCTCCCTCCAATTTCCATTCTCAATGCTTCACAATTACAGCCTCCACACTTCCTGTTAAGGTGGACCACACAGTGCTCCCAGAACCAGTCAGCATACAGTCTCTTAAAATGGCCCAATTTACTAATGTTTAATCAAGCAGTAGAGGCCAAGTTGTAACTGTATTTTCAAAGAGATTCCTAATTTTGAGTGTCCCTGTTCACGAACATCCCCAAATGTACACGCAAACAGCACTGAAACATGCAAATTGAGCTGTTAGATGTCAACCTCTCAGCTTTCATACACAAATCCAACTTGCAAGGTACCTAGAGATATAGATGCCTAAACTGAGTGCCAAGTCCTCTTTTGAGCAGTTAGTCTAAAGGTTAATTTTACTGGGAAAAATAAGTTAATTTGATGTTACTATGGCATGCGCTTTCCTTTCTAATCAGAATTCGTTATGGTTAAAAATCATGGTCAGAATTTTTAGACTTTTTATTTCACTAAAGATTCATCTTATTTTTATCCATTTTTATCAAGTGTTTGATTTCCTAAAAACAAAAGAAAAATCAGTGTTAAGACAGCAGAGGTCAATTAAAACCAAAATTAACTCTCTAGTTTAAAGTAATATGATTACTAACCTAAAGGGAAAGGAGTACTTGTGGCACCTTAGAGACTAAAAAATTTATTTGAGCATAAGCTTTCGTGAGCTACAGCTCACTTCATCGGATGCATGCAGTGGAAAATACAGTGGGGAGATTTTATATACACAAAGAACATGACACAATGGGTGTTACCATACACACTGTAAGGAGAGTGATCAGGTAAGGTGAGCTATTACCAACAGGAGAGAAAAAAAACCTTTTGTAGGGATAATCAAGGTGGGCCATTTCCAGCAGTTGACAAGAACGTGTGAGGAACAGTAGGGCGGAACAATAAACATGGGGAAATAGTTTTACTTTGTGTAATGACCTATCCACTCCCAGTCTTTATTCAAGCCTAATGTAATGATGTCCAGTTTGCAAATTAATTCCAATTCAGCAGTCTCTCGTTGGAATCTGTTTTTGAAGTTTTTTTGTTGAAGAATTGCCACTTTTAGGTCTGTAATCGAGTGACCAGAGAGATTGAAGTGTTCTCCGACTGGTTTTTGAATGTTATAATTCTTGACGTCTGATTTGTGTCAATTTATTCTTTTACGTAGAGACTGTCCGGTTTGGCCAATGTACATGGCAGAGGGGCATTGCTGGCACATGACGGCATCTATCACATTGGTAGATGTGCTGGTGAACAAGCCTCTGATAGTGTGGCTGACGTGATCAGGCCCTATGATAGTGTCCCCTGAATAGATATGTGGACACAGTTGGCAACGGGCTTTGTTGCAAAGATAGGTTCCTGAGTTAGTGGTTTTGTTGTGTGGTGTGTGGTTGCTGGTGAGTATTTGCTTCAGGTTGGGGGGCTGTTTGTAAGCAAGGACGGGCCTGTCTCCCAAGATCTGTGAGAGTAATGGGTCATCCTTCAGGATAGGTTGTAGATCCTTGATGATGCGCTGGAGAGGTTTTAGTTGGCAGCTGAAGGTGTGGCTAGTGGCATTTTGTTATTTTCTTTGTTGGGCCTGTCCTGTAGTAGGTAACTTCTGGGTACTCTTCTGGCTCTGTCAATCTGTTTCTTCACTTCACCAGGTGGGTATTGTAGTTGTAAGAATGCTTGATAGAGATCTTGTAGGTGTTTGTCTCTGTCTGAGGTGTTGGAGCAAATGCGGTTGTATCGTAGAGCTTGGCTGTAAACAATGAATCGTGTGGTGTGGTCTGGATGAAAGCTGGAGGCATGTAGGTAAGTATAGCGGTCAGTAGGTTTCCAGTATAGGGTGGTGTTTATGTGACCATCGCTTATTAGCACCGTAGTATCCAGGAAGTGGATCTCTTGTGTGGACTGGTCCAGGCTGAGGTTGATGGTGGGATGGAAATTGTTGAAATCATGGTGGAATTCCACAAGGGCTTCTTTTCCTTGGGTCCAGATGATGAAGATGTCATCAATGTAGCACAAGTAGAGTAGGGGCATTGGGGACGAGAGCTGAGGAAGCGTTGTTCTAAGTCAGCCATAAAAATGTTGTTGTTTACCAAACTAGTAGTCAATATTTTTACATGTGTTAGAAGAAAACACATTGACTGGAATTCACTGGTACAGTAGAATCTCAGAGTTACACAGCTCGGGAATGGAGGTTCTACTGTATACATTTTGCTTCCTGGACCAGATGTTAAACTGTAACCCTGAAAAAATTGAGCTCCACTGCATTACCACTACACAAGAAATTAGGAATCTGCCTGTACATCAAGGACCTAAGTTCTGATGATGACTTGCATCCTACTAAGGAAGAAAATAGCAGCTTCAAGTAACACCAGTAATGATTAGGTCAAAAACGAAACACACGAAGACACCATTAAACCCAAACAACACTAAAAAGAAAGCCTCCCACTTCACTGAAGCCAGGATTTCACCCTTATATCCTTAGGGGTGATATAAAGCCCCCAGACACTTTCAAATGGTATAGCGACCACCAGTTTTTACCTCTGACTGAATTTTAAGTATTAAGCAACATGTGTAACAGTCAACACACAATCGTATATTGACAGCTTCAAAGTAAAATAAGCAACCAGATGACCCAGCAATTGAACAAGGGGCCATAAGAATGAAACACTGAACCAATTGGAAGTCCCAGCTTCAAGATTTGCATAATAATGTTTCCCTTATGTCTAGCAGATATCTAGCAGCTATCATACCAAAGGACCTCAAGTCACCAGGCAATATATCTCTACCATACACATTGCTGGCATAGAAGATGGAAGCAGACTGGTGCACAACAGGTGCTCGCACAGTGAAGAGAAAGGGACATTTTGGCTAAGGACATTTTTTCCCTGAAGATATTTTACTGAAAAAGTTTTTCATATTAAATTTTTAAGCCATTAAATATACCACATCTAGGTATTTGACAACTTTTTCCTCTCCTTGGAAACAAGAGCTTTCAGAAAGAAACCCTCACAGACAAGCAGAATAAAAACAAAAAGTGCTTTTTGTCATTTTTGTTGTTTTAATTGTTAAATTTGGTTTAGAAAGTTAGGCAGCAACTTAATTTAATTGATAATCCACACTTTCACAAATATAAAAACAGCTCACAAAACAGGAAGCAGCCTTCTCTCCTGTCACTACAATGTACTGTACACCACAAAACTCAATATCTATAACCTGTGTTTTTTCTGTGTATTACTCATACCATTTCTTCAATTTCACACATTAGTTTACAGCAATGTTACTAATCATGTTTATAATCTCTTCAATTAAGCACCATACATTAATGATAGAAAAAATAATTACAGGGCTTTATGCATATTACACAGTTTTGACACCATGAATAAAATGTAAAATCAGTCTTCCCCATTTTTGCTCATTAAAGATCCTCTGATACTTTACGCAGTATTCTAGCTGATTTCAACTTGATTATCTGTATTTTGCTTACCTAAGTTTCCCTGCAGTTTCAAATGAATATAGTATTCCTTACTTTTTATTCTGAATTTGTTCAACGTTGCTATGCACAAATGTTCTTCTGGGGCAAGAACCTCACCTCACCCTGACTCCTTGAAACAAAGAGCCAGAGCAGCGTAAAGGGCTCCAGAGATACGTCTACACTGCACCTGGGTGTGAGCCTCCCAGCCAAGGTAGACAGACTCGTGCTAGGGTGCTAAAAACAGCTGTATGGACATTGTGGCTCCAGCAAAGACTTGAGCTAGCCACCCAAACTAAAGCCCCCCCCAATCCTCTAGACTTGAGCTCAGGTGGCTAGTTTGAGTCTCCACCAGAGCTTCAACGTCCACATGACTATTTTAGCATGCTAGCTCAAGTCCCTCAAGTCTGTCTACCAGGGCTGTGAGTTTCTCTCCTAGCTGCAGTGTAGGCATACCCTGAAAGCCCATGACCCAGCCAAGGGAGAATTCCCCAGTGCAGGAACGTCTTGCATGCTCTGGCATAGGAGCATGGGGCAAGGCTGGGAGCAGGAAGGTTGTGTTGGGGGCAGGGCTGCTACACAAAAATCTAAGGAGAAAGTACTGAGTCTAAGTTATGCATGGGGCCTCTTCAGCCTTCAAGCAGCCCAAGATCAGGAGGGCACAAAGGTGGCTTCAAGACACTTTTGCTGCTCCCTGCCTCCCCCGTGTGGGAATTCAGTGTTGCTACTTTTAAAGAAGAGGCTACATTTCAGCAGTGGGTAGAATAATGTGTACTATAAACTAGTTAATATTTATTTATTTACAGGATTCTAAATGTTTTTCAGACAAGGATACGTTCTTATGGGGAGCATCCTTGTTGTCACAAGTCTACAGAGACGATAAACATGAAAAAAGGAGGATGGGTGTGTACCAAAATGCCTAATGGTCAATTATGTAACAACCTGCCCATAGGAGAAGTTTCTTCCTAACTCCAGGCAATCAGTGGTTGGTTTATGTCACATATGGGTTTATGTCCCTATTTTTTCCTCTGTGTAGCTTTTTATGAGTATTCTCATTATGCATATTAATGTCTATTTATTTATTTATTTCTAAGTTCTTTGCCCGCAGCTGTTGGTGAGGCTAGGAGTTCCACAGGTTAATTATGTGTGGGGTAAGAAAAAAAAAATCCTTTTCAGTTTTAAATATGCCACCTTTTAATTTCATTCACTGTCCTCATGTTCTTGTATTATAGAAAAGGATAAATAGGAACGCTCAATTTACCTTCCCAATAACACTCATTATATTTTTATACCTCTATCCTATCCCCTCGTCTTCATTTTCTTAAAATAAACAGTCCCAATCTTTTAATCTATCTCTATACAAAAGCCTTTCCATGCCTCTCATCATTTTCACTATCTGGATCTGGAACCCTTCTCTTTCTGCAATTCCTTTTTTAACAGGGTGACTAAACGATGGAACATTGTTTTATAGAATAGCCTTATATTTTAAGTAGTGCTTTCTATCTCAGTCCTTGCGCATTATAACATTTTGTTTGCTTTTTTTTTTTTTGACCGCCTTTGCAGACTGAGCTGAAGTTTTCTCTGAACTACCCACAGTGATACACAGGGTTTCTGAGCAGTTACTGTGGGTTTATAACAAAGCAATGTTTATGAGTTGATCTAATTCATTCTTCCAATTTGCATTATCTTGTATATATTAACACTGAATTTTGATTTGGTGCTCATTCATCTAGCTTTCCTATATATCTCTGAATTACTCAATCTTCTCCATTGTTTTGAGTAGCCTAAATAATTTTGTATCATCTGCAGATTTAATAATTTTATATCATCTTTGCATCCTTTTTTTCCAGTTCATTAATATTTTAAACAACCCCTGTCCTAGTAGGAAACCTTGGGCTACCCTACTGCTAACCTTTTGCCACATTAAGATGAACTGAGCCCATCACTGCCAGTAAAGACAGTTTTTCAGAGAAATATTAGTTACAAAATGCTATCAATGGTACATTACGCATTTAACCTACATCCACTCTGTTTTGCAAGATGGAGATCCTGTGCGGCCCCACTGAAGCCTCAAGGAGCCCTCTCTGTTTAACCTTGAATGCCTGACATTGCAGCCACCATATTTCTGGACATGAAGGAAGTCTCCTTTGAGCATCTACCTTGGAACAGAGTTACTGCAGCACACAACCTCTGTGGCAATCAGAGTTTCTCTTCAGGGAAAGAGAGTCCAGATCTGTTGCACAGCTGGGCAAATCCTTATGATGTCATACCAAAATGACACAGCTTTAACCACTCATTCCTGACTTTTTAAATACAGAAGCAGAGGTCACATCAGGTGAGGGCATAGTGGGAGAAGTTTGGCATTTTGTGGCCATGGAGATGGTCCTGGGAGACAAAGGAGAAGCAGCAGTATGGGATGGGGATGCAATCTGTGCAAGAGGAGAAGTGCCATATAAATTAAAACTTTATTGTAGTCACGTTACAGTTCATAGCCCCCCAATATATAAACGACTTCAAGTGAATATTTTAACCCATCATATTCTGAAAAGCTGATGTAAACAAGGGCTTTTATTATAGTCATTTTAC
Organism: Natator depressus; assembly: GCF_965152275.1. Lineage (NCBI taxonomy): Eukaryota > Metazoa > Chordata > Testudines > Cheloniidae > Natator > Natator depressus. Next base: position 89,356,098 of record NC_134241.1, on the reverse strand, counting down.
TGCAGAAGGAAAGTCTAATCTGAAATGCAATTCTTCTCTGTTAAACCATTTTTGTTGCCATCTCAGAAAATAACAGCTTTAGGGTAGGAAAAAACTGTGTTTAATTTCAGGCTGGACCACTCATCCACAACAATGCTACTCCGACCCAAGAAACAGATGCAAAATTACAGTCACAGCTGCATTCTCCGCAGAACAAGTTGGGTAATGGTACACTAAACTGCTAATTAAATTGCTAATGATTTTTTTTAGTGCCACTGCGGTATTTTGCCACCTTTATTTAAATAAAAAAGTATCCAGCAAATTTTTAAAATTGCAAGTTTCTATTTTGCAAAATACCAATGAGACTTCTAAATATGTATCACATATAAACAAATCTCTCTAAAATGACATAGCCATGTGGAGATTTACCAGAGGCTCATTTACGGACCAGCTATTTTTTCTAATACACTTTTCCACTAATTTTCCTTCCCTTTAAGGCTACCATCCTCAGGAACTCCTCCGTGATAGCGTTTGTAGCAACACCCACTGTTGGTACAGGTAGATAATAAACCGACATATGTCATGACATGCTGGCACTGAGAATATACAATGGCTGCATTTACAAAAAATAATAGCAACAGTACAATTTTATTTTTATTGTGATAACTGTGGTGAAATTTATTGCAGCGTTAGTATTTTATTGTTTCATTATGCCAGATTAGCTGAGGGATGTAATTATATCCTTGACATAAAAATGCTTTTAATGTTTTCATTTCAATTTCGCAGCTTATAATATGAAGATTATAGCATTATCATAATTCCATATTGTTACATGTACAATTAGATGGCAGAACATTTGCTACCATAATTATGGAGCTAATTTCTAATAAATGCTTTCAACAAGGTTCCTAATTCATTCAGCTCTTGGACAAGTAGCAAAGATAACCAAAAATATGCCTATTTCTCCAGTTATAGCCAATATCTTCATGCAGATAAATACTTCACTTATTGACAGGCAATGTATACAAAAACAATAATTTCATGCCAAAGATTTTTAGCAATCACTTCTCCTTAGTGAGACTTTTGTAGACTGTCAGCCAATCCGCTATAACATAACCCTAATGAAATGCTGTGTATTTATGTAAATTCCATATAATTCCAATCATAAAAGTGAATACAGTACTTACGTTATCTTTCGCAAGGGTCTCCAACTTCAGTGCTCTCTTAACTCTGCAAGCAAAAGACAGACAAGTTTTACAACTCCTTCAAATACAAAATGTATAGTAACAAGATCAATCATCTGTGGTCTTAAAATAATTATTTTTTCTTAGTTATGAATGCATTAAATCTTCTATGCATTAAATGCTACTTGAGGGAAAGTAATCTCAGATACAGCAAATTTATTAACTGATTCAAAGAACGTGTAAAAAAGGTTGCTTTTTTGGAAGCTGGAACACAAGTGTTTGTACTAAAAAACATCCACCTCTCCATTATTTACCAGTTTAAACCAAGAGACTGAATTATATATTAAAAAACAGGCATTTGTCTCTTTCAGACAAAATGCCAATTATTAAAATAACTGTACACAAGTGCACTCCAACTTACATACCTTCTGGGTAGGTGTTATAATTATTTTGCCATTAGTAGAAATAATGTATTAAGTATTTAAACATGGATACAGCAAGGTGAAAAAAGTAGTTCTTCCCATCATTTTAGCTCTTAACATGATTCAATGCTACCAGACTATGACTTAACTGGGGAACAGATGCTCTATGTCTTTACAAGTCCCCAAACCATAAGAAACTATTTTCTAGTCTTCTTCACTATACTGATTCAGGAACATGCCAAGCTCTCTCTGCAAAATTTGCTCTGCTGAACTGAATGCCCAGCTGTTAATGGCAACACTAGGAAAGGAAAGCTGAATATTTATAATTCTTATATCGTACAGCTGTCTTCTAAAGAGCAGTCATCAAAATTTTATTGAATGCAGGCTAAATACTCAAAGGAAAGAAAGGTCAACATAAATTAAGACTATTTTACCCAGAGACAACTGCAACTTAAGTACTTTCTTAAATCTTAAACAAAGCTTAAAGCATTATATAAAGTAACTAAAAAATTACGAAAATCTTTATAAAGTCATTCTATAAGAACTTTACACATTCATTTCAGATTAAACAAGCTTTGGAAAATGCACTTTACTTCAAAATGTAACTGCACAGACTTCATCTTCGAAAAGATTGTTTTGACTCATTAGCAAGTAAGATGACCTCATTTAAAATATACCGTTGTTTAGAGTGTGCCACTATTTCTGTGTTTCAAATGTGAAGGCATTCAAAAATGAATTAAAAATGCATCTTTGAAATATTATTCATGTAATATGACTGTATGAGATAACACTGGTTTACAATTATCTGTATTTTAAAAAGATAATAGAAAAAATACTATATTAAAAAAGCCAAACATGTAAGATTTACATTTTCTGTATTAAAAAACCCCAACAAACTCTTGCCAAGGGACAGTCAAAGGTGTAACAGTTTGATGGAATTCTTTGTGTGTGGGTTGTTTTTTTTTGTTTTAATATAGTGACCCATGTTGCTTAAGGAATGCAGACTCCATTATATCTTCCACCCCAATGGCAGCAGAAAAACATTATATACATTAATACATTCTCTCGGTTAGGGTGCTCTGGGGGCCAATGCATTTGCATGTTATACTAAGGTATCCCTTCCAGCCCTACATTTCTGATTCTATGTTATGATGGAAGTTTTTATGATGGACTTCAAAAGGAGCTGGAAGCCAAAGTACAGCAGAATCTGGACTTGAGATAGCTTTATGATGAGGACAAATGAAAAACTGCATGAAAATCCTAAATTATACGGATTTGGGAAATTTCTCGGAGAAAAAGTTGTAGAGTGGTCAGCCCCACGTTATTTAAAATCTGTCAGATATTGCATAGAGCAAGAGTTCCAGTTGGCCCAAATTTGCCTCTGTTGGCCTGTGGAACCTCTATATGCCCCTTGAGCTATGCAGCTGTAGAGGCAGATTCTCAGGTAAGTACTTCTACATCAGAAGGGGCTGTGTAATGATAATTTTGGCCTTGCTCTTTCCAGTGAAAGCATTAGATTCTATCTCACCTGACAGTATCCCCTCTGATGCCCTAATGAGGGGCAAGTAAATCACTAGTCAACTATCATTCAATCAGGATCATGTAAGACTGGAGGTGTTAAAGTCCAAACCACTGTCCTTGGCTAAAAGCTCTGAAAAAAGTTTATTCGGAAAACTAAAAAGGAGCCCCATTGGGCCACAGGTATCTCCCTCCCTCCCATGTACATGCAAAAAGGTGCATATGGGGGAGAGGAGAAAAAGCTCAACACAATCTAAACTGTGGAAATGAGAACCCCACACTACTTTACGATATAGAGGGCAGTGGGATCACCTCTGTTAGTTCCCGCTCTCTTCCTCCCATGGCTGGACAAAGTTACTACAATACCAGGACAGTAGTAAATGTCACAGTCTGCACAAGTAGGGAAGAGGAAGGAAAAACCAAGCACATTAAGGTGCAGTGTACAAGAGCTCATTTACCTGAGTCCCCTACCCTCAAGTGATCTAAAATCTCCAGGGACAGAGCTCATTTTGTTTTCTTAATTGTGCACAGTAGATGGTGGTGTATGTTTATTTAAGTATATGCATTTTGGTAATTGGTACTTTACACATAATATTTACCCATCTAGAAAAAAAGTCATAACTATCGTTTGTTATAACATATTGGAAAATCCCTTTAGGCCAGATTGAGAGTCTCTTGTTAACACTGGTGAGCATTTACTTACAAAAGTACTCCTATTTACCTCAATGAAACTATTCATGAGAGTAATTGCTCATCAGAGAGAGTATGGGTTTCACCATCTAGCCCTTGATAAGGAGTGAGATTTTACAGTCTCCTGGTACACTACGATTTTTTTTTTTAACTTTCCATGTATTTAAGCAAATTGTATAAGAAATAAATTGAAGATGAGTGGGGAAAGGTATTTGCAAGAGGCGCTAATAAATAAAGAAGGAGTATATGGCATGATGAAGTGGCTGTATCGCTTAATGGAAAATTTATTCTGAAGAAATCACAATGCATTTTTGGGTGTTATATAGACTCCATTGACACAATGCATTTTTGGGTGTTATATAGACTTTCAACCTTACTATTTTCTAACTCACTTTGTAGACAGACATTAAATTTTAGAAAAACCTGGTATGGTAAGTGATTAATATTGCAAGGAACTAACTATACAGAAGTCACTCAGGAGGTCACTGATTGAATCACAAGCCTCAAGTCCCACTATACCAGTGGTTCTCAACTTATTTATCATTGTGGGCTGCATATGCGGCACACAATGTATTACCTGGGCTGCAGGGGCTGGATGGCAGGGCAGCAGCAGCCCAGACCCCGACCCCGACCCAGGGCCCCTGCCATGCAGGGCCGGGTGGCTGCCTGACCTCAACCCCGGAGCTTGCGGGGCCAGGCAACTGCCCGGATGCCACCGTGCTGGGCAGCCGGGAACCCCACGGGCCAGCCGTTAGTGCACAGCTGAGGTGGGCCGCAGCTGCGTGCTAACTGGGCTATGGGTTGAGAACCGCTACACTATACCATAATCCTATTCTAAGTAATGACAGCATGAAGACTAATAAGGAAGGTACATTTTTAGTTTAAATACACCTCTCTCATTATTAGTGGAAATAAAAGATTATTTTGGGGGTATGCTTTTGTATTTAGTTTCCACCCTGAGTACCAGTGTGAAAACAGCATTTAAACTGAGGAAATCTGTATGTCATATTTTTCTTACAATGTGGGTTATAAAATTTTCAGCCCAATGCATTCTAGTGTAACAGTAAGACAACATAATAAGACTTCACAAAGTTTTTAGTTGTAATTGACTTTTCAACTGGCCACATTGCTAACATCTATTTGGCTCTTAGTAGAGAAATAATTAGATAGTATTTACATATATTAGTGAAACAGGAAGAACTAAAGGAAAAAATGGTGTAACGGCTGGGAAAGCTTGAAGAAAAAACATTACTATTTTCCAGGTTCAAAGTGAAATGTAAAAGACAACGTGCAAGAAATAAAATGAGGAATGCACTCAAGTACTGCAATCCAAGGTTAGTACATTTCGTAAAAAGTTTAGAATGATTATTGTCTGAGATCACAAATTATTTAAGCCACACTTGTCATTCTTCTCTCTTCTTTCAGGTTCTAGAATAGAATCATAATTTGGGCTTGAAGAAGTCTACTTCCAGTGGTCGACAGGAAGCTTTGACTTGACTAACAAACATTGGGGCCTAAGTCATCAATTACTGAAGAATTTAAGCTTTCATTAAATATGAAATCTAATGTAAAGAAAATCTATAGTTGCTACGATAACTATCTGTGAACAGACTGTGAATAGATGCAGTGTTGCCTGCCCCAGTCTGCAGGCAGACTGCTGCAGAGCCTCTATTGCTAGTCACAGCCTTGCTAAGCAGCAAAATGAAATTATGAAGACTTGATTCACTTTCTCCACTGGTATTCAGAAGCCTCTGCTGTTGGTTGGGAAGTTACCAACAACAGGAGAGGTAGGAACTATAGCTACTCAAACAGAAAGGATTTAGAAAAAAGTCTGTGGAAGCATAGTATAGTGGAGATCAACCCTTATAACGGCAGCCAGGAAGAGCCCAGAGCAGCTGTCCACTAGAATCTGAAGAACCAATAGTGGATGTCACAGCCCAACAGCTACCACTATTACATCTCAAGCAGCTGCTGTCGGTTTCTCACTTTCATGGGCATGAAAAAGTCACACACGCTTTACCACCATGTTCTTCTACATCACCATTTATCCAAGGATTAATCATGCAATAGAACACATTTTGGAGGTAGATAAGTAGTAGCTTCATCTGGGGTACAAAGAAGTTAACTGACTCAAGGTGACTTGGTGAGAAGACTGGTAATAAAACCCACGAGTCCTCTCTTTCATTCCAACTACTAAAATACCCTTGCCTTAAAAAATAAAAAAAAAAATCTTGCCTTCGGGCTAACATTATATACAAAACTGATATTTGTAGGAAAACATTAGTCAAATAAAAATTCAGAGATTCCTGTTTGTTGTGGCAGAATTGTTTAACTATGTTTTAAATCTGTTCCACATTGACGTGAAATATCCCACACGCTTTCCAAGTAAGGGATTTGCTCTAGTGTTCCTAATCAAAATCTCCTCTTCTACCCCTACTACTGTGCAGTGAGATGTGGGCTGGTTAGCAGTCCTCGTGGCTGAATTCTGGGGGCACTCTATGTAGAAACACTAACGTTTTCAAATTTAAGCACTTCAGTAAGTGGCCTGCTTCTCAGAGGCGCTGAGGACTCACTTCACTGCCGTGGGTGCTACAGGGAATAACCATTTGTTTAGGTGCTGAACTTTTAAGGCACCCATAATTGAAAGTGTTGTCTTCACACACACACTGGCATCTGTGTGGGGCTCAGAGACGCCAGGAGAACCCGACCCTCACCCCTCCAAAGGGGCAACTTATTTAGCTGGTAACTTTAAGCAGCCAAGTTTGAAAGTTTTGGCCGCAGCCTGTACAGCCCTTTCCAAGCTGACGTGGAGATGGAAGGGAGACGGGGCTTGATTTCAGGGCAGTGTTCGTGTCTCCCAGCTCCTGCCCCCCAGCTCTTGTCCCCTGGCTCCCAGACCCTGTCCCCAGCCCTTGTCCCCTCCCACCCCCAACTCCTGCTGTTCCCTCCCGCCCCTCAGCTCCTGTCCTCGCGCCCCCCCACACCTGCCCCCTTTCTCACCGCCCGTGCCCGCTACCTACGGCATGATTGCAGCGCCGGCAGCCGCTCCGGCACCCCCCGGGCTTGCTCGGTTCCCGCCCGCCGTGCACCACCCAAACCTCACCGGCTGGAAACACCGTCCACAGGAGGCGGCCGGTTCCGTTCAGGCCGGGGCGGCCGGTACCCGACGCCCGAGGCGCAGGGCGCACGGCGGCGGCGGCGGCAGGCCCGGGCCGGGGCAGGGGCAAGGGCAAGGTCCAGGTCCGGGTCCGAAACAAGGAGTCCCCAAGGTCAGCACAGGAGGGGTCACTCCATCCCCTCCCCATTCCTTTCTGCTCTCTGCCCCTTCCCATGCGCGGTCTCTGGGGGAGCCCCCGGCCCTTCTCCCTTCCTCCCTCCCTCCTTTTAGGGCCTGGGCATGTTCGTTTACAAATTAAACCGGGAGAAAGGAGAAAAACAACCCCAGCTGGAAAGAGAACGCGTCCGCCACTGCCCCTTGGTAACAGCCTCGGGACCCCGGGTGCTGCCTAGAGCTAGTCAGTGAAACATTGGGAGGGGGGTTAAATTGCCCCAAACTGGGCTTGAAATCTCACTGAAACACACAGAACCAGGATTCCGTGGGCAGAAGGGGAGATGTTTCGGAAGTGGCTTAACATAATGTCGTAAGAGAGAGCTTCTTGCTTCCAAATGCGTGAGATCTGGTAGGTTTGCCTTTCCTGTGATGAAATGGTAGACACTAGAATTTTCATCAGAGAACTCATCATAGAAATGTAGAGCTGGAAAGGGCTTGGAGAGGTCATGTAGTCCAGCCCCCTGCCCTAAGGCAGGAAAAAGTAAACCTACACCATCCCTGATAGGTGTTTGGCCGGGGGCATGCCACAACCTCCCTTGGAAGCCTATTTCAATGCTTAACTACCCTTGTAATTAGAACGTTTATCTTAATATCCAACCTACATCTCCCTTACTGCAGATTAAACCGATTATTTCTTGTCCAACTTTTGGTGGACCCGGAGGACAATTAATCACAGGTTTTAGCCCACGAAAGCTAATGCCCAAATAAATTTGTTAGTCTCTAAAGTGCCACAAGGACTCCTCATTGTTTTTGCTGATACAGACTAACACAGCTACCACTCTGAAACCCATCCTCTTTGTAACAGCTCTTAACATAGTTGAAGGCTGTTATCAGCTCCCACATCAGTCTTCTTTTCTCAAGAATCTTGGGGAGAGCTGTTAGGTCATATAGTCCCTCTCCTTTCCTCTGATGCACAGTTATTCCTTACTATATATATATTTTAGTGCTTCATCATCTGTCCAGTTGAGATTTTAATGACCCAAGCCATGGAGCTTCCACCAGTTCCCTTGGAAAACTATTGCACACTAGACTTCAAATAACATTGGCAGCACCTTTGTGCTGCACAAATTGGCAGCACCACCTGCTGCACAAATAATAAATCGGTTGGTAATGAGTGGGCTGAGGCGCATAAACAACAGTTCATATTTTATAAAGCTAGTTACTGGAAAATTAACATTTATTCTCCTTTTCCTCCTTGACTTTAACCCACTTCCATTTTGTGAGTGTAACACTGGTGCTTAATTATAGTGACACCCGTTTGCAGTACCAGACTGAATCACTGTGTCCCTGTGGGGTCTTTCTAATGCCAGTGTAATATGAAAGTGTCAGGCAGGCGGTCTGTGTATTATAAATAGGGTACTTCATCCATGATAAGCGATTATTATCTTTCTTTCCCAAGTGGAAAAGACCTATATAACTCAGGAAAGTGCGAGTGATTTAGCCCTCTTGAGTAAGAATCCAATGAGTCCTGAAGGGGACCCTACCTATGCCGTTATCTTGTTGTTGAACTTGAGATATTCAATTTATTATACGGGAATATATTTTCAGAAGTCAAAGCTGGGTAAAATAATGTAAGAGGCTGTTAGGCCAACAGTACAGCACAATTTAGTGTACCTCTGTGGTGGCCTTCTAAAAACCTTAATCACCTTTGGTAAAGAAGAAAACCACTGTTAAAGTTCACTGCCGTTTATGAGCAAAAGGTGTTATTGTCTTGAATTATTTCAATTATTGAAAAAAAATCCGGATTTTTCCCCACTCTGTTTTGTGTAGTTTTATGGTGGTATGGTGGTTTAAGGTCCTAAATGCTGCAAACGCTTATGCCATGCTTAATTTTAAACATCCGAATAGTTCCATCAATTTGAATGCATATGCTTAACTTTACGTGTTTGAAGGATAGGTGTGTAAAATTTTGACAGTGTTTCCACTGTTAGACATGCTTTTAAAGAAATTATAGCTAGGAAAAAAATTCTTCTAAATATGGGCTTTAAACCAGATAAATTACTTTATTAACTTAAATTTTTTTATCTTGAATGGAAAAAAGATTTTTTTCCAGTAGGTTTTCCCTGCTGAAACAATGTGGAACTGATCAGCCTAATGGTTTCTAAATCTGCTGGATTTTTAGATTTGGGAGGATGAATAAAACCCAATAGTAAAAGCAACAAAGTATAATCTTTCAGTGCACAGTTACTCTTACTAAATATGTCTCTGGATACAGCAAGTCTCTAGTAATAAGAAGCTTGCAAAACAGCCAACATATATGCCATACATGAGGACTTTTAACACGTACATTTAATTACAATGCTTATCTTGTTATCATTGTTCTCCTTTTCCTGCGTCCCCCGACCTTTCCAAATATGTGTTACACCTACATGTTGCATTTTGTGCTAAATCTGTAAGCTTTTTGAGTTTGAGACTGTCTTACTCTGTTTGTATGGAACCTAACATAATTGTGGGGGTTCATCCCTGATTGGGGCCTCTTGATGTTACCCTTACAGCTGTGCAGTGTCACTCAGGTCAGTCAGACTCTGGGCATAAAGACTGCCCTGATCACTTTGTATGAGCTCTGTATCTCTGTGGCTAAAATTCTGATCAGCTCTGAAAACTCAGACTCCCAAAATTCCATTTTTCCTCAGGACACTAGTATTTGGGTACTCATTTGTTTCAGAATAGTTGAGCAAATACTCCATGCTGGATCTCTATATCAGTCGATCTCTGGAAATATGTTGCCTGTTTCTTTATGTTTTAAGCAGTCATTTACAGAGTGGTGAAAAACCGCATTCCACACACTTTCCACTTCCACTAGGGTGTATCCACATCAGCATCTTTCCCCAAAAGTATTCCATCTTTACTACTACCGACTAAGTTCAACCAGTAGCACTAATAATGAGAGTGCCAGTATGGACGAGGTGGCTGCTGGCCTGCCGGTGGTTTTTTTTACCACTGTTCTGAATAACTCTGCCCACAGCAAGCCTAGACAACAGTGGTTAAAACACTAGAGGACACTAGTACCTTGTCCATACAAGTGCTCCCACTGTTGCTATTCACAGATGAGTTGAGCCAGTGATAGCAACAGTAGGACATTTTAGGAAAAAAGTGTAGTGTAGACAATCCCTAGAGGCTTAATTCTAATTTTGGCTAAGGTATGCATCACCTCGTATGGTATCTTGGAAAATTTGCTACAGTGTAGATAAATAAATAATAATGAATAATACTTAGCACCTACATAGTTTAAATTCATGGATTTCAAAGCACTTTACAAAGGCAGTTAAGTAGCATTACCCTCATTTTACAGCAGAGAAACAGATTCACAGAGAGTTTAAGTGAATCTGTGCCTGAGGGGACAGAGCAGAGACATACTTACGCACTATGAAAGCAAAAGCAAAAGACTTTAAATATGTTTGTATTATTCACAGAATGGCCAGCAGTCCTGGAAGTAATGCATCCCTCTCCCGTGAGAAAACCATACTCTCAGAAAGTTCTCAAGCAAAGAAATCACAGTATTCTGAAGAGGAGTCCTTTTATATGAACTGCAGAGCAGCCTACCTAGCTGTTTTTAAAAGCAGCTTAGAAAATATTAAATCAAAAGAACAACTATGTTTAGGTAATGGGTAGGAGATAATTTTCTTTACTTGAATTTTGTGTGTGAAGATTACAGTAGTTGATTTTCAAACCAACAGCCAGCATTTCACTGGTGGAAATACCCCAGCACATAATGGAGCTTGGTCACAATAGCTTCTTTTAAGGATTCAGGCAGTTCTTGGTGGGGTTTGGGTTTTCAAGCATCAGTGGCTGTATCTATAAAGACACTTCCAAGGTTTATACCTATTATAAAATATATCATCGTTTTTCAAATAGTTTACTGAAAGTATTTTTTCTCAATATTTTTCATTTTCCTTAAATTCTTAATCTATATTACTAGGTATTGGATAGTTCGTGGAAGTGGGAATGATATACAGAGCCTTTCACCTCTAAATCACCACTCTGAATGAGCAAAAGTCAATACCACCTAACAACTATTGGGGGGCCTAAGTGAGTTATTTAACAGCACCACATTTGATGGTGGCATCGTTGCCTACTTGAGGTGGGCCTGGATACTGCTTTGTGGTGGTGACATTTTTCAATAAAGTGTTTCCCTCTCTCTGACAAGTGATAAATTACAATGAGTTATTCTCAGTTCAGTTTCTAGTGGACAAGTGTCCCTAGCACAGAAAATCGCCATGGCAACCGGCATTAATTGTCACAGGGGTTTGCAGTCTCATCAGAAAAGTTGTTAAATGAGAAATGGAGATTGACCTACCCTTTCAACCCAAGACATGGTCCCCCAGAACAGGGTTGAGAAACACTGACTATGTGGTACATGAAAATCTTTCCCTGCCTATGCTGAATGTGTTTTGTGCATAAATGGATGACTTCAGTGTTTCATAAGAACTGCATTAATTTGTAAAAAATGTAAATGTACCTTAAGTTAAAGCACTTCTCAATTTCCTAAATTTCAAGCCAGATGTTTTATTCTTTTATCAGTATTATTTTGGGCTGTCGATTAATCGCAGTTAACTCATGCGATTAACTCAAAAAAATTAAACGCGATTAAAAAAATTAATTGTGATTAATCGCAGATTTAAGTGCACAGTTAAACAATAGAATACCAATTGAAATTTATTAAATATTTTGGATGTTTTTCTACATTTTCATATATCTTGTATTATGTGTTGTAATTGAAATCAAAGTGTATATTATTTTTGATTACAAATATTTGCACTGTAAAAATAACAAACTAAAGAAATAGTACGTTTCAATTCACCTAATACAAGTACTGTAGTGCAATCTTTGTCGTGAAAGTGCAATTTACAAATGTAGATTTTTTTTGTTACATAACTGCACTCAAAAACAAAACAATGTAAAACTTCAGAGCCTACAAGTCCACTCAGTCCTATTTCTTGTTCGGCCAGTTGCTAAGACAAACAAGTTTGTTTACATTTACAGGAGATAATGCTGCCCGCTTCTTATTTACATTAATAGTTTAGAAAGTTTAGTGTTCTTTTTCTTTTGTAGAGAAGCAAAGTGTGTGTTGTAAATGGCTTATCTAGTTTTAGTAAAGTCCAGCCACGAGGAAGTTTGTGTGGAAGGTTTTTTTTTATGAGAGTATCCATTTTTGAGAGCTCATTCTTAATCTTTCCCTGTTTGCTGTAGAGGATGTTGATCAGCATGGAAGCTTGTCCTCTGGAATGGTAGTTGAAACATGAAGGGATATATGAATGTTTAGCACATCTGACATGTAAATACCTTGCGACGTCAGCTACAACAGTCGGTTACAAATACCTGTTCTCACTTTCTGGTGACATTGTAAATAAGAAGATGGCAGCATTATCTCCTGTAAATGTAAACAAATGTGTGTGTCTAAGCGATTGTCTGAACAAGAAGTAGGACTGAGTGGACCTGTAGGCTCTGAAGTTTTGCATATTTTTGTTTTTGAGTGCCGTTACGTAACAAAAAAAAAATTTGTAAATTGCACTTTCACGACAAAGAGATTGCACTACAGTACTTGTATGATGTGAATTGAAAAATACTGGTTCTTTTGTTTATCATTTTTACAGGTCTCACTTTCAGGTGACATTGTAAACAAGTAGCGGGCAGCATTATTTCCTGCAAATGTAAACAAACTTGTTTTGTCTGAGCAATTGGCTGAACGAGAAGTAGGAATGGATTGAGCAGACTTGCAGGCTCTAAAATTTTACATTGTTTTATTTTTGAATGCAGGGTTGTTTTTTTTTTTTACATAATTCTACATTTGTAAGTTCAACTTTCATGATAAAGAGATTGCACTACAGTACTTCTATTAGGTGAATTGAAAAATACAATTTCTTTTGCTTTTTTACAGTGCAAATACTTGTAATCAAAAATAAATATAAAGTGAGTGCTGTATACTTTGTATTCTGTGTTGTAATTGAAATCAATATATTCGAAAATGTAGAAAGCATCCAAATATATTTAAATGTATTCTCTTATTGTTTGACAGTGCGATTAATCACGATTAATTTTTTTAAACACTTGACAGCCCTAGTATTATTCTACTTCATTGTGTGATTAGGTGACATCCGCAACAGTCCAACAATGTATCTTTTTTGTTGGGTAAATGCAGTTAGTAGTAGTAAGTATAAATACTTGATTGAAAATTATGATGCTTAGAAAAAGTACAAAAATAACTCGAAGTTCCACAGCTAATTGTGTGGAACTATGAAAACGACCAGTTTACACAGTAAGTTAGTGAAAAAAATGGTTTCTAAATTGGGCTAGGGACTGGGAATTGGTTTACTTAAAATGTTTTAATTAGTTATTCTGTTAAATGGATATTTGGAATAGGTTTCATAGTTCCATCTAGAAATCTGTTCAGCTTCAGTGTTGCCAACTCTTGCAAGTTTATCATGTATCACAGTATTTGGTGTTTTTCTTAAAGCCGCAGCACCTGGAGTCCTATGATTAAGAGAAAAATTTAGCTTACTTTTAAAAAAAAATAAAAGTTTCTAGGCCTCATGGTTGCAGAGAAAAGCTTGAAAACATGAACTGTAAAAAGGATAAAAACCAGAAGGCATATAAAAAGAACACAAATCTATGTTTTTTTAAAAAACCCTCATGATTTTGAAGCTAATATGATTTTTGAACACTTGGAATTGTCAGTGCTGCAGTGTTGCTTGCTAAGGGTTTATCAGTAGTAGATTATGGTGTCAGGGAATAGCATCTTTGTAGAAGACTGTAGAGGTTATGTAATCACAGAACAAACAAAAAGTAAATAGAAAAGCATTCTGACACTATGGTCAGTCATAATATTTAGGGGCACTGTATTCCTTTTCCTCAGCTTAAAATTCATTACCTCCAGACTTTCATTCTCTTTAATCGTAGTCCATACCTACAACATGTGAGCTGTTTACCAGGAAGCCAGTTAGCATGTAAATCTGATGGTTTTAGATTGACAGCTTCTCTCCAAATACCAGTACTTGAAATACCATTCTCTAACAAGCATACTCTTTCAGCATATGACTCAGTCTTCTGCAGACTGACAGGGTTAAGATAGAAGCCCCTGTATAACATCATAATTATGGTTTTAAAATAAGAGTGGTGTGAACAAATGTCATCTCTTTTATATATGTGCTGTGCCTTTCATCTCTATCCATATGCCACTTGGGCACATAGCAAGTGTTTAGGCATTTTGGTTTCAAGGTCAGCTAATAAAGGGCAATTACTGGTTCAGGCTCCCAGTCTTCTCAGAGCTGCGTGTGAACTTTTTTTCCCTTTTAAACTTGTAAGTGTTAAGAGTCATTATAGGCTTGTGTAAAAGCTTAGCATAAATCCTGGCAAAGAATCAAATCAGTGGTGTTGAAGCATCTGTAGTTACATGATGTTTGGTTAATAACACAAACTGTGCTATTAATTTAGAGCCTGCTCCGACAAAACCTTAGAGGAGTCATAGTTGCTCACTGAATGTACTATAATATAATGTTCTATCTTGTAACTCAGGTATTTAGCAGAATCCAGTTAAAGAAACAAAAATAAAAGATGCGATTTAAACAATCTTTCAAAAATATAGTCTTGGGAGATATGTTTGTAGCAATCACTGATCTCCCTGGAATGATAAATGATACAGGTAGCAGCATCTTGCAGTATATTTATCAAAAAACATTTATTTAAATACAAGTGAATAATCAGCTCATGAAGGGTGCTAGATTGACAGCCCGTGAGACTGGGTTATCCACATAACAACACACATTGAGAATGATTGCCCTTCCTTAGCTGACCTTGAAACAGAAATGCCAAAGCAGTTGCTATGTGCCCAAGAGGTACATGAATAAAGACGCAAGCTATCCCATATTCACCAGCCGACACTCTGTGCCCATTTGGTCCTGGGGGGGGACTCACACCTTAGATTAGGAATAAAGGTGCCAATTATGGAAAGGGGTTCTTTGGAGATTCTTTCTTTATACTGCCCACCTACTAAGAATTGTGATGATACCACCAGTTTATTTCAGACAGGCTACTGAACAGCTCTGAGCTGGTAAAGACTTAGTTATTACAGATGTGGATAAAAATCAAACTACTGACCTACCTAGAGAGTTTTCCTAAACCATCTAATTCTCTGAAGTGGGTGGGGGTTATGACATCGTATTAACTAGACAGCATATTTGAGTTTAGCTTGAATTTAAGATAATACCGTCTTCACATTATAAACTGATGAAAGCCTAATGTAAGTGAAGATTTTTCAGAAGCTAGCTAGAAGTAGCAAATCCAACTTCTGCAACTACCATGTACAGGAGCAGTGGGACTTGTTGCAGACATGTTATCGGCTTTATTTTATTATTAATTTTACTATCTAACAGTTTACTGGGAATTATTTTTTTTTTTTTACATTTGAAATTCATGTTGTACAATCTGAACTATTTGGTTGATACAGAAATAATTCTACAGCTCATTTATGGTAGGCTGTGCACTGAGAGCCTGACCCAATTTCTATTAAAGTAAACGGAAAGACTCTCATTGACCTCAGTAGATGGATCTGGCCCAGAATTTGTGGCTTTACAAATAACAGGTTGTTATATTAAATCCTGCGGATTACACACAGTGGGCCAAATCCTACATTTACTACTGGGAGTGGGGGGTTAGGGAGGAATTTCCCTTTCAGGTCAGTGGGTATTTTGCCTGATTGAGTGTCTGATCTTGCAGGTCTTACTTTTGTGAATAGTCCCATTGAGTTAAGTGGTTCTACGTACACAAGTAAGAGACAGCTGCTGACCAGATCCTATGGGCTAAATTGTGGCTTTGCCACACCCCTGTGTATGAGGCAACACATAGTTCTAGTAGCACTTACACCCAGTCTGTGACTCTTTAGGTGGGAGGAGGAGTACTCTGTGCTAACCCTGTACCTGGCACAGTGTACTTCCTCAGTATGCCAATGAGTGCATTGGGAGGGAAAGAAACCAAGGCACTACCTATTCTCACCAACATGTACAGTGGGGATGTAGTACCCATCAGAGGCTTAAGCTTCTCTTGCACCCTCTTCCTTCCCAGTGCGGATGTGCAGGATGGTCCACCGTGTAGCATTAAATCAGGAACACAGGATTGAGTCTACATCCATGTCCCAGCTACTGCAGTTAAGCAAAGGTTTATCATTCATGCCTACTTTTGCCTTTGATTGATTGGATTAAAAAAACCTGTCTTAACCTATGAACTGATTAAAGGATAGTTTGAAAAAATCATATATATTTTGGCTGTCAGTGTCAATGAAGAGTTGATATTATATTTTATTATGCAGTGCTTCAACAGGCTGGAAGAAATCCATCTCAGAAGACGGTTAATCAGTACTGGACTCCCCAGACCACCACACTGAATTTTGATGATTTTTGCAATATCTTAAAAAAAGAAAAACCAGCTACAAAAGCAGAACTGCTCAAAGCATTTTTAAAAGTGGATACAAATAATGATGAATATATTTTGCACACTGAACTTTATAAAATTCTTACAATGGTAAGTATCTTGGAAGGTAAATTACAAATTTTGATATAGAGCTATAATTTTGAAAATTGGTATAGTAGAAGAACCAATCTTTTTAAATTTTAAAAATCATAGAAACAATCCTGAATATTCAAAAATTGATTTTTAGGGGGAAACAATCTATATCTGAAATATTTTAATGATTTCTTTTTAAGTGTCATACTCCCTTGGCTATCTTTCTCTCCCTCTTTCTTATTTTT
Organism: Natator depressus; assembly: GCF_965152275.1. Taxonomy (NCBI): domain Eukaryota; kingdom Metazoa; phylum Chordata; order Testudines; family Cheloniidae; genus Natator; species Natator depressus. Next base: position 89,339,234 of record NC_134241.1, on the reverse strand, counting down.
TTCCCCTTACAGTCCTGAAATTGTATGGTCAACCCAACTGCTTCTCTCAGTTCCAGCCCATAATGAATGAAGATCAACTGAAAAATAATTAAATTACTTTTTTATAAGAAAACACTACCTATCTGTCCCGCACTGATGCAGCAGGATTGGAAGCATATAGCCCTTGCTAAGTTCAGTGCCTAGTTCTGTTTTGTTCCAGCAACTTCTATGCAAATCCCTTGCTTTTGAAAGGGCCTTTTGCAGTCCTATGGGACAGTTTCATTAGCTTAGTAAAGTTTATTCAGTTATTATCCTCCCTTCACACATTTTGTCTCATTCCTGCATGCTCAGAAATAACTTCCCCCGACCCTTAACATAATGATGGGGTCCATGATCCCTTTACAGCCATGACAAAAATACCACATTACTGCAGCCATACCTCTGAGCTCAGGCTCTTACCTCATCAAGTTGCACAATGTAAACTGTGATAGGGCTAGAAACATAGTGCATAGCAAGGTTGTGTGTGAATTACAGTGTAATAGCTTGTTGCACACTAAGTGGCCAGGCCATGTGGACCGGGCTGCTGCTCACTAAAAGTTCCATAGTATACTTCGATGTGTGCACTATGGAGCATTTAGTGCGAAGCAGCAGGGTCCAATTGGACAGATGGCAGGACCCTTAACAATCAGGTGCTGTATGGGTACAAATATCGATAGTAGCAACAACAGGGAAATGATCTTTGTGTAGTACAAGGTGAAAGGAGCAGGTCTTGAATGTAGCTATAGCCAACACCATGAAGGGCTATAAAATCAGTAGGTCTAATTTAAAGTAAATCCACCATTTTATAAGGAACCGGTGTAAAAGAACTCAGCATGGGCTAAATAAGTGACTAAAATATAGAATATTTTTAAATTAGCTCTTGGTTGTAATACATTAATTAGAGTATATGTAACAGTGGGATTGAACCTAGGACCTCTGGAGCTAAATGCATGAGCCTCTACTGCATGAGCTAAAAGCCACCTGTCTGTTAGTTAAGATGGTAGGAGACTCATTAATCTCTAATGGTCTAGTTGCCACTAGTGGGGGACAGAGCACCACACCCAACAGGCATGGGTTACATATAAATATTAATTTAATTGACTGGGAATTGCTATGCTACAAATCCTCAGTGCCTGGTACACCAACTAAAGTCAACGTTAGTTCCACACATGGAGGCTTGTAGAATGGGACCTTGAAATTGCATGAGCTTAGTTATTAATCTTCCAAGTATTTAGTAGTGTTTCAAATACATTAAAATATCATTTACAATGCTGATCACTATTTTGAGGATTTAAACTCAGACCAATGTAAATGTGCTGCAGATAAGATTTCTGGAAAAAATGTTAAAGTATTCCTATTTCCTTTGTATAATCTTCAAACCAGTGATGTCGGTGAACAATGTTCTTTAGTAGGAACTGATATTTATACTGTTTATCACAGAGAGGTGAGAAGATGACTGTAGAGGAAGTGAATGCCATCACTAAATTGGCTGATGTAAACAGCAATGGCAAGCTTGATTATAACCAGGTATGGTAAACAAGGTGACAATACTTTTGTATATGATGTTGGATTAATCAAATTCTATAGCTATTTCCTAAGACACACTAACAGGTTTTAGTGCAGATATTTTAAGGTTTGCAGATTACTAAGTGCTGGGGGGAGGGCTAGTTTAGGTGATATGGTTCCCAAAGGACTTAATATTGTTATTATTTATTTATTATTAGTATTGCCATAGTGCCTAGGAACCCTTGTCATAGACCAGGACCCCATTGTGCTAGGAGCTATACAGATAATATGGGAGCACCATTTCCCTGGCGTACAATGCGCTTCCTTTGATAATATCCTCCAACAAAGGTCACTTTGTACTGGGGAACCTAGCTATGCTCAAGGATGCAACCTGGTTCCAGGGGTGGGACTGGCAGCAGTAGCAGGTCAAGAGTGGCAAATGAGAGCAAATCTGGATATTCAGCATGGATTAGCACTGTAATGCCTTTTTATTCTATATTATAAGTACTTTCTTGGATAATATGCAATTTCTTTTGTGGGTGAGGTTATCGCATGTACTCGGCATCTATTTTTCAAAGTAAAATATCTCTTCAGTTTTATGTTATTTCAAACTGCACCTCTAAGCAATGTCTAAATTTTAAACAGTCAAAGTCCACAAAAGACTTGCACCATAAAAACAGTTTCACAGAAAAACAGCAACCCTCCATTAAAAATTAGACATAAAAACAAGTCCGCAAATGTCTAGCAGATAATATAAATCATCTGTTGGGGTGAAATTCATATTTCATTTTCACTTTATAGTGTGACCTCTCTACTGAATCATGGCTCCATTTTTACTATGTCACTTGAGAGTGGTCATTCTGATTCATGAAAATAAAATGAGCATTGTTCTTCAAGAGAAACTAGATTCCATCTATTGATTTATCCTGTGCTTACTAATGTGTGTGTTTTCCCCTAAAACTGTATTAAAGAATGTTTCACTTTTTCATTGTGCAAAGTTTTGTAAATTATACATGACAACCAATGAGCAATGTCGTAAGACTGCACTAGAGAAACTAGAAGTTGACAGTAGACTGAGGCGTCAGCAGTTTGGAAGTCAAGTTGAAACCTCCTCTGAAAGGGCAACATCACCAATATCAAAACCATCATCAAGGACCACGAGGAAAACTGATCACAAGCCAGCACCAAAGAGAGGTATTACTTTTTATGCGGGGAGGCTGCATTCCAGGAGACAGGGCCCATTCTCCCAAGTGAATCAGCAGATTGAGTAACTTTTTTTTTTTTTACTTTTCTCATACTAGCACAGACTTGACTAATAATCATTTTGACTGTGGCAACCACAGAAAATCCCCACTTGGATTTCAGAGCCCCTTGCTCAAACAGACTTTGGCTGCATCTCTTATCTAAGACCATCAAATTTTTCTTAGGACTAAAATCAGTTGATTCTTGTGTGACACGGTCCAGAGCAAAGAGAGAAAATGAGCCTACAGATGTTGCAGTATGTCAGGGTATTTATCTCATATCCTGATAAGAAGTGAATCCTAAAACATTTATCAACAGGAAAGATATTAGCTTTCATTTATAAAGTAAGGTATTTAAACATGTGAGTGGTCTTATTGACTTCAATATGTCTACTCGTGCTTAAAGTTACACAAAGGCTTAAGTACCTTACCGAAGCAGGGCCAAGATTACAGGAATATAATGACAGTATATGAAATATCTACACTTGTACATAGAGTATATCGGTCACTTTTGGTTTCAATTCAAGGAAAAATCATGCTGAAATTGAAAAAATGCAAAGAAATGTGACGAGAGGAAATGAAAAGACTGGGACTGTGTGGTCTAGAAGGTTAAGAATACTTGCTTGACGTGTACAAGGAGGGAGATGGTAGTGGGACTAGCCCACGGTCATGTGATTAAAAAATCATAAGGGAATTCTGTTCATTAACATAAAGTTTTGTCATGTAGTTCTTTGTGTGTGACTTTGAATGCAAAGATATACAAATAAATACCATTTGTAACATTCTGAAACAATGGAAAACAGCCAGTGTAAATAAATAAATATCTATGTTATAGGTGACAACAGAACTTCTTCAAGGCCATCATCAGCCCAAAGTTGCAAAGCATCTGTTTCTTCCACTATCAGCATGGGCACCAGCAGTAACACAAATTCAGAGCTAATTGAGCCAAACACAGTAAAGGTACTCTGTATGTTAGTTAGTTCTGTTTAAATTATGCTGTTTTAGTTTAAGCACACACACTGTTGCATTTTAAATAGAAAGAGTTTTGCTCTGAATTTTGTCTCTTGTGTTAGTAGTTTGTCAAGGACAGCTATACACTACAGAGATTTCATGATGCAAAATATTATTAATATTTTTATATATTGTTGGTTTTGCTGACATCCAGTTACTGAAAATAATTTTTCAGGTGTGAAGGTTTAATAGAACAAAGTATGTTTTTATAAATGAAACCACTGTTGGATAAAACATATAATGACTTTTTGAGAAATTTAAAATTGAATAATTTATTAGATTGGTGAGAACTTTAAATGCTTAAGTAGTCTGAAAGATTTGTATCATAAACCTTTATAAGAATGGTAATTGGAAATAAATAACAGATCTCCAAACATATTCAGTTCAATGAACATTAATTTGTAAATATATCCTGTAGCCTGGAAATATTGATTTTATATTTAGACTAATATGTTCTATAAGTATTTTTGTTTAAATAAATCACTCATTCAATATAAATTCCTGTGGGAGAAGGACAACAAAGTCACTTTGTTAAGTCAATATTTGTAGAGTGTTAATATTGATCTTTTTCCTTTGTTTTCCCTTTCTTGACTCAACCTTTACTAGTTTTCTTTCAACAGAAAATAATAGCTACAGAAATATAAAACATTACCTGGAAACTGCTAGGGTACATTAAAAATGTGCATCTTGAGACCTCTGTGTAAAAGGGAAAAAATGGTTATGACCACATAGTATAACTACTGCTGGAAAACGCAACTGATTGTTCTCATGAGGTACATTTTGTTTCAAATAACAACTCTGTATTTGTTATTGAACTCTGAAGTCCTTTATATCTTTAACATTGCTGGATAGTGACATTTGTTCTATATTAAAATTTAAAAACATGATCTCTGAGGAATTTTTTTCAATCTGTTTAGGTACCTGCACCCCCATGCAATTTAACCTCACTTCCAGCATGTTCAAACATGATCTGCAGTGTGCAAAATCATATAGTTTTCTGATATTGGATCCCTCTTTATTTTCACAACCAAATAAAGTTTTGATGAAAAGCAGTTTTAGAAAGTGACCATTAGTGATTAGCAGCATATCTTTCCTCAGAAATTAAACCAAATATTGGTCAATAAAAATAAACAGATGTCAGTGGTACTGCTAATTTGTTGCATCCATACTACCTAAGGGCCCTAGCCAAAGCCCACCGAAATGAATAGACAGACACCCAATGATTTCTTGGGCCTTGTATCAGGGCCTAAGAGCATACATTGTTCTCATTCATTTTATATACACATTTATTTTTCTCCAGAGTTCATCTGTTTTCTGGGACAATTAGAAAGTGTTGTTTTGGTGGACTTGGACCAACACTGGTGTTACTGGTCTGATAGCTGAACATAGTGTAATTAGAACATTTTGAACCTTTATACATTAAAATTGCCATGGACAAATGTAGCATATTGTACCCTATGCACAATATAACCCTTCCAACTATTCTTTATTCAGTGGAGCTGTGAGACAAATTCAAAGAAAGGCACGTCCAATATTTTAAGGATCTAACAAACTGTTTTAAGGAACACCACAGACTCCCAGCCATTTATCATCTGTGTCCACAAAAAACTTTAAAAGGGGCCTCTTTTATCAAAAGCAAACTGTATAGATAATCTTCTCCTCCCTGCAGTCTGCACAGATCATGTTCTATGTGACTCCCACTCAGGAAAGAATAACAATAATCAGGCATCAAGTATATCCAGGTAAAAACAGTTTGCAAAAAATTAAATATTGTTAAGTCTTATGAGGGCTGAGGATGGTCACTTGGGTCAATTCAGGCACCAGTTTGGAGTCAGGAGATCTGTGTTCTGTTCTCAGCTCTTCCAAAGACTACCTGTGTGACCTTGGGCAACTCACTTCAGCTCTGTGTGTCTTAGCTTCTCAACTGTAAAACAAGGATAAAGATGCTACTAATTCACAGGGGTGTTGTGAAGCTGGTCACATTAAGGTTCCATTTCTAAATAGTTTGTAAAGGGTACATTCATAATCTGTCATGAGCATGTTCCAGACATGAATAGTATTATATATGGTTATGATCCTAGTAGTGGAAGGTGTATAGATGGTGTTAAACAACCTGTTGGACTCTATCTGTATGTGTACACGGCCTGTGGGAAGTGTGATTCCCAGTGCGGGTAGACAGACTTGAGCTAGTGCACTACAAATAGCAGTGTGGACTTTGCCGCACTGACGGCGGTTCAGGCTAGCCACCCGAGCTCAAACCTCAGGGGACTGGGCAGGCTTGTATTTAGGTGGCTAGCCCAAGCCAAGAGTAATGCCATGACGTCTGCACTGCTATTTTTAGTGCGCTAGCTCCAGCTGAGCTAGCACAAGTCTGTCTACCCGCGGTGGGAATCACACCTCCCAACTGCAGTGTAGACACACAACAACAAACTGTAACAACAACAATGTAAAACATTTCTTTATTTCTACGGACCATTATTATTTAGTTAGTTCTCCATGCAGATTTAAAGCAAGACTAAATAAAAAGCCTTTTTTTAAAAAAAATGAAAGCATTGTATCCTGTTTGCATATTGTACTGGTGTATCTGGCAAGTGAATCACTGAGAACAAGCTTCTCCCGCCAAGAACGCGCACCTTCAACATTCTGCTCTCTGTGTACGTGAGAAGCTCTCCACTGACATCAACAGGAGACCTGGGCACAGAGCAGAATACTGAAAAAGAGATCTGAGAGAAGCCTTCTGCCCCAAAGCAACATAGTTATATACTTTTTTTATGCAGTTCATGTCCTTCATTGAAATGTAATGGAGAAAACAAAAAATAAGCACAACCAACTCAATTCTTAGTGAAGTGTGTGCCAAGATACTGCTGTGACCTATTCCTGAAGGGATAAATCCTACTTCCTCCGTGTGGCAGGGCCTCTTGCAGTGGAACTAGTCAGATTCTGTTTTGCAAGAGGACAGTAGGAATAGGATAGGTGTTGGCAGATCAGGGCCGGGTACTGATCTAAAGATTTGGCTTGAAGTGTATGAATAGTCCCTTGCACTAAAGATGGCTTTTATTTGCATTTATGTGTAAGTAACTAGACATTTCCTATAATCCCCGTAATGCTTTAGAATTGGAATGCCAATATATAAGATTTACATAAAATTAAGTATTCTACAGTGATGGGTATTGAAAGCAATAAACACTTTTCTGATGTCTTCTCACTGATTAAAGTAAATATAAGTGTATGTTTTCCAGTTTACCTTATATTTTGTGCTTTTCCATTTCACATTCTCCATTATGAATTGAAATAAAATACACTGTATGTAGGCTGAAAATCAAGCCGGGAAGGTATTCTTTAAGCGTTTATAATGCACATGTTTTTGCAATGTGATATTATTGATAAGTTAAAGAGAGTATAGCACCACCTCATGCTCTGTTTAAGCATAACAAGCCAGTATTTGAATTCTCAAGGGCTCTCAAACTATTTCATAGTGTTGACTGCATCTGAATGGAGAAAAATTGTCTCAAGACCCACTTAATTCCTACATTTTGGGATTATAGCACATCCTTGTGATAACTACCTAAATTACTTAACATGAAAAAGTAATGGTAGGAAAGTAGTAGCTGCCTTCCATGTGATGTTACAGTTGGAAACAAGGAGAACCACCAGATATGTAGTGAGGTGGCTTCCCACAGATCAGCAATGGTCTATGGATCAGTTTGTGAACCTCTGTCCTAGTAAGAAAGGGGAGGTAGGAAATTATTTTTAAAGAGGCATTTTTGTACATGATAATTTATTGTATCATTTTGAAAGGATACAACACTTTTGGGCTGCTCTTTAAACAATTTACTGTGTACCTTGAAATCTCTTAAAACCCAGTCCTACTATTTCATTAGTTTAACCCTTGAATTTCATCTCGCCTGAAATGTTGATTGTTTGTTTTTCAAACATTTGTGTAAGCTATTAAGTTTAGAGACTTAAGTGAGTTAACTGAAGGCCTGTGTTTCATTTCCTCAGCTGTGTCAAATTTCAAGGACAAATCTCATTTTGCGGCATAAGGATTTTAGGGTAAATAGAAGTTATGTGCGTACAGCAGTTCACCTGGGGAGGAATATTCTCCTCAGTAATGATATAGGGGGCTAACTTGCACATTCTTCCTTTAGCACTGATTTATGTTAACACTAATCTTAGAAAAAAAAGAAAAAAAAACCAGGAGTACTTCTGGCACCTTAGAGACTAACACATTTATTTGGGCATAAGCTTTTGTGAGTTAAAACCCCACTTCATCGGATGCAAGTGGGTTTTAGCCCATGAAAGCTTATGCCAAAATAAATGTGTTAGTCTCTAAAGTGCCACAAGTACCCTTCGTTTGTTTTTGGTTTTTTTGCTGATACAGACTAACAAGGCTACCACTCTGAAACCTGTCACTAATCTTAGTATAATTTTAAAATGTTGACCCTAACTTCTTTTATAGGTTTATGGAACTCCATCTTCCACTCAACCTCAGCCCCTTCACCGTTGATCTCCAGTTGTTTTTCACCGCTCTTTCTCTCTCTGTCCTTCTCTGTCTTTCTGCCATTTGTTCTTCCCCATCACATTTCTAGGGGGCAGGGTTTGTTTGGCAAAGGTCAGCGTAAAACGTTGAACAGACTCTATTCACGGGTCTCATTAAGATCAGGTCTTTTTCTTTCTACAGGTAAAAACCAAATAATTAACTACCTCTCTTAGTTCCTGTTAAAATGATTTTAAAAATATGAAGAACTCTAGAATGTTAGTCTTTTATATGGGTAGAACTTTGCAGTAAAGATGGTAGGTAAGAGAAGGGACTTGGATACCTAGTTCCCATTAGGGATTGCATGTCCAGATACCTATGTAACTTTGCATATCTGAGCTTAGAGGTTTTGGTACAGTGTAGGTTGAGGAATTCTGTTTAAATGGAAAAAAGGATCTGTAAGAATTCTAAAACATACAGTTTGTTAGCTTCTTTTCAAGGGCTAAAAAAAAAAAGTGAATTGAGCATAGTCTCAGTTACCACTAAAAAGTGATCTACGTTACAAACTGTAAGTTATCAGATTTTGGCATGATTGGCAGGCTGAAATGAAGATAATGTATATCCTACCAAAGACTCTGGATGATGAGGCTGAAATAATTGTCACTGGGGTCAAGTTTGAGGTCATTGACATGGCAGTGTCAACATGCTTGCATCACAGATGTACAATAATAAAGTACTTAGAGTTTACAATAGTTTCCAGATGCTTCCAGTATCATAAGATTCAGAATGATCAGTATTCACCCATATTAGCTTATAAAAATAAAGCTGTTTCCAAAATTTTGTTAAGAATATTTTTCTTCCTATAGTTTTAAGTTATTGTTTCAGTTGGATTTGTTTCTCTGGTTTCTTTTTGGGGTGGTTCTATTATTTTGTATAATTGTTTCTTAAAAAATGAATGATTCAGAGGCTGTATGTGGAAGTAGAAAAGTGTTTTTGATAGGATCTGCAGAACTTTTTTTCTCCCAATAGCTGTGATGGAAATTTTACTTCTCTGTACTTTTATATTCTTTTTACAGATAATTAAAGCAAATGTACTTATCTCAAAGTGATATTGTGAGTCTTAATTTGTTTGTAACATACTATTAGATCCTCAAATGAAAGATGCTAGCTATAAAAGAGCTTGATCCTGCTTCCATTGTCTTTGTGGTACAGTATTGGGTCCCAAAGGAAGACTTATGTTACTCAGTGACTGATTAGAGATATGCAGTTATGAATGGGCAGATCTACATATAGGGCCCAATCCTGCAAACACTTCCAAGTGTTGTACTTGGTGCCATGAGTCTACTTAGGGTAGCAAATGCTGTGGGCCCAATTCTGTGTTGCCCCTCACTTCGTGTAGTCATTACATCAGTGCAAAACACTATCTAGTCAGAATGGCTATAAATGGGTATGAAACACTATCTAGTCAGAACGGCTGCATTTTACACTCACTTTTCACTGATTGTAAATAGTTACATAAGGTGCAAATAATTTACTGAGAGAAAAGCATTAAAGACCAAGATGAACTTCTAATATACATTTTTGGTTTTGTTTCCAGGATTGGCAGTGTGCACAGTCCAAAGGATGCTTCTTCTTAGAGGAAGATGGTGAAATCATTACTCATAAATATAGGTTGTACTTACCTCAGAGGTCAACAGTATATATCACCATTAAACCTTTAAACCTTAGCCAGTTAGAAGGTAAGCATATTTATATTTTGTTTGGAGAATCACCAGGGAGGTCTGAGAAACTGACATGTCTTGCAGAATACCCTATGGAACTGGAATTGCTCTGAGACAAGGTGGATGAGGTAATATCTTTTAGTGGACCAGCTTAAAGTTCAAAAGCTTGTCTCTCTCACCAACAGAAGTTCGTCCAATAAAAGATATTACCTCACCCACCTTGTCTCTCTAATATCCTGGGGCGAACACAGCTACAACAACCCTGCATAAAGGGCCAGATCTCCCTACAAAAGATCTAGTATCTCCAGTAATGCAGTAGTGGACACCAGTGGTTGATGGTCATGGTCTAGCCTCGGATTTACAGGAATGTTATTACCTTTTTACCTAGCAGCATGGAAAAATGTGGGTGGCATCTGGTCATGGGTGAGTTGAGTCCTCCACTGTCCCTCTATCAAGTTATGACGTTAGGACTTCTGCCCCTGAGTTTATAGTCTCCTGTTTAATCAATAAGGATATGATCTGAAGTCACTGGGTAGGCACCTGTTACTTCAGTGTGCTTTGGATCAGGCCCTAAATTTGTAGCTTTTTCTGATCTGTCCCTGTTGCCTGTGTCTTTTTCATACACTGGATAAGGAAAGGTTTGTGTGTGTTTATATATATCACCCATATATATCTATAGCTAATGTGGGTGATCAGTTTGATGCATCTTAAAGTATCCTAATTTTCAGAAAGTGCTGAACACCCATCCTCTGAAAATCAGGCTCCTTTAAAGTGTCTGAATTTGGGCACCCAAAATCACTGGTTACTTCTGAGTTGTCCCACCAGTTGTAAGCAAGCACATTTATTTACCTAGGTTATTAATAACACATTAAGAATATTAAAAACACATGAGATGAACACCATCAACTTGAAGTCTCATCAATTTCAAAATATGAGTTTATGGTAGCTTCAGTTACTGCATCTGTCCCCTCCCAATTTCTTGGGCTTTTACAACCACATTTTTCTGTTTACATTTTTTCTCTCTCCTCTGTTGTTGTATGAAGAGCTCCAATATAAACTGACTATCATGAAACTGATTATGTGCTGACAGATGCACAAAATAAACAGGAAAAAAATAGAGAAAAATATTTTTCTCTGATCTCTTTCAGTAATAGCTGTCTTAGGTGTTACTTGTAACAATAGTTGGCTAAAACTTTTCAGACAGGTGTGATTTTTGTGTTGACCATGTCCCTTTAAAATACAGTTTGCTTGTCACTATTTATGCTCTTTGTTTACTGTGTGCATTTCTCTTTGCTTAGTCAGTGAACATCACTGAAGTTAGGTATACTTCTGTTCATAGTCACCTTCGCTCTTAGGTTCTTAGTATTGCAGTGTTGCTGTCCCAGACACTTGAGCAGTGTGTTTATTTGCTTAAAATTTGCTTTCAGTGGAATTTAAAAAAAATTCTGTAGACCTCAGATTTGATAAAAGCTTGTTATTTTAAAATTTAACTATTAGCAACAAATTTGATAATATCCCTTTAATTGTTTTTTATTTTATTTTGCATGTTTTCTGGGAAACAAAGATACAAAACTCAGTTAGTGCTTCTTGTTTGTGCAGAATGTCTTGTACTCCCAAATGACTGTGGTAAGAGCTAAAATGTATGATAGCATTTTATGATATTAAGGGTCTCTTCATGTTTCTATTATAAACCTTGTCTGAAGGGTTTGTAGCTTGTCCATTTAAATTTTCATCTGTCTGAAGGTAAGGGTCGGAACTGGGCAAAGCTGGAATATTTGACCCCTCTACAAGCATTCTGCGCTCTATTCCTCCTACTAGCTCACCCAGCAGTGCATCCAGTCCCCTGGCTTGGACATTTTTCTCCAAAAAGCTGTCACTTTTTCCTGCTCTGTCATTTGTAACGGATGCTATTGCGTCCCAAACATGCCTGAGAAACTTCTGTAGTGGCGGCTGCTATGCTGCAGATGATTCTGAGACATAGCTGAGAATCGAAAGCTTCTATTGCATCTGACAGAGAAAAAGGAGGTGGTGTATTGACTACATTTGAAGCAGGAATATGTCTAGTAGCACAGCAATTACTTTTTTATGAGAACTTCAAAAAAATCTTTGAGGTTTTAACAAAGGAGAGGGCAGTGCTTGTGGTATGTAGCAACAACCTAACATTAACTCACACAGAATTGCTAGGTGGGAGGGAAACTAAAGCCTATACTGTGGTTTTGCTTTTGTTGTTAATTTGAAGACCACTAAGTAGCTAATTTGTTTGAGTGCACCAGGGCTTGAGAAATTGCACAAAATCATATGGAATAAAATGGAATTATGCATAGTAGCATATGTAGGATCAGACCTCCATTCAAACTGGACCTAGTACAAATCAAATAGAAGTTTTGACTGTGTGCGTGTCAGGTGCTTGCAAGGTAAATCTCAACAATTATTGTGTCATATCCTTCAGAGACTTCTGCACCCCCAGAATGGTAACTCCAGGTATGTGATCCATTGTACAGTAGCTGAGTATATGTTGCAATTGTGAGTTATTTGAGGACAATCATGCTGATTTGGCATTCCACTACCCAGGGATCTTCACTGACAGTGTATAGTACGAATACACATTGTGCTGTTTATTAAGATATTTTCTGCTCTATTAAATAAACAAAAGCTAGATTTCTAATCAAGGTAAATTGTAACAACATTTACAGACCCTCAGAAGATGGACTTTCAATTGCTGACATAACTTTAATTGCAAATGCTAGGAATGTCTTGTTCAATAACAAAAGTAATAAACTGTGTTATTATTTATTGGTAGAAAGGAACTAGTGCAACTTCTATAGCTACCAAAACACTTGGTGTTTGAGACCTTTTAACAGTAATCACTATGTGTCAAAAACTAAGGGCAAATTCTCTACTCTGATATACCCTGGGGATCTCAAAAGCATATTATAAACTCATTCTGTGTGCAGCTCTTCCATTGAGGTCAACAGGAGTTCTGCATGTGAAAGGAACACAGAATATATAATAGAAAGGTCCACAGTGTAGAACAGAAGTGAGAATTATGCCCAAAATTTATGCAGTTATCAAATATTTGGCTTTTTTGGAAAGGAGAGGGGTGTTGGGTTTTGGGGGCGGGACACGGGGAGGCTGGCTGGTTGGTTAAGGGTTTTTTGTTTTGTAGGAAAAACTTCTCCATGGTTATCAGTGGACACGGCTTTGTATGTTCTCAAGGAAAATGAAAGCCAAGAAAACCTACAGCTCATGAGCTTTACTGAAGCACGAAATAAAGAGGTCAGACATTTTCCCTACTTTTCTCATGTTGATTTAAAAAAAATCTTTATGTGTCAACACAGCACAGTTTGGGGCTGCACAGATTTGGGAGGGCGACATGCTGGGGTGTGAGAAGGCAGAAATGAGGAGCAACTGCTCTGTGCATTCCTGTGCAAAACTGTCAGGACTGTTGCCACAGAAGTCAGCAGAAGCTAATGTTACTCCTAGCAATATTACCTTCAAACCCCAACACCTGAGTTGCAGGGAATTGCAGTGCACAGGTAAAGAAGAGTTGAGGTTTCTCCTGGAAGAGCTGTGTTCCCATGGGGTAGGCCAGGGAGAAATGTTGAGTTGCTGGTTCTCTGTACAGATGTTCCAAGATTCAAGGGATTTGCCTGGGGAAGCTCAGTTTCACCCTCAAAAGCCACCTTCCCTCTGTCTGCAAGAGGTCAAAACGCCACAAGGTCAGCTCAAGGACTTTCCCTTC